>NC_091286.1:448098044-448465544 GCF_032444005.1 Ranitomeya imitator | reverse complement strand
TGTCCCAGCGGTACAAGGCTGCAGGCCCTTGGATTTCAGAAAATGTTGGCGGAGAGCGGAGCCCCTGCTATGCCCATTGACATTTTCTTAAAGTCCAGGTCATGCAGCCTCGCACCTCCAGGACACCCCCCTCCCAGCCCGGGGCCCGACACATTGCCTCACTCTTGCCGTCGCCGGCTTCCTGCAACAGCGACCCTTCCTCCTGTTACCCCACTCCACCCCAGCCACCCCACCCCCAGTAAGTTACATTGGAATTATAAAAAGCACCCCCATTTTCCTCCCAAATTTTTTGGGGAAAAAGTGTGTCTTAAAATCTGAAAAATACGGTATATAGTGAAAACTTACTCAGGATGTGAAATATACTACACACTGTGTGGTCTTCACCCAATAAGTACAATGTAATAGAATGTTATTAAATCCTCATGTTTGTGAATTGAAAGATCCTGTTGTCAAGGAGTTAGCTTTCAGTAATAGATGGGCTCTATTTCTACCTCCTCATAAAGTGAATTCTCACAGTTCCAGGCTGGTTTCCATTCAACACCCACATTCCAATGTGTGAAGAGTGTTTTCTACAGGCAGGCAGATTCTTTGTTTCTCGCCTTTGAAAATTCACTTGGCTGATGTTTTCTGAGGAATGTGATCATACAGGCTCTGCTCAGAATAGAAGCCACAAACACAATCATCTGTCTTTCCCTGGAACACAAGACTGGCTCCTTCTCTGCTTTGTTTCATACAGGTACACAATAGAGTGATGTTTCATGAGCTCTCTTAAGGGATATGAATAGAACTCTTTATGGTCGATTTCACAAACTTCCACGAACTAATTAAGATTTTATTTCCCACTTGTGGGTTCCGTCACTTGTACAAATCTATGTTTATATGTCTGGAACAATTATTGTTGGCCCCACTGAACATTATTACAGCTACGAGATATGTTTTCCCATTTAGTGCAGTTGTTTTCCTATTCTATTTTGTACCTAATTTCACTCAAATAATCTAATATTTTGGGGTTGACTAGAGCCAAGATCATTTTTCTACTTTTCCAAAGGTCATCTACAAAGTGGTATACAAAGCTAGATTGTGGGATGAACAGGAGCCTCAAACAAGAATATAACTTTACCAACCTAGTAATGCAAAATCATGCACCTTAGGGTATGTGGTGCTTTAGTGCATCCTTACATATGTACGTTTGATTTGATAGCTTACTTATTATTGTTTATAGCAAGGAAAATCCCAGTATGTAGCCGGCGCTTCCGTATAGAGATTCTCATAGAGGTTATATATAAATATCTGCTTTATTGAGGTAATAAAAAATTACAGGACAACGCATTTAAACTCCTACACCCTGGAGTCTTCATCAGGTCATTAAAAAATAAATAATATGAAAAGATCAGCCACACTCTCTTTTTATACATTCAACTTCCAAAGGATCAAATAGGGTGGAGTGCTGGAGGAGCTCTAATGCCCCACCCAGATAAATGTATAAAACACCCCATACAAAAGGGACAAATCCTCCCAGGACATGTTCTCATTAATACAGTAATTTACTCGTATCTGTATATACACTATATATGAGGAAATACCATATAAAATACCAAAATGGTGGATAGCAATGGTTATTTAGACTTCAGAAGTGCATATTATACCAAATGGAAAAGAAATATTCCACACAGCCAATTTCGATGGATTAGAAAAAACTGCAATAAAGCTTCGGATTATACTGCACTATGTCTGAAATCCTTAAAAAGAGATTTTTGGATAAAAATCCACAGAAACTAATAAACTTTGCTTTTGAAAAAAATCTGAGTAAAACACAATGGGAATGTTTGGTGAATAAGGAACGGGAACCGAAAGAGGGGGGTGAAATTGTAGAGAAAAAAAGTTCTAAAAAAACCTGTTGTCCTGTAATTTTTCATTACCTCAAAAAAGCAGATATTTATATACAACATCTATGAGAATCTCTATACGGGAGCGCCAGCTACATACTGGGATTTTCCTTGCTATCTACTGTTTTACCACGGATGTCTGAGGGCCTTTTCCGTGTGCCCAGTCGGCCGAGCTGCAGACCGTTCACCTTGGATTCCTGTCGGATCCCCTTTTTAATGCTTCATTTTCACCTTTGACTAGGTGAGTACAATTATATAAGCGTGCAATTTACACCTAGTTTCTACTATACTTAGATTGTGCACGGCGTTGTTCCCTTTTTCTTCCCAATCCTCAGGATCAAAATTACTGTTATTGTGAACAGTTAAGCAAGTTTATAATGAAATGATCTCTAAAAGGGCTAAAGTTAAAGATGACATGTCATTTGTTTTTTAGGCACAAAATAATTATTTTAATTTTTTTTTTCATTTTAAAAATTACAAAAAAGAAAATGGACCAATGCAAATGTTTGGACACCCATGGAGATTTGTGTGCGGAGATAACTTTCATCAAAGTTTCAGACCGCAATTAACCTTTCAGGGTTATGGATTGTTCACTATAATCATTAGGAAAGGCCGGGTGATGCAAATTTCCTAGCTTCATAAATCCAGCCTCCTCAAGCCTTATGCCAAATTTCTGCAGCCAGGGGTTCTTCTAAACAGCTGCCTAACACACTGCCACAAAGTAGGAGAAGGCTATAAGAAGATAGCAAAGCATTTTAAGTTTCCCTTTCCTCAGTTGCAAATGTAATTAAGAAATGGCAGTTAGCCGTAACAGTAGAGGTCAAGATAAGGTCTGGAAGACCAAGCAAAATTTTAGTTAGAGCTGCTCGTAAGATTGCTAGTGAGGCAATTCAGAACCTCTGCTTGACTGCAAAAGACCTACTGAAAGATTTACCAGAGTCAGGAGTTGTGGTACATTGCTCTACTGTCCAGAGACACCTAAACAAATATGGCCTTCATGGAATATTCATCAGAAGAAAACCTCTCCTGGACCCTCACAATAAAATTCAGCCTCAAAAGTATGCAAACAAACATCTAAACAAGCCTGATGCATTTTGGAAACAAGTACTCTGGAATGGTGATTTTAAAATGATCAAAAGGTACATGTAAAGAAAAGAGGGCACAGAATTTCAGGAAAAGAACATCTCCACAACCATTAAGCATGGGGGTGAATCAATCATGCTTTGGAATTGTGTTGCAACCAACGGCAGGAGGGACATTTAATGGGTAGAGGAAAGAATGTATTCAATAAAATTTCAACAAATTGCAAACATAATACCATCTGTAAAAAAGCTGAAGTTGAAAAAAGGATGGCTTCTACAAATGGATAATGATTCTAAGCACACGTCAAAATCCACAATAGACTACCTCAAAAGGCTCTATCTGAAGGTTTTACAATGGCTCTCACAGTCCCTTGATCTGAACATCATCTAAAATCTGTTTGCTAGACCTCAAGATAGTAGTGCATGCAAGTCAACCCAGGAATCTCACAGAACTAGATACAGTAAAGATAAATATCTTTGTACCGTGTTAGCCAGTAGATAGAAAAAAATTTCGAATTTAGAGTCCTCAGTGGTTAATACCGGCTGTTAATGGCTAACTGAAAGATGGTAACAAATTGCAAGCTTTCGAGACTACACAGGTCTCTTTATCAGGCATAGACTAAAGCAAATTCTGAAGAATCACATATTTATACACAACACAGCACAGAACTGTCATTATGGGAGAGTGATAAGTGATAAACAGTTGTGTCCATAAATATTGGAAAGTTCCTAGATTAGGAGTGAATGTTTTGTTGTCCTCTGGTTGGGGTCTGGTTCTGTTATGATGACCCCACATGGTCTGAAGTGCAAATTCCTTAATTGATGTAAAAAGACATAAATCCATGCAACACATTCATTCCTGCACTAAGTGTGTCAAAGGTTGTCATAAGTTTAAACTCCAGGATCATCTTGTCCAAACCCCTGCTCAATGCACAATTCACTAAACCATCTCAGACAGATGTCTGTTCGGCCTGTTCCATTGAAGGAGAACTCGCCACCTCTTGTAGAGAGAACGAAAAGCTAGCACTCGACTGTTTGTAGAGTTTGAATTTGAGAATTTAAAAAAAAAAATTGCCTTATCACCTGTCATTTCATCTTCATCACCGTATCTAATATATAATTGCCTAGAATACTACTTCCTGCAATTTGTGCCAACTTCCTGTCCGGAGCTAATGTCCGGAGCTAATGTCCGGAGATAATGTCCGGAGATAAGTGACGTCAACAGTGTCCAGTGTCTGATTGGTTGCCGCCTGCTGCGAGCGACCAATCAGAAACGTGCCGTACTGTGACACACTCCGCCCGCCATTTTGGTGTGATTTTTGAATTTTTACCTCACTGCGTGGAGGCGGGCCCAGTGACGTTGCTCTTCAAGCTCCTGCCGAATTTCGTCAAAAAAATGATAATACCATTTACCAAAACTATATATATTTAGTTGTGAAGTGGTTCAGTGACATTTTCACACCAATTTTGAACTTTTGTTTGGTGTTTTCTCCATATACTGCCTATTATTCACTGACTGTTATACTGAGAGACTGCCGTTTATTAACCTCTTCTTTGCCACATTGGGTATATTGCTCTATTATTTGCCACATAAGGACATTGTCCATTATTGCCCAGCAATTTCTCTGCAATATAAACTGCCTATTTATTAATATCTGCATTCCTGCAAAGAACTATTGCCTATTATTAACTGGGTATTTTCCTACTACCTGACATTGTTCTTAAGCAAAGAACCGTTGTTGTGGCATTTGCCACAACACGCAAAGTTGTCGTCTGATGTCTTTCATCCCTCCCCTCATAAGCATGTTCATGGATCCTGTGTAACTGTACCTTAAATAACAAGAATTGTCAAGAGCTGGTGAGTGCACCCATTTTTTGTTCTTTCTTACTATTATTTATTAATTGTATTATTTTTACATTTGAATAAATAAAGTATATATGGATTCTAGACTCCCGATTCTTTAGAATCGGGCTGCCATCTAGTTTTAAATAAAATGTTTACCTTAGCAAATTTCTTTTGAACTGTATGAGTGCAGTGATTTTGTTTCATTTCACCACCTCTTGTGGCAGCCTGTTCGACTCATTGACCACCCTCATTGTCAAAAAGTTTTTTCCAATATCTAATCTATATCTTCTCCCTTTCAGTTTCATTCTATTGCTTCTCGTGTTGAATAGTTCATGAGGAAAGCTGCACTAACCAGAGAAAGTGTTCAACCCCTTTCAGTTGCTGTCAAAGTGCTGCCTCACCAAGGTTACAAGCTCTGATATCAAATGTGTTTATGCGAAGATTAGAACTGGTCCCCTCTTCTGAGCTCTTCAGAGCTGAAAAAAAATCAATAAATGAATTCTTTCATTAGGGTACCGTCACACAGTGGCACTTTTGTCGCTACGACGGTACGATTCGTGACGTTCCAGCGATATCCATACGATATCGCTGTGTCTGACACGCAGCAGCGATCAGGGATCCTGCTGAGAATCGTACGTCGTAGCAGATCGTTTGGAACATTCTTTCGTCGCTGGATCTCCCGCTGTCATCGCTAGATCGGTGTGTGTGACACCGATCTAGCGATGCATTCGCTTGTAACCAGGGTAAACATCGGGTTACTAAGCGCAGGGCCGCGCTTAGTAACCCGATGTTTACCCTGGTTACCAGCGTAAATGTAAAAAAAAAAAAACAGTACATACTTACGTTCCGATGTCTGTCAGGTCCCTTGCCGTCTGCTTCCCGCACTCACTGACTGCCGGCCGTAAAGTGAAAGCAGAGCACAGCGGTGACGTCACCACTGTGCTGTGCTTTCACTTTACGGCCGGCAGTCAGTGAGTGCGGGAAGCAGACGGCAAGGGACAGACACCGGAATGTAAGTATGTACTGTTTGTTTTTTTTTACGCTGGTAACCAGGGTAAACATCGGGTTACTAAGCGCGGCCCTGCGCTTAGTAACCCGATGTTTACCCTGGTTACCCGGGGACCTCGGCATCGTTGGTCGCTGGAGAGCTGTCTGTGTGACAGCTCTCCAGCGACCACACTACGACTTACCAACGATCACGGCCAGGTCGTATCGCTGGTCGTGATCGTTGGTAAATCGTATAGTGTGACGGTACCCTTACCCAAAGTAAGCTCTGCTTATGGTTATTTGGAGCATTTCTTTCCTTTTTTCTTTCTTTTTTTTCTGTTAAAAAGCATATAAAACTCGTAAAAGAAAAAAAAGTTTAAATATATGATCAGGTGACCTTGCTGTGACCTTTCCATTGTCGCATCGTCACATGGCACTGATCTTCTACACTGTCCAGTGACTTCTCACATACCAGTGTCAGCCTGTCAATGCACCAATATACAGTTCCATTTATTTCAATTGGGAGCATTTGTTTTATTTTTTTCCTCTGATTTTCTATTAAAAGAAAATATATGCATCATAAAAAAACACAATTAGATCTTACCACTTTACATACCGTAGCACCATAATGTGCATAACTCACCTTAAAGTTTTATTATAATTTTTACACTACAATAATAAGATTCATTGACCAATCTCCAATAGCCACGACTGTCTATTCAAATTTCATCTCATGATTACCCACTTTAATTAAAAATAAGTCCAGCTTCATATTCCTGAAAGAAACTGATGAGTTCCTATTTCATTTTAAAGAACCATTTCCATCAAAATTTGTGTCCTTTTATTATATTGCAGTCATCATATTATATAGCACTGTGTACTTACAATTGCTCATTTTGATCTTCTATAGAATTATTTCTTCTCTGTTCCATTAGGTCTATAACATCAGGTGATTAAAAACTGCCTAGCTGAATCCTTCTAAGCTTTATATTGATCGCTGGAACAGGGCCGCCATCAGGGCACTACAGCCGTGACTGGCGTATGGGGCCCGGTGAGCAGAGGGGGCCCGCATCGGGCCCCCTCTTACCTGCTCACCGGGCCCCTACCGGCAGCCGCAGGCTGAACCGGGCCCTTAGCGGCGGCCGGCGCTACAGCTGTACGCTATTGACGTGCGGGCCCGCTCCCGCACGTCAATAGTTAACAGCCGCCAGCCGCAGCGTGCAGGTCGCCGGCGTCTGACGTCAGTCGCCGGCGAGTGCACGGTGCAGCTGCGTGGAGAGAGGAGCGCGGCAGGTAAGTAGAACTTTTTTGTTTTTTTGAGAGCGGCGATGCGGGGGGAGGGGGCAGTAAAGCTGGACACAGGGTGGGGGCCCAGGGCAGTAAAGCTGGACACAGGGTGGTCGCCGGGGGGCAGTAAAGCTGGACACAGGGTGGGGGCCGGGGGGCAGTAAAGCTGGACACAGGGTGGGGGCCCAGGGCAGTAAAGCTGGACACAGGGTGGGGGCCGGGGGGCAGTAAAGCTGGACACAGGGTGGGGGCCCAGGGCAGTAAAGCTGGACACAGGGTGGGGGCCGGGGGGCAGTAAAGCTGGACACAGGGTGGGGGCCGGGGGGCAGTAAAGCTGGACACAGGGTGGGGGCCCAGGGCAGTAAAGCTGGATACAGGGTGGGGGCCGGGGGGCAGTAAAGCTGGACACAGGGTGGGGGCCGGGGGGCAGTAAAGCTGGACACAGGGTGGTCGCCGGGGGGCAGTAAAGCTGGACACAGGGTGGGGGCCGGGGGGCAGTAAAGCTGGACACAGGGTGGGGGCCCAGGGCAGTAAAGCTGGATACAGGGTGGGGGCCGGGGGGCAGTAAAGCTGGACACAGGGTGGGGGCCGGGGGGCAGTAAAGCTGGACACAGGGTGGGGGCCCGGGGGCAGTAAAGCTGGACACAGGGTGGGGGCCGGGGGGCAGTAAAGCTGGACACAGTGTGGGGGCAGGGGGGCAGTAAAGCTGGACACAGGGTGGGGGCCCGGGGGCAGTAAAGCTGGACACAGGGTGGGGGCCGGGGGGCAGTAAAGCTGGACACAGGGTGGGGGCCGGGGGGAAGTAAAGCTGGACACAGGGTGGGGGCCGGGGGGCAGTCAAGCTGGACACAGGGTGGGGGCCGGGGGGCAGTAAAGCTGGGCACAGGGTGGGGGCCGGGGGCCAGTAAAGCTGGACACAGGGTGGGGGCCGGGGGGCAGTAAAGCTTGACACAGGGTGGGGGCCGGGGGGCAGTAAAGCTGGACACGGGGGGGCAGAGTGCTGGGCAGAGTGCTGGACAGAGATGGGGCAGAGTGCTGGACAGAGATGGGGCAGAGTGCTGAACAGAGATGGGGCAGAGTGCTGAACAGAGATGGGGCAGAGTGCTGGACAGAGATGGGGCAGAGTGCTGGACAGAGATGGGGCAGAGTGCTGGACAGAGATGGGGCAGAGTGCTGGACAGAGATGGGGCAGAGTGCTGGACAGAGATGGGGCAGAGATGCTGGACAGAGATGGGGCAGAGTGCTGGACAGAGATGGGGCAGAGTGCTGGACAGAGATGGGGCAGAGTGCTGGACAGAGATGGGGCAGAGTGCTGGACAGAGATGGGGCAGAGTGCTGGACAGAGATGGGGCAGAGTGCTGGACAGAGATGGGGCAGAATGCTGGACAGAGATGGGGCAGAGTGCTGGACAGAGATGGGGCAGAGTGCTGGACAGAGATGGGGCAGAGTGCTGGACAGAGATGGGGCAGAGTGCTGGACAGAGATGGGGCAGAGTGCTGGACAGAGATGGGGCAGAGTGCTGGACAGAGATGGGGCAGAGTGCTGGACAGAGATGGGGCAGGATTGGAAACAGATGGGGCAGAGTGCTGGACACAGATGGGGCAGGATTGCACACAGACTGGGCAGAGTGCTGGACACAGATGGGGCAGGATTGGACAGAGATGGGGCAGGATTGGAAACAGATGGGGCAGGATTGGAAACAGATGGGGCAAGATTGGAGACAGATGGGGCAGGATGGATACGATGGAGACAGATGGGGCAGGATGGGGAGATCATATGGGGCAGAATGGATACCCATGAGGGCAGGATGGGAGAACATATGGCTGGAGCCTGGAATGAGACACACAGGGGCTAGGATGGCGAATATTACCATAAGGGCTAATTAAGGGATATTATTATTGCAGTGATGCATTTATTTTATTTTTTGAGTATACTGTTTTAAATGGGGGGGAGGTCCTGTTACTGTGTAGAGTGATACTATGTTGCCTTCTTCATGTGGTGTAATGTAGAAGTTGGGAAAATTAAGTAATGTGTTCTACAAGCGGAACTCGAGATAACTGTTTTATTTCCTGCAGAGACGAGTCCTGGCTGGATGAGGTGATGGCGGTCTGTGCTGGATGAAAGATGAAGGACTTCACCTAGAGACATCACTGGTGAGTCAGTGTTACCTATACACTGACACTATACACTGTATACTATATACAGAGGTCCTGTGTACAATGTCACCAGTGATCACTGTATTACCTATACATTATATACAGAGCTCCTGTGTATAATGTCACCGGTGATCACTGTATTACCTGTACACAGACACTGCATACTAATTACAGATCTCCTGTGTATAATGGCACTGCTGGTGATAGTATTGTGGGTTTTTTTTATTACTGATCAGTATTGTAGTATTCAGTCATTTGTGGTTATATGCGGTCTGGTCATGGTGTAGCGGTATTTGTTCCTTATATTTTTATATTATTCGATCACTGTGGTGGTAATATGTCATCTGGTCATAGTGCGGTGGTATTTGTTCCTTGTATGTAGTATTATAGGTCATTTTAAAAATTGAAAAATAAATAAAAATATACCTAAATTGTATTGCATATTTTAACAAATATTTAGTAGGTTACAGTACAGTAGGGCCCGGCCAAAAGTGTCTACCGTGTTATGGTGGCGGCTTAAAAAATCTTTTGGCCAAAACAAAAGCTGCCGGCTATATGTGTGATCTGGTGATGGGAACTGTCAATGTGTGATAGGTGAGAAGTGGAGATTTTCCAAGAGAGAGCGGTGGGACTGTGGACAGTTCGAGGGGTGGAGCCTGGAGGCGGGGCTGGGGTGGAGCCTGGGCGGAGTTTCAAGGGGGCCCCGAAAATTTTGCCAGTATGGGGCCCCGAAATTTCTAGTGGCAGCCCTGCGCTGGAATAAGCATTCCATTAAATATTTAGGTGTTCATATACTGGCCGATCCTCAGAAATTATTTGAGCTTAATTTCCTCCAGCATTTGGGACTTAATAGAGAAGGAGATGAGGGCCTGGTATTGCTTACCACTGTCATGGTTTGGGAGAATTAACACCCTTAAGATGGATATTCTACCTAAAATACTATACCTCTTCCAGAATATCCAGTGGGACATGGAGGGATCCTTCTTCCTGGGTTTACGTAAAATAATGAGAAAATTTGTTTGGCATAATGGGCACTCACGCATTAGTCACGCTCAGTTAATTCGACGTAAAGAAAATGGAGGTGCAGGTTTACCGGATATACGAGCATATCGTGCAGCGACCATTGGAAATTGTGTTCTAGATTTGTGTCATAATAGGACATCTAAACTTTGGGTGGACATTGAACACGAACTATCCTCTGGCTTATGTTTGGGAGTATTTTGGCTTCCATATGGTGTTAATTTGGGGAGGGTGCATATTTCCCCTACGTTGTACACTATTGTGTGGACTTGGAGGCGTTTTGCAAAGCGTTTCCGATTGGCAAACATACTGGGACCGTTAACCCCCTTGGTTGGTAATCCTGGACTCCCCCCTGCACTACAACATTCAGCCTCTATAGTATCCCCTATAACTCAGGGATCTGTTCCACGCATTAGAGATGTGACCAGCCAGACGGGTATCCTATCACTGGGGGAAATTTTGGGAGAAAGAAGGCAGATGCCGGGGCATTGGTTACAATATTTACAACTTCAGAGTTACATCAGGTCTCTGGCCTTGGGGGGCTCGTACTGCATGTCCAACTCTTTTGAGCAACTTTGTTTTCTGTCACAGGGTCCGACACATGCAGTTTCCTTGATATACGGTTTGATAGTGTCCATGGGGATGGGAGATGGGCCTTTCAGATGTACGATACAATGGCAAAAAGAATTGAACAGGGAGATTCCACCTGAGCTGTGGATTAAGGCCTTTACATCTGCACATAGGTTGTCGATGTCTTGCAGAATCCAGGAGCTGAATTATAAAATATTGACACAATGGTATAGAACACCCGTTAGGTTACATAGAATTAGTCCGACAATCCCAGAAGTCTGTTGGAGATGTAATGGGGCAATGGGATCCATGCTGTATATATGGTGGAGCTGCTGTGGTATCAGACCCCTCTGGAATGAAATATTTGCGCTATATAACCCCTTACCGGCATCGGACGTACTATACCGTCCGATGCCGGCTCCCCTGCTTTGATGCAGGGCTCCGCGGTGAGCCCGCACCAAAGCCGGGACATGTCAGCTGTTTTGAACAGCTGACATGTGCCCGTAATAGGCGCGGGCAGAATCGCGATCTGCCCGCACCTATTAACTAGTTAAATGCCGCTGTCAAACGCAGACAGCGGCATTTAACTACCGCTTCCGGCCGGGCGGCCGGAAATGACGTCATCGCCGACCCCCGTCACATGTCCGGGGGTCGGCGATGCATCTCCATTGTAGCCATAGAGGTCCTTGAGACCTCTATGGTTACTGATTGCCCGTCGCTGTGAGCGCCACCCTGTGGTCGGCGCTCACAGCACACGTGCAATTCTGCTACATAGCAGCGATCAGCAGATCGCTGCTATATAGCAGAGCCGATCGTGCTGTCCCTGCTTCTAGCCTCCCATGTAGGCTATTGAAGCATGGCAAAAGTTAAAAAAAAAAGTTTAAAAAAATGTGAAAAAAATAAAAAAAACATAAAAGTTTAAATCACCCCCCTTTCGCCCCAATCAAAATAAATCAATAAAAAAAATATCAAATCTACGCATATTTGGTATCGCCGCGCTCAGAATTGCCCGATCTATCAAATAAAAAAAAGTATTAACCTGATCGCTAAACAGCGTAGCGGGAAAAAAACTCGAAACGCCAGAATTACGTTTTTTTGGTCGCCGCGACATTGCATTAAAATGCAATAACGGGCGATCAAAAGAACGTATCTGCACCGAAATGCTATCATTAAAAACGTCATCTCGGCACGCAAAAAATAAGCCCTCAACCGACCCCAGATCACGAAAAATGGAGACGCTACGAGTATCGGAAAATGGCGCAATTTTTTTTTTTTTTTTTTTTAGCAAAGTTTGGAATTTTTTTTCACCACTTAGATAAAAAATAACCTAGTCATGTTTGGTGTCTATGAACTCGTAATGACCTGGAGAATCATAATGGCAGGTCATTTTTAGCATTTAGTGAACCTAGCAAAAAAGCCAAACAAAAAACCAATGTGGGATTGCACTTTTTTTGCAATTTCACCGCACTTGGAATTTTTTTCCCGTTTTCTAGTACACGACATGCTAAAACCAATGATGTCGTTCAAAAGTACAACTCGTCCCGCAAAAAATAAGCCCTCACATGGCCAAATTGACGGAAAAATAAAAAAGTTATGGCTCTGGGAAGGAGGGGAGCGAAAAACGAACACGGAAAAACGAAAAATCCCCTGGTCATGAAGGGGTTAATCACATTACTAATACGCAAGTGGAGGCGACTCCAGAGATAGCTTTATTATTGATAGTCCCGGGCTCCAAATATCCAAATATAAGAAGAATATACTACCATATTTCATGAATGCAATGCGTCAAATCATACCCAGACTTTGTCCAGAAAGATGAAGGCAGCACTCCAATAGAAAAAATAAGAGTATTTTATTGGCCCATGTGCGACGTTTCAGTCCAAAGTGTGGAGCTTTCTCAAGGTTTGAGAAAGGTCCACACTTTGGACTGAAACGTCGCACATGGGCCAATAAAATACTCTTATTTTTTCTACTGGAGTGCTGCCTTCATCTTTCTGGACAATAGCATGAGGTTTGGTAGATACCTGGAAGGATTTTTTGCACCCTCTGTCTTCTTTTGGTGCTGCTTTTTGTTTTCTTTTTCTATACCGAGACTTTGGAGATCCCCGGTTGCTCCGAGGCGGATTGACTGGGTGGAGGCATTGGATGTCCTGTGCTGGATGGAGGAGATGAGGGCTTTTGATGACAGGTCGGGTGTCAGCTGGTATGCGGTGTGGCATCCGTGGATTCAATTTAAAGATGCTCAACATTTACAACTCTGGATAACTCAAGGTACATTGCCCCGTCTCCTATAGGGGAAAATTTGTCAGGCCTTAGGTTACTGAAGTCTTATTACTATACCTGTACTGATCTCCGATCTTTTCTTTTATTTCTTTTTCTTAACATTCTCTTTTACTCTTTATTCTCTTTTTCTTGCCCATTCGCCCATTTTACCTCTTCGCATGATATATTCATCTAGAACATATATATTGTTGTAGGATCAACCTTGGTGGTGGCAGTATTGCTGATGAGGAGGAGGAGGGTTGAATGTTTTTTCTCTTTTTGTCTTTATTAATGTGAATGGTTACATTTATAATGTTTGTGCATATTACTTTTTTTTGCTCAATAAAAATATATTGAACAATAAGCTTTATATTGAGACAGGAGGTCTTTTCTTTTACCTGCATGAGTCATCACTGCAAAAGTCTCTTGCAGTGGGGAGGAGCGGAGCAACTAGGTCAGGAGTTGAACGAGAAAGCGACTCATGCAGTGAAAAAAGACTTCCTATTTCTACAAAAAGCAAAGAAAAGAAAAAAATTAACTGGGTAGAAAGGCAAAATGAGCAATTGTAAGTACACAGTGCTGTATAATATGATGGCTGCAATATATCAAGAGGATATAAACTTTGACAGCAATGCTTCTTTAAGGACCGTCTACACTTCTGTCAGTACTTCTCCAACAAATGGGCTAGGTAGGTATGGAATGAAGCTGTAGAAATTGTGTGAGAATGTAACGAGCTACACAGACAGATTTTACATTTTAGAGGGAAGACTCCGGTATAGAGCCTGCAGGCTAACCCTCCCACACACATACACACACTCCCTATACTGAAAATTATTGGGAAAATAGTTTGGGACTTGACTAATTTCTTTTTGGCAAAGTTTGCAATATGTTTTGCCTTTCCACTAGGCAAAACTAAAGTGACTTGCCCCAAATTTTCTTATACCAAAGTATTACCTTGGGGCAAAGTAAAGCTGTGGCCAACAAATACACGCTGCTTCTATGCAGCATCTATCCAGACAGATCTAGCCTTAAAGGGACTCTGTCACCTGAATTTGGAGGGAACAATCTTCAGCCATAGGGGCGGGGTTTTCGGGTGTTTGATTCACCCTTTCCTTACCCGCCGGCTGCATGCTGGCTGCAATATTGGATTGAAGTTCATTCTCTGTCCTCCATAGTACACGCCTGCGCAAGGCAAGACTTTTTTGCAGGGCAAGTATTTTTTGTGGCAAAATTTCATTTTTCTTTTAGCAGAGGATAACTTGGAAAGTACCTCCTTGGGCTTTGGTTTTGTATAGTTTATGGACCATTCTAGCATGAAAGGGCTTGTTTAAATGGCATAGTTTTATTTGGGCAGCACGGTGGCTCAGTGGTTAGCACTGCTGCCTTGCAGCGCTGGGGTCCTGGGTTCTAATCCCACCAAGGACAACATCTGCAAAGAGTTTGTATGTTCTCTCCGTGTTTGCGTGGGTTTCCTCCGGGCACTCCGGTTTCCTCCCACATTCCAAAGACATACTGATAGGGATTCTAGATTGTGAGCCCCATCGGGGACAGCGATGATAATGTGTGTAAAGCGCTGCGGAATATGTTAGCGCTATATAAAAATAAAGATTATTATTATTATTATTATTATTATTATTTGTCAATTTTCAACAAACTTTACAAAGTATTGTCTTATCAAGTTGTATTTGTGGGGAAAATCTCCTTAAGAATGGCCTTTAGTATGTCTATATTTCTAGTAATCACTCTTTTCTTGCAGCTCAAAGGGGATTGTCACTACGCTCCCTTCTCTGTGTTATTTTTTCCTATAATATCCAATGTCTAGCATTCCAAGAATTATTTATTGCTAAGTCGTGACGCTTTGCAGAAAAATCTTGACTAAAATACTCAATTTTGTGTCTAGAGTTCCTATGCAGACCTAGGTGTCTTTATGGTCACAGACAACAAACTATACCTGCGTACTCTGATCAGGCAGTAACACTTCCTTCCTTACATTTGGAAATTAAAAAGTTAGCAAGAAGTACAGAAGAAACTTAAAGGGAACCTGCCCAGGCAGAGGCGTATCTAGGGGGGCAGCCGGGGCATGTGCAGCAAGGAGGGCGCACCCGGAAGAGGAAACGCAGTCGGATCGCCCAATGCGGCGGTCTGATGTGTCTCCCCTGCCGCTCCCTGGACTGGGAGTTGGGAGCTGGCACAGAGAAACTGCAGTGTGCCAGCTCCCAGTATTCATTAGTACTAGCATCTAACAGACACGAGTACAATTGAAGCTCTGATTGCCGGGTCAGAGCAACGCCAGCAGTGTGATTATGTCATGTGATCACGCTGCTGATGTCACTTGCCGGCGCTGCAGAGGCGCAGATGTTTGCCATGACAACGATCAGCAGCCCGCGATACTAAACTCTTCCAGACCATGACGTATAGGTACTGCACGTCAAAGGTCGAGAAGGGGTTTTTAAAAATCATTTCACCTGATGAACGAGTGTTTTGCTGATTCCTTGGGTGATTGGCAGCCTGATTATAGAATTGAGCATAATAGGAACACATGGTCATACCTGGCCAGTATAACAATCCAACTTTAGAATGCAGGGTGCACAGTGCTACCATGGCTGAGACTCCTTCTTAGTATTTCCTGCACAATGATGCTCTCCCGGACCCCACCGATGAGAACACTATTAAATTTCCTTGTGGTCTACCATAACATTTAATGATGGGAATACCTATTTAAGCATTGAACAGATAGGCAGTAGATTATTCTGCATTTTTTCTGTAGTTATAGTTTTATCATAATCTATTGTTTTATCCCTGACATATTACCAGCAATAGAGATATTTGATGAATGTCACACAAGAATAATTAAATCCACTGAGGACAGAAAATGCACAATTTAGGGTGAGTCAAGTAAAGCGAAGGAGTTATGACAAACTGTGTCACAAAGAGACAGAACAAAGGTTTGTTTCATTCGTCTTGAAGAGAATGGATCCTTTGTGGCAGGAACTCAGTGTCACTGTGTGCCAGACTCACTCAGGGAAATGGTCTCCTCCACTGTCCGGCCTGGCCAGGAGACAAACACTCATTGTCACTATTCACTCTGTGAGTGCCAGAAGACTGTTGCATTTTAATAGCCCATTACTGGTTCACAGAAATATCACAACCTATCGGTGGTAAAGATGTTTTGTTCGTCGCTGGCGGGAATCAGTCTTGTCTATGATAAAGATGAGCAAATCCCAGCAACAGTGTTAGATATGATTGAGTTAACAGGCTTTTCTGTTGGATCAAAAGAAAAGACAGGAAATTATGTGGGAGTCTCACTCAAGAGGTCTCTGTTTTTAACTTAGAAATATATTTGACTTTTTAAACCCACGTATCCATCATGACTTAGGCTCTCTGTGTTACTATGTTACCATGCGGCTGATTTTCACACATGTTGGTTAGACTGATTCATTAGTCAGAAATATAACATTAACAGCAAGAAATCCCACACCTTCCCCTTCATTATGAAGCCCACATTTTAGAAAAGAAACACTTTTGACTTTTAATAGTCTCAGCGTACCCCGCATAGGTACAGTGTCAATGAAAAGGAAGAAAGAAATGAACACAACAGCGCCATCTGCTGTACTAGTGTGTTGCGAATGATGGACAAAAACGCCAAACACAACAAAGTCTATTTTTAATGTTATATATTTTTAAGACATTTTTAATAGGAGTACTTTTATGTACAAAACTCTTGAGTAAAAAATGTTTTGAGGGAAAATAATATATTTACTTTAAAGGGTTTTTCACTTTCAGCATTCTGTACGCAATTGGTGTGTCTGTATTGTAAAATAATAGAAACAGTATTCGGCCTCCCTGGGTCAGGTGTGGTGTCTCCACTGGTGTAGTAGCTGTAGATGGTATGAGCAACTAACCCCGCTGATGGCAGTACCGTTGATCTGATGTCCCCTCTAATTCCGGTAAACAGTCCCCAGAACAGTGGTGGAGATGCAGCGTGGTACAAGGTGTGTGTGAGTACCAGCTATTTGTATTATTTTTAACACAAGCACGATCAACTACTTTATCATTAATGACCTATCCTTAGAATGGGTCATTAATGTCTGATCGGTCTGTGTTCGTCATCCAACAACCCCGCCGATGAACTGTCCTCTGTGTTGGCGGCTGCCGGATGGAAATGCTCAATTGCGGAGCTGCTCCATCTTCTGATAGTGGCCGCTGCCCGGTACTGCACATCAGTTTTAATAGGAGGATGTGCAGTACCCAGCCACAGCCACTATCAGAAGATGGAGATTAGCTTCCTTTAGTTGAAAGTGGAAAGGATGAGGTTACCCACAGAAACAAGCCTGTGAAAGTGAGTGAAAGTCTCACCACATGGAGTGAAAGAAACCTGTAAGTGAGGAGCACTGACTGCTAGAGAGGCAAAGATAATGGAACTAACGTATTATTGAGTAAAAATTGGACAGTAAAATGACCAATTCAATGCAATGAAGCTGTTCAGATGAGTTTCCCTTCCAACCATTGGATGAGAATCTCCTATACAAGTTGTAAGGTGCCAGTTGAACACCTAGTGGTTGGGAGATAAACTTGAGTAATGATTTGTACATCTAGGACAAAAAGGGGTTAATTGGCCATAACAGATTGTTTGTGAGCAGCTGAAGAGTTGGAGAGAGAGCTGCCACCATATCTCCACCCCTGGGTGTGGTTTACTTTGTAAATTGAGAGCGGTTTGTCTCACACATAGCTGTGTATATGGAGGTGTGCAGATCTCCTGGACTGAATGCCTTTGCTAAAGGACTAAGAAGCTGGACTCTAAGCCAGGCGGGTTAACCAGCACTATTAAATGGACTTGTTGCTTTATGTTTTTTATTTTATGCTGGACAAATATGACAGAAATTGAAATAAATGGAGCTACGGTAGAGGCCCCCTAGAAGTCTAGAGGGGCTTTCTTCCAGCTCCATATAACTTGTAGGTTGTAAAGAGCCCTACTAAGGCCTTGCACAATCGTCGCCACCATATATTAATATTGGTTTATTTACAAAATACAACACTATAGTCACAAAAGCCTTGGTCATGAAATGGTTTATTGTTTTGACAAGGATTCTAGTTTACTGTGAGCTGCCATTGGGGCCGGACTGGGATTAAAATTCAGCCCTGGCATTTGAAGGTGCACAGGCCCACTTGTCATATGGTGAGTTTGTGATATGTTTATGCACCTGTATGTTACAAGAAGTGAGGTGCGTGTAACACGACTATATAACATATATTAACCCCCAGAACACTGTGATCAAACATGAACGCAGCGTTCCGGCGGCATAGGGAAGCATCGCACATTGAGAGGGCTCCCTGCCCCACGCTGTGATCGCGTTGTTCCGAGCGTCTCCTCCCTGCAGGCCCCAGATCCAGAATGGCCGCGGGGCTCCTTCCGGGTCCTGCAGGGAGGTGGCTTGCAAGCGTGTCAGATCGCTGATCTGACACAGTGCTGTGCAAAGTGTCAGATCAGCGATCTGACACTATAGCATGATGTCCCACCCTGGGACAAAGTAATAAAAGTACAAAAAAAAAAATATTTACATGTGTAAAAAAAAAATATAAAAAAAATCCTAAATAAAAAAAAATATATTGTTCCAATAAATACATTTATTTATGTAAATAATAAAAAAACAAAAGTACACATATTTAGTATCGCCGTATCCGTAACAACCCGCTCTATAAAACTGTCCCACTAGTTAACCTCTTCAGTGAACACCGTAAAAAAAAAATGACGCAAAAAACAATGCTTTATCATCATGCCGCTGAACAAAAAGTGGAATAACACGCGATCAAAAAGACGGATGTAAATAAACATGGTACCGCCAAAAATGTCATCTTGTCCAGCAAAAAACGAGCCACCATACAGCATCATCATCAAAAAAATAAAAAGTTATAGCCCTCAGAATAAAGCGATGCAAAAATAATTATTTTTTCTATGAAATAGTTTTTATTGTAAAAAGTGCCAAAACATTAAAAAAAATGATATAAATGAGGTATCGCTGTAATCGTACTGACCCGAAGAATGAAAAACTGCTTTATCAATTATACCAAACGCGGAATGGTATAAATGCCCCCAAAAGAAATTCAAGTATTTGTTTTTTGTTCATTCTGCCTAACAAAAATCGGAATAAAAAGCGATCAAAAAATGTCGTCCCGTAAAAAAAACAAGACCTCACATGACTCTGTGGACCAAAATATGGAAAAATTATAGCTCTCAGAATGTGGTAAAGCAAAAAATATTTTTTGCAATAAAAAGCGTCTTTTAGTGTGTGACAGCTGCCAAACATAAAAACCCGCTATAAATAGTAAATCAAACCCCCCTCTATTACCGCCTTAGTTAGGGAAAAATAATAAAATAAAAAAACTTATTTATTTTCATTTTCCCATTAGGGTTTGGGTTAGGGTTGGGATTGGGGCTAAAGTTAGGGTTGGGGATAAAGTTAGGATTAGGGCTAAAGTTAGGGTTGGGGCTAAAGTTAGGGTTGGGGCTAAAATTAGGATTAGGGCTAAAGTTAGGGTTGGGGCTAAAGTTAGGGTTGGGGCTAAAGTTGGGGTTAGGGTTTAGATTACATTCACGGTTGGGTTAGGGGTGTGTCAGGGTTAGGGGTTAGGTTAGGGTTGGGATTAGGGTTAGGGGTGTGTTGGGGTTAGGGGTGTGGTTAGGGTTGGGATTAGGGGTGTGGTTAGGGTTAGGATTAGGGTTAGGGGTGTGTTGGGGTTAGGTTTGGAGTTAGAATTGGGAGGTTTCCACTGTTTAGCCACACAAGGGGCTCTGCAAATGCAACATGATGTCCGATCTCAATCCATACAATTCTGCGTTGATAAAGTAAAACAATGCTCCTTCCCTTCCGAGCTCTGCCAAACAGTGGTTTACCCCCACTCAGGACAAATTGGACAACAACTTTTGGGGTCCAATTTCTCCTGTTACCCTTGGGAAAATACAAAACTGGGGGCTAAAATATCATTTTTGTGGTGCAAAAAAGATTTTTTATTTTCACGGCTCTGTGTTATAAACTTTAGTGAAACACTTGGGGGTTCAAAGTTCTCACAATAGATCTAGATAAGTTCCTTGGGGGGTCTAATTTCCAATATAGGGTCACTTGTGGGGGGTTTCTACTGTTTAGGTACATCAGGGGCTCTGCAAACACAACATGACGCCCGCAGACCATTCCATCAAAGTCTGCATTCCAAAACGCCACTTCTTCCCTTCCAAGCTCTGCCATGCACCCAAACAGTAGATTTCTCCCACATATGGGGTATCAGCGTACTCAGGACAAATTGCACAACAACTTTTGGGGTCCAAATTCTCCAGATACCCTTGGGAAAATACAAAATTGGGGGCTAAAATATAATTTTTGTGGAAAAAAAAAAGGATTTTTAAATTTTCACGGCTCTACATTATAAACTTCTGTGAAGCACTTGGGGTTCAAAGTGCTCACCACACATCTAGATAAGTTCCTTAGGGGGTCTACTTTCCAAAATGGGGTCACTTTTGGGGAGTTTCCACTGTTTAGGCACATCAGGGGCATAAAGCGATCTGCGGTCTACAGAACAGTGAGTGGTAATACAGGGAGATCTACCACAGGGCTTAACTGTATATGCGCATTATACATGCTGATTAATTAAGGGCAGTGTAGCTCTGGTTGGGCCCCCCTGAGCTTGGGGCCCAGGGTAAACGTCCACTCTTCAACCTGGTAGCTGCACTACTGCATACTGTGGCTACAGACATCAGACGTTACACCAGTCACATAGTTCCCTGTATATAACATCCGATATCTGTGCACACCTTATATCATATCCCTAATATATCCTATACTATGTGTACAGATATCGGAGGTTATTTACAGGATAATATGTCATGCTATATATTACACTATGTATATAGACATCAGATTTTATATCATCACATATTATCCTGTAAATAAGATCAGATGTCTGTGCACATAATATAGGATTTATGAGTGACATATTCTCCTGTACACTGCATATACTATATGCACTGTGTATTGTATACTATGATATATGCACTGATTGTTCATTCATGGACTGGGCTACAGGACACACATGATATAATATATGGTGGCTCTATATATATATACTCTATGTGTAAAATTTATGATGTCCTGCAGTCAGGCTCAGGAGCAGTCAGTATATGATTCTGTATACAGCTGCTGCAGTCGCTCTGGGACTAGGAGTTATTTCTGCAGCTTTAAACTTACACTCAGATCAGGAGACGCTGGAGCCGATGACTCCACTGACAGCGCGACCTGATCTGTGTGAAGTTTCAAGCTGGGAAATAAGTCATCTCACCTGCCTCAGAGCGACTGCAGACACCATGACAAGGCAAGATCCGACCCCACCAGAGACCTCCTGCCCCGGCCCCCTGCTCTTCGCAGAAGCTCCTCTCAGCCCGGCCGGCTCACAGGTGACGTCCACCCTCACATCATGTGGTGTTTCTGCAATTCTAGGATGGCCGGCCGGTACTTGTACAACTGTATGGTACAGTACAGTGCTGGGAGGCCTAAACCATCTGTGCGGGGAACTGCACAGCCCACCCCTGCTTGTGCACATGATCGCACTGCAGAATTCAAATCAGTAGGGCCAAGGGGCGGCACAGAACAGCACAGCGCCACCCCTGGTCCTGCTGGTTTCATCAGTGCAGCTTGATTGTGTGTGCAAGGCAAGCTAATGCTGCCGAACATGCATGATGAAGAGGGAGTGATGGTGACTGAGCGGCCCATTAGAGGCACCGGCCGTTTTGGCATTTGCCAGAAATGCCCGATGACCAGTCCGGCCCTGGCTGCCATTCATGTGGAAATACATGTAAAGAAGCTGCGGAGACACTATCACGTGTTTCTCGACGCAAGCAGTGATTAGCCAGGCCTTTCCCCGGGAAGGAACAACCACGGGAAGGGCAGCATCCTATGAAGGAAAGCCACCTATGCCAAGCATGGTATCCATCTACAGACAGCTGTTTCGGGGGGTTTTGCCCCTCATAAGTGTGGAGTAGGAATCTGGCTATTAGGAGCAGTGCCTAGTAAAAAGGCTATAAAGGCACAGATGATTGGCCTCGGGGAGACCAAAACATCCAACACCGCGGAGACACCATCACGTTTTTCTCAACGCAGTGATTCCAGAACACTGCCCCATCCCTTATAGGAAATATGCAGATGCATGTAAAGAAGCTGCGGAGACACCATCACGTGTTTCTCGATGCAAGCAGTGAATAGCCAGGCCTTTCCCTGGGAAGGAACAACCATGGGAAGGGCAGCATCATCAGTGTGGAGTAGGAATCTGGCTATTAGGAGCAGTGGCTAGTAAAAAGGCTATAAAGGCACAGATGATTGGCCTCGGGGAGACCAAAACATCCAACACCGCGGAGATACCATCACGTGTTTCTCAACGCAGTGATTCCAGAACACTGCCCCCATCCCTTATGGGAAATATGCAGATGCATGTAAAGAAGCTGCGGAGACACCATCACGTGTTTCTCGACGCAAGCAGTGAATAGCCAGGCCTTTCCCCGGGAAGGAACAACCACGGGAAGGGCAGCATCCTATGAAGGAAAGCCACCTATGCCAAGCATGGTATCCATCCACAGACAGCTGTTTCGGGTTTTTTTGCCCCTCATCAGTGTGGAGTAGGAATCTGGCTATTAGGAGCAGTGCCTAGTAAAAAGGCTATAAAGGCACAGATGATTGGCCTCGGGGAGACCAAAACATCCAACACCGCGGAGACACCATCACGTGTTTCTCAACGCAGTGATTCCAGAACACTGCCCCATCCCTTATGGGAAATATGCAGATGCATGTAAAGAAGCTGCGGAGACACCATCACGTGTTTCTCGACGCAAGCAGTGAATAGCCAGGCCTTTCCCTGGGAAGGAACAACCACGGGAAGGGCAGCATCCTATGAAGGAAAGCCACCTATGCCAAGCATGGTATCCATCCACAGACAGCTGTTTCGGGTTTTTTTGCCCCTCATCAGTGTGGAGTAGGAATCTGGCTATTAGGAGCAGTGCCTAGTAAAAAGGCTATAAAGGCACAGATGATTGGCCTCGGGGAGACCAAAACATCCAACACCGCGGAGACACCATCACGTGTTTCTCAACGCAGTGATTCCAGAACACTGCCCCATCCCTTATGGGAAATATGCAGATGCATGTAAAGAAGCTGCAGAGACACCATCACGTGTTGGCCTGGCTATTCACTGCTTGCGTCGAGAAACACGTGATGGTGTCTCCGCAGCTTCTTTACATGCATCTGCATATTTCCCATAAGGGATGGGGGCAGTGTTCTGGAATCACTGCGTTGAGAAACATGTGATGGTGTCTCCGCGGTGTTGGATGTTTTGGTCTCCCCAAGGCCAATCATCTGTGCCTTTATATTCATGTGGAAATGTCACCTCAGAGGTGATGATAATCTCTATGTCTGCTCTGTGTGAGTAATTGATCTTTTTTAGAAATGTATTCTACTGCAATCTCAGAACATGTTATTTTTAGTTTTCTGAAAAACTGGCGTGTTGCAGTTGTATCTTGTAACCACGCCGCCTACAGAGCTTTCACTCGCCTGCAAGTTGCCATTTCCTATTTTATGACACCCTGTACCATCTGAGCTGTGCTACTAAACTACTGTAATTTAGTCAAAAAAACAAACAAAAAAAAAAAATAGTGAATGATGAAGTGTTAAACTCGAAATGAATGTCGCAATGATTGGAGAATTCCAAATAAAACGTGTGATAAATCCTTTTGTCCCCCCTCCCTTGCAGCATTAAGTGCTCTATTGTTCCACTCAAAATGGAAATCTACTGAATCCCCAACTAAGGAAGACTGGTTTGATGAAATCACTATGCTATAAAGAATAGAGGAACTCATTGCGCCAACCTCTTGGGTATGCGACATATATATAAATACTTAGTGATATTGGCTATAGTTCCAAAGTTACCCCACATAACATACTATGACGAATTATATACACTTTGACAATATGTTCTGAGTCATATATTAACTCTTCTCCATCTCTGATTACTCTATCTTGTAACCCACTAGCTTGTGAACAATTATCAACCATCACGGTAAATCATCTACAGGAGGAAATTTATAGTTACTTTCTCGGCACTTCTGTTCTCTCCATCCCTTTTGTTTTCTGTTTTATGAGGGAAAATCTCTGCCACTTTGAAATTTTTTTTACAATTATTTTTTCTATTGTGAGGCAGTGACTGGTGTTACATGTGAAGGTCACTGTGTGTTTCCCCAGGATGCGCACAGAGGCGTATTAAGGCCAAGGGAGTGCATTGCAGTCACAGGTGTAGCTGTGATTGCAATGCAGAATAAAAGTGAGAATAGGTCTTGGATAAGCTATTTGTCCAGTGCAGGTTTAAGAAAACCTGCTGGGTTTTATTTTTGAAACGGACTACAGGATGGTAGTGGGGCAGTCCGTTTCCTTCCTGGCCCGGTCTTACATGTGGCCTAAGGTCACAGGTTACAATTAAAAACCCTGCAGTAAAGGGTTTGGGTGTGGCAGGGTTAGTGTCAGTGTCAGTCTGGTGTTTGCAAGAGTGCAGAGCAGAACGCTCTGCAGAGATCCACCTGTGTGACGCAACACAGGCAAGCAGAGTCAAACAGCCAAGGGAGATGAAAGACACCCACAGCATACACGGTTGTGCAGTCACCCACGGCAACAGGTCTCGAAGGTGGACTGGCGTGATTGTTGGCTGCAAACTGGAGAATATGGTTCCCGGCTGTGATCTGAAGGATATCATGTGCTGTGTATTGCTGTGAGTTGAACATTAAAACGTTTTGTTTTGGAACTTTCCTGGGTCACTGCCTCATCACTGCACAGCGTGGATACCGCTGCACTACACCATATTTAATTTTTTAATGTCTTGTCTTGCTTTAATTCTAAAAATTTTTTGTCATTTATTGCACTCTTTTCCGCTCTATTTAGCCATAGTGTTTTTTTTAATTCTAACTCGTATATTTTTTTTTTGCCCAGGATCTATTCAGGATGTTCATAAAAGTGTCCCATTTTCTTTGTGTACTTTTATTTTCAAGGACAGTCCACGATTATGGTATTAGGATCATCTCTTAGACGATGAAGTCTAGCCTTCATTATTATAGTGTTTTTGTAACTCGTACACAAAGCATCTTATTAAATAATAAGTGAAAGCTCATTATGTTTTAGCCACCTTTACGTGACTTCTAACCTGTACATTTGATATTCTGGCTGGCCTATTGGTTAAAATAAGATCTATAAGGCAAGTGACTGCAATCTTTGTAGTGATGCCAAAAAATATGTGGTTTCTGTGGCAGAAAAAACCCACAGAAACAATACGAGATGATATCTCAGAACAGTAATGTAATTCTTGAGGTTTTATTAAATCCTGATTATAACACCGAGGATTATCCGGTGGCTAGACAAGGAACAATGCAAAGCAATTTCAGGTCATTGATGTTTCCACTCAGCTTATAAGCTTTATAAAAAAAAAAAGAAGACGTAAAAGAGTATTTATTACGGTAACTGTTCTTGACAGCAACAAGTCCATTGTTCCATAGCCATATTAATCAAGGACTGCTTCATGTAAACTCTTAAGAGCCTTCCAAAGTATGTTGCAATCATTTTGCATATTGTCTTCAAGATTTGGGAGTGCATTCTGTTGTATTGCTCATTTTTCTGTGGAATGTCTCCGATTTACAGGACCTACTTTGAGTAACATTTTCAGACACCCACTCTCCTCCTGCTTATCCACTAAGGATAGAGGAAGCTTCTTCCAGCCATTGCTTAGGTCCCCGATAAAATGTAGTAAAAAATATTGTGTCACGAACTTATTGTCCTCAACATAATTTACTGGCATTTCATAAATGGTTGCAAGACAAAATATTCTTGCAGTCTGGTTTAAAAATTAGCAAGAACATTCTGCAAAGTTAAGTTGTGCCAAGACTGCAAGTATGACATAAATAACTTAGCACCACAATGTCATTGAAACCTAAACAGGACATTTCTTGCATTTCATGTGTACCAAAGCCAGATATCTCATTTGAACCAAACTATCAGATTGTAACTTGGAACCGAGAAGGGATAGTTTAAAGGGAACCTTTAGCCGATTCCTGCTGTTCAAATCAGTGGCAGGATGAATCGCAGCCTAGCTGCATAATTGCAGCCACACGTATTTTTCTCTGAAACAATACAGTTTTTAGCAAGAGACCTGTCAATCATCTGGAGCTGCACTGCAAAAAGCCAGCCAGTGGCAGTGCTGGACTAGACTCGTCTCTGCCTATGGTCCCCGGTTGGCATTTCAAACTATATTTTCTCTAAAACACTGAAGCGTTTCAGAGAAAAATATACTTGGCTGTAATTGTTCTGCCAGTCTCTGATTCAGGCTGGCCATTGCTTGGGCAACACAACATACCGTATATACTCGAGTATAAGCCGAGATTTTCAGCCCATTGTTTTTGGGCTGAAAGTCCCCCTCTCGGCTTATACTTGAGTCATATACCAGGAGGTCGGCAGGGGAAGGGGAGTGGGGGCTGTGTAATTATACTTACCTGCTCCGGGCGCGGTCCCTGCAGTCCCTGGCTTCCCCGGCGCTGCAGATTCTTCCTGTACTGAGTGGTCACATGGCACCGCTCATTACAGAAATTAATATGCGGCTCCACCTCCCATAGGGGAGGAGCCGCATAGTCATTGCTGTAAATGATCGGTAACTGTGACCGCTCAATACAGGAAGAAGATGCAGCGCCGGGGAAGCCAGGGACTGCAGGGACCGCGCCAGGAGCAGGTGAGTATACGGGGAGCGCAGCGCTGCGCTATATTTACCTGCTCCTTGCTCCAGTGCGGCTCCATCTCCAGCGTCCTCTAGCTGTGACGCTCAGGTTAGAGGGCGCGGTGACATAGTCAGTGCGCGCCCTCTGCTGAGCGTCAGTGCTGGAGACGGAGCCGCACGAGGAGCAGGTAAATATTGAAAGCGCTGGCGTCCTGAGCAAGAGAGGTGAGTATGTGATTTTTTTTTTTTATTGCAGCACCAGCAGCATTCTATATGCCACAGCTTTATAAGGAGCATCTATGGGGCCATAATCAACGGTGCAGAGCAATATATATGGGGTACAGCTTTATAAGGAGCATCTATGGGGCCATAATCAACGGTGCAGAGCAATATATATATGGCACAGCTTTCTATGGAGCATCTATGGGGCCATAATGAACGGTGCAGAGCATTCCATATGGCACAGCTTTATGTGGAGCATCTATGGGGCCATAATGAACGGTGCAGACCATTCTATATAGCACAGTTGTATATGGAGCATCTATGGGGCAATAATGAACGGTATGGAGCATCTATTTTTATTTTTGAAATTTACCATGGAGCATCTATTTTTATTTTTGAAATTTACCAATAGCTGCTGCATTTCCTACCCTAGGCTTATACTCGAGTCCATAAGTTTTCCCAGTTTTTTGTGGCAAAATTAGGGGGGTCGGCTTATACTCGGGTCGGCTTATACTCGAGTATATACGGTAAATCGTCCGAAAAGTTCCCTTTACTTTCTATAAAAAAATTGATAAGAACTATGAACTGAGAAGTAATGGGATCCCAGCACCAATATTATTATTATTATTTCTTTTTTTAACACAGTAATGCACGATGCTTACAGTGATTAAAATGTATTGTATTTGGGGATGTCTTTTTTTTTTTTTTAAATGACTATTGACTCCTTGTAACTGTAACAATATGGATAATATAAATTAAAGGGAAGGTTCAGAATGTTTCCAGTCAAGTGCATTTGTCCTCCACATGAAAATGCTTGATGACTAGCGATTATAGAAAATACCAGTTTCAAGTCAGAAGTTCCTGTATGAGAATTACATATTAGAATCACTGAAGTAACATGACTGAGAAGAATGCTGAGCACCACTACCCAATTAACAGACTTCCCTTATGAGGATGGGAGATCAGTAATGAAGTCCATTGAGATGTGATTCCAAAGTTGTTTTGGGGGTGGGTAAGGACTGAAGAAGTCCAACGGGACGAGTTCAGGGTGTTTTCGTTTCGGGCACAAATTTTGCAAGTACCTTTTCCCTACAATCACAAATAGTAGTTGACCACCGAAAATTCTTGGTTATAAGTCTGATTAATATTTTTCGTACTAGGTCTAAATGTCATCACAAAATCAAACCTAGAGAAGAAGACAGCCCATAGAGCTTGCCTAAGATTTAGTCTTTGAGTTGATTCAAAATACATAAGGTTTTTGTGGTCCTTAATAACAGTAATTTTACATTTAGCACCTTTGAAGAAGTAGCACCATTTCTTAAAGGCCCATTTTTTTTTACAACAATTCACAATTGCTGATATACCGTAATTATTTTTATCAGCAGATGAACATTTTTGTAAAAAGAAGGCACATAGATGGAGTCGAGTGAGAGACTGTGTACCCTGTGATAACACCACTCCCACGCCAATCTTAGAGGCATCAACTTCCACTTCAAAAGTATCTTCAAGAACAGGCCCGACCAATACAAGGTCAGATTACAAACACTTAACTCAGTAAAGGTGTGGCTGGCCAAGAAAAATTTACTTTTTGACCAGGAACACACATTTTTCAAGTTTAGCAAACAAAAATTGCCTTTGAGTCTCTGGCATCCAGTACATTCAAGTTGGATGTGTGACATAATATCAGGTGAATAATAAACCAAGATGTCATCCAGATAGACAAACATACTGAACACTAATCTCTCTGAATATGCCATTAGCATAACTTTTAAAAACAGCCGGCACATTACTTAGCCCAAAAAGCATTGCAAGATATTCGTAGTGATCCTCAGATATGTGAAATGCTGTCTTCCACTCAACTTCTTCCGTGATATGTATCAGTTTATATGTTCCTCTGAGATCAAGTTTGGTGAACCAAGTGGCTCCCAACAACTGGTTAAAAAGATCAGGTATCAGTGTCAGAGGATATCGACTCTTTACAGTAATTTTACTAAATACCCGATAGTGAATACATGTTCTGAGGACTCTATGTTTTTTACAAACAAAAAGATACCTACACCTACTGGTGACACGGAAGGTCTGGTGAACACTTTTTGCAGACTGTCTTTTATATAATGTTTCATAGCCTGACATTATGGACCAGAAAGATTACATATTTTTCCCTTGGGCAGATGTAAGTTTGGCACCAGATCATTGTGACAATTAAAATCCCTGTGTGGGGGTAATTTTTCAGATTAAGACACAAAAAATACATCAGCAAAATTTCTAAATATATCGGGTACACCACTAGGTATGACTTTAGACAGATTTACAGAAAAAAACATACATTTGACCTGATACTCAGGGCTCCACGTACAATTTTTGTGAATTCTGCTCTTGGGCTCCCTCCGGTGGCTATGAGTGGTAGTGCTGCGGTAGTTGGATCACAGCATTTATCAGGTGTATCTATTTTTTGCAATTTGGGCTGGGCTATATAGCCTTGCTTGTTCCTTTAGTCAGTGCCAGTTGTCCATTGTCTTTGGAGGATTCACATCCCTTCTGGTCTCTCCTGTTCGCTGTGCTTTTCTTCAAAGATAAGTCCTGGCTTTGTTTTTGCTGTCCACCTGCTGTGGACCTTATAGTTCTGTGCATTTTTTCATGTTTTGTCTTGTCCAGCTTTGTCTGTGAAGGATTTTTTGCAGCCTAGCTGTGTCTCTGGAGATGCAGATATACCCTCCATGTCTTTAGTCAGATGTGGTGTTTTGTATTTTCTGTGGTGGATATTTTCTAGTGTTTTAATACTGACTGCATAGTACTCTGTTCTATTCTTTCTTTTTAGCTAGTATGCCTCCTATGCTAAATCCTGATTTCATGTCTGCGTATGTTATTTCCCTCTCCTCTCACAGTCAATATTTGTGGGGGGCTGTCTATCCTTTGGGGATTTTCTCTGAGGCAAGATAGGTTTCCTGTTTCTGTCTTTAGGGGTAGTTAGTTCTTAGGCTGTGTCGAGGGGTCTAGGGAGTGTTAGGTACCCCCCACGGCTACTTCTAGTTGCGCTGCTAAGTTCAGCGTTTGCGGTCAGTACAGGTGCCACCTTCTCCAGAGTACGTCTCATGCTGCTCCAAGGCCACCAGATCATAACAGTACAACTGGCCAACAATGAGTTAATTGCATCTCAGAAGAAGGGAGGAAAGGTTTTGAGCCATTTTTTTTCCTTAGCCTGTTCCTCCCTCTTAATCTCTGGGTGGCTGCGGAACCTAGTAATAACATGAGTGTTCAGGAGTTAGTTTCTCGTGTGGATCAGCTTGCTGCTAGGGTACAGGGTATTTCAGATTATATTGTTCAGACTCCTGCCTTAGAACCTAGGATTCCCACTCCTGATTTATTCTTTGGTGACAGATCCAAATTTTTGAGTTTCAAAAATAACTGTAAACTGCTTTTTGCATTGAGACCCCGGTCTTCTGGTGATCCCATTCAGCAGGTTAAAATCATCATATCCCTGCTGCATGGTGACCCACAGGATTGGGCATTTTCCCTGGAAACTGGCAATCCTGCTTTGCTTAATGTTGATTCTTTCTTTCAAGCATTGGGGTTATTGTATGATGAGCTTAATTCTGTGGATCAAGCTGAGAAAATCTTGCTGGACCTGTGTCAAGGTCAAGAAGCGGCAGAATTGTATTGCCAGAAATTTAGAAAATGGTCTGTACTGACTAAATGGAATGAGGATGCCTTGGCGGCAATTTTCAGAAAGGGTCTTTCTGAATCCGTTAAAGATGTTATTGTGGGGTTCCCCACGCCTGCTGGTCTGAGTGATTCTATGTCTCTGGCCATTCAGATTGATCGGCGCTTGCGCGAGCGCAGAGTTGTGCACACTATGGCGCTGTCCTCTGAGCGGAGCCCTGAGCCTATGCAGTGTGATAGGATTTTGTCTAAAGCTGAACGTCAAAGATTCAGGCGTCAGAATAGGTTGTGTTTTTACTGCGGCGATTCTGCTCATATTATTTCTGATTGCCCTAAGCGTACAAAGAGAATCGCTAGTTCTGTTACCATCAGTACTGTACAACCAAAATTTCTGTTATCTGTGACCTTGATCTGCTCATTATCATCATTTTCTGTCATGGCATTTGTGGATTCAGGCGCCGCTCTGAACTTAGTGGACTTAGAATTTGCCAGACGTTGTGGTTTCCCCTTGCAGCCTTTGCAGAACCCTATTCCTTTAAGGGGCATTGATGCTACACCGTTGGCTAAAAATAAACCTCAGTTTTGGACACAGCTGACCATGCGCATGGCGCTAGCCCATCAGGAAGATTGTCATTTTCTTGTGTTGCATAATTTGCATGATGATATTGTGCTGGGTTTTCCATGGTTACAGGTACATAATCCGGTGTTAGATTGGAGATCTATGTCTGTGACTAGTTGGGGTTGTCAGGGGGTTCATGGTCACGTTCCTTTAATGTCAATTTCCTCTTCCCCCTCTTCTGAAATTCCTGAGTTTTTGTCAGACTTCCAGGATGTATTCGATGAGCCCAAATCCAGTTCCCTTCCACCGCATAGGGACTGTGATTGTGCTATTGACTTGATTCCAGGTTGTAAGTTCCCTATGGGCCGACTTTTCAACCTGTCGGTGCCAGAACATGCCGCCATGCGGAGCTATATTAAGGAGTCTTTGGAGAAGGGGCATATTCGGCCATCTTCTTCACCATTGGGAGCAGGTTTTTTTTTGTTGCCAAGAAGGATGGCTCCTTGAGACCCTGTATTGATTATCGCCTCTTGAATAAGATCACAGTCAAATTTCAATACCCTCTGCCTTTGCTTACTGATTTGTTTGCTAGGATTAAGGGGGCTAGCTGGTTTACTAAGATTGACCTTCGAGGGGCATATAATCTTATTCGTATTAAGCAGGGTGACGAATGGAAAACTGCATTTAATACGCCCGAAGGCCATTTTGAATACCTTGTGATGCCATTCGGACTCTCTAATGCCCCATCTGTGTTCCAATCCTTCATGCATGATATCTTTCGGGGTTATCTTGATAAATTCATGGTTGTATATTTGGATGATATTTTGATTTTTTCCGATGATTGGGAGTCTCATGTGAAACAGGTCAGGATGGTATTTCAGATCCTCCGTAATAATGCTTTATTTGTGAAGGGGTCAAAGTGCCTCTTTGGAGTGCAGAAGGTTTCTTTTTTGGGCTTCATTTTTTTCTCCCGCATCTATAGAAATGGATCCGGTTAAGGTTCAGGCCATTTATGATTGGATTCAGCCCACATCTGTGAAGAGCCTTCAGAAATTCTTGGGCTTTGCTAATTTTCATCGTCGTTTCATTGCCAACTTCTCCAGTGTGGCTAAACCTCTGACCGATTTGACGAAGAAAGGCGCTGATGTGACGAATTGGTCCTCTGCGGCTGTTTCTGCCTTTCAGGAGCTTAAACGCTGATTTACTTCTGCCCCTGTGTTGCGTCAGCCGGATGTTTCTCTTCCATTTCAGGTTGAGGTTGACGCGTCTGAGATTGGGGCAGGGACCGTTTTGTCTCAGAGGAATTCTGATGGTTCCTTGATGAAACCGTGTGCCTTCTTTTCTCGGAAGTTTTCGCCTGCGGAACGCAATTATGATGTCGGCAATCGGGAGTTGTTGGCTATGAAGTGGGCATTTGAGGAGTGGCGACATTGGCTTGAGGGGGCCAAGCACCGTATTGTGGTCCTTACCGATCATAACAATCTGATTTACCTCGAGTCTGCCAAACGGCTGAATCCTAGACAGGCTCCATGGTCCCTGTTTTTCTCCCGTTTTGATTTTGTGGTCTCGTACATTCCTGGTACTTTGAATGTTAAGGCGGATGCCCTCTCTAGGAGTTTTTTTCCTGGTTCCCCTGGGGTTCTTGAGCCGGTCGGCATTCTGAAGGAAGGGGTGGTTCTTTCTGCCATCTCCCCTGATTTACGACGGGTTCTTCAGGAATTTCAGGCTGATAAACCTGACCGCTGTCCAGTGGGGAAAGTGTTTGTTCCTGATAGATGGACTAGTAAAGTGATTTCTGAGGTTCATTGTTCTGTGTTGGCTGGCCATCCTGGGATTTTTGGTACCAGAGATTTGGTTGGTAGGTCCTTTTGGTGGCCTTCTTTGTCGCGGGATGTGCGTTCTTTTGTGCAGTCCTGTGGGATTTGCGCGCGGGCTCAGCCTTGCTGTTCCCGCGCTAGTGGGTTGCTTCTGCCTTTGCCGGTCCCTGACAGACCTTGGACGCATATTTCTATGGATTTTATTTCAGATCTTCCGGTTTCCCAGAGGATGTCGGTTATCTGGGTGGTTTGTGACCGGTTTTCTAAGATGGTTCATTTGGTACCTTTGCCTAAATTGCCTTCCTCTTCTGATTTGGTTCCGTTGTTTTTTCAGCATGTGGTTCGTTTGCATGGCATTCCGGAGAATATTGTGTCCGATAGAGGTTCCCAGTTTGTTTCTAGGTTTTGGCGGGCCTTTTGTGCTAGGCTGGGCATTGATTTGTCTTTTTCTTCCGCATTTCATCCTCAGACAAATGGCCAGACCGAGCGAACTAATCAGACTTTGGAAACTTATTTGAGATGCTTTGTGTCTGCTGATCAGGATGATTGGGTGGCTTTCTTGCCATTGGCCGAGTTTGCCCTTAATAATCGGGCTAGTTCTGCTACCTTGGTTTCGCCTTTTTTTTGTAATTTTGGTTTTCATCCTCGTTTTTCTTCAGGGCAGGTTGAGCCTTCTGATTGTCCTGGTGTGGATTCTGTGGTTGACAGGCTGCAGCGGATTTGGGCTCATGTGGTGGACAATTTGGTGTTGTCTCAGGAGGAGGCTCAGCGTTTTGCTAACCGTCGTCGGTGTGTTGGTTCCCGGCTTCAGGTTGGGGATTTGATCTGGTTGTCTTCCCGTCATGTTCCTATGAAGGTTTCTTCTAGAAAAAACCAAAAACAACTAACCTAAACAATAATCTTTATTTCAAAACCATTAGATTTAAACAAGCACGACATCCCAACTCCTTATGATAGGAGTGGGTCTATAAAAAGCCCGGTTTTGGTGGGAGAAGGGCAAAAGTACAGGGAGCAAAAAAATGGACAAAAAATCCTACATATCCCTAATATCTGCTCCCTGCCTATCTGCGGAGGTTGGCACCCTCTTGGACGCAATATGGCGCCCCCGCTCCTCGTCGGCTGGCCCTAAATACCCTACAAGTCCCTTAATGTGATGATATCTAAATAGGGTAAACCGACAACCCACACACACCAAATACCAGTAATAAATCACCAACGTAAAAGCCCAGCCGGGCTGGTCTGACCGTACAGAGCCCTATATTCTATAATACTCCGCTGATAGCTATGGCTAGTATGCCCTAGCGAATCCCTAACCAAGAAACCCTGCCTGTCAGCGGAGGTTGGCACCCTCTTGAACGCAAATGGCGCCCCCGCTCCTCGGCGGCTGACCCTGCTGACCCTCACTGTGTCCCTACAGACGTAGGTGGATACTATACACGAGGGGTGCCTGAGGGACTAAAACGGTGACCCGTGACTCTGAACCCTTCTAGCTTCGGACAGACCATACAAAATACACACAACAACACACACAGGCTAATACAAGCAACACTATATTGAGTATTTTGTTGCAAAAGACAATATGTACATGAGTAGATATATTTTTATTCTAATGATGTTGCAAAGAATAATATATCCAAATAACCACAGGGTATTTCTAAAGTGCTTCAAGCGGGGTGACCGATAAACGTAATACCCCCACCATCCGAGGAAATACAGATAGACCAAGATATACTATCCTCGGTGTTGAAGCCAAAACTTAGTATCCCAAAAATGCACTCATGTTAAATACATGTCAATAAAGCGTCTAAGATTGGTGACATTTACATCAATAAAATTAGAAATAGAAAACCTAATCCACTTATCTGCGGTCAGGTTTCGCCTCTACGCGTTTCCCCCCCATGATGTGGTTCCTCAGGAGGCATATGGGAAAAATAGACTTCCGTGTGTTCAAGTCACATCAGAGATGAATGCTGTGCCCGGTTGTGGGTGCAGGGAATACACCGGCCAAAAACACCCCCCTTAAATAGTCCCTGCCTTAAAGATGAAAAAATGTAGGGGCTATAAATCATACATACATACCGCTGTTTGTATCGTCCCATCACTACACACGCATAGGGAGCCCCATGGTAGCTGTATACACTCTCCGCCGCCATTGCTGTGTGGCCCCTCAGCGTTGTCTCACGGCGCGTGCGCCGCTCCCAGGCACTAGAGGTAAAAGTGCCCGGAACGCGACTGCGCATGTGCATGGCCGCCATTTTCCTATGTATCGTCTCCCACAGAAGAGAGACCACACAAACACCCGGCCGCCATTTTCCTGTGTACCATCTCGAAATTGGAGCCCCACATAGGATATTTTAACCCTTGGCGTCATTACTTTACGGCCCCTTGATTAACCGGCAGCCCGTGTGCCGTGTCCAGGCGCTGAAGATAGAGGCGCCCAGGACGCGACTGCGCATGCGTACGGCCCCCATTCTCCCATGTGTCATTTCACACAAGGGAGGGACTGCGCAGGAACCCGGCCGCCATTTTTCTGTGTACCACCTCAAGCCAAAGGGAAAACTGCGCAGGAGCCAAGAACCGAGACCCTGACATAAGTCCAGCGTCATACTTACAGCGCTAAGCCGCGCAAGGGTCTCTATATTGCTCCTGCCCCACTGACATTGACCATATGCCCCATTAGTCTCTCCAAACGGTGGTATTCTATAATACACTATATACGAACTCCTACATAGAACTAATATCAAAAGGCATTTTCATTAAAGTGGGCAAACATAATGCAGAATAAATATAATTCTACACAGATTTATTATTGCAGAGTTTAATCTCCAAAAAACAGATGATGGTACATGATGGTATGTGACCTAGAAAGCGTACGCTACATCCACAACCACTAATCCAACTTCACTGATATATCGATAAATTGGGGTGCGCATGAATGACGGATAAACAAAACACCCCCTAATATTTAAATAATTTTACTGCATGCCATCTAATAGGCCTGCAGTCATACACAGTTAACATCAGGGAAGAAACGGGAGGAAAAAACAGAACTGGCGTAAACAATTCACACAAAGCACCCATAGGTTAACCGCTCATTCAGTCCTCCAGGGACCACTGACCCCATCCTAAAGATCCACTGGGTTTCTTTTTGGAGAATAACCCTATCCCAATCACCTCTCCTTCCATTTTGTTTTACCACCTCTAGGACACAGAACGAGAGAACCCTACTGTCACCCTGATGTATCTCCCATACATGTCGTGCTATCGGGGTATCTCTAGCATTCTTTATGTCACCTAAGTGCTCCCCAATTCTCCTTCTTAGTTCTCTTTTCGTCTTTCCGATATAGTTTTTAGGGCATGTATATGTAGCCATATAGACCACACCAATGGTCTTACAATTGGCAAAGTCCCTGCAAAAGAAAAGTCTTCCACTCGATGCACTGGTAAAACTTTTACCTGGTGCTACGAAATCACAGAAGGAACAATTGCCACATCTAAACGTGCCATTAATACGTCTATCCAACCATGTACCTTCACGTTTAGGTCTTTTATAGTGGCTGTGTACGAGTCGATCTTTTAGGGATCTTCCCCTACGAAAGGTGATCTGGGGTCTATCCGGGATGAAACCTGCCAGAGTTTCATCCAGCTGTAGAATGCTCCAATGTTTTTTGAGGATGTTAAAAACCCGGTCGGACTGATTATCATAGGTTCCAATGATCCTCGTGATGTTATCGGCCTCCGGTTTCTTATGGGTCTGTAGGAGAGCTCCTCTCTCCCTACCCAGAGCATTTCTAAAAGCTGGATCCAACACCTCGTCCGGATAGCCCCGATCCCGGAACCTCTCCCTCAAATCATACGCTTGTGCCCTGAAAGTAGCAGGGTTGGAGCAGTTTCTCCTTGTTCTCAGGTATTGGCCACGAGGGATGCCCCTCTTAAGGGGAGCCGGATGATGACTCTCCCACCTAAGAAGTGCATTCGTGGCTGTTGGCTTTCGAAATAGTCTTGTATCTAGCATCCCATTGGTATTAACAGTGATTTTCACGTCCAAAAAAGCTAGTTCACATCTATCACTTTCTGACGTGAATCTGAGACCAAAGCCGTTGTTATTTAGCCCTTGTACAAAACTGCTAAATTCCGTTTCTGTACCTCTCCATATGACGAACACGTCGTCTATATAACGATACCAGGCTGATATCTTGTTGGCCCACCATTCCTCTACTCCAGAAAACACCACGGTTTCCTCCCACCAGCCCAGGAGGAGATTTGCATACGAGGGCGCACAAGAGCAGCCCATCGCGGTCCCCCTGAGCTGGTGGAAGTACTTACCGTCAAACAGGAAGTAGTTGTGGGTTAACACAAACTCCATCAACTTTACCACAAAGTTGTTATGTTTCTCAAAGAAAATGGCCCTAGTCCTCAAGTAGTAATCTAGCGCCCTCAGACCCATTACATGGGGAATGCTACTATATAACGCTTCCACGTCTATTGAGCCTAGAATTGTTCCCTGTTCCACCACAATCCCATCAATCTTCTGGAGTAGGTCCGACGTGTCTCGCACATATGAGGGTAATGATATCACAAACGGACGTAAGATGTTGTCTATATAGATACCAACATTCTGACTTAGTGAGCCAACACCCGAGACTATGGGACGCCCTTTAAGAGGGGAAAGACCCTTATGGACTTTGGGGAGGGCATAGAAGGTCGGGATCATCGGAGTGCGCGGGGCCAGGAACCTGTATTCATTAAAGGAGATCAACTTTTCGTCTAGACCGGCATCCAGAATTGTTTTCAACAATCCAATAAACCTCTCAGTCGGATCATTCTCAAGTATGCCATAGGTCTCTCTATCATTAAGGATCAATTTGCACATACCGACATATCTCTGGTGGTCGAGGATGACCAAATTACCTCCTTTTTCTCCAAATTCTCCAATGCCTCCCATTCCTCATCACTTAAGTTGGATGGTGCATTACTGTTTCTCCGACCAATTCTTTTGAGGTCATCCTCCACCACCCGTAGAAAGACGTCGATATTCGTGTAATCTCCTGGTTTCTTCCCCTAAGTTCAAGCCTCGGTTTATTGGTCCTTATAGGATTTCTGAGATTATCAATCCAGTGTCTTTTCGTTTGGCCCTTCCAGCCTCTTTTTCCATCCATAATGTGTTCCATAGATCTTTGTTGCGGAAGTATGTGGTGCCCGTTGTTCCCTCTGTTGATCCTCCTGCCCCGGTGTTGATTGATGGGGAGTTGGAGTATGTGGTTGAGAAGATTTTGGATTCTCGTTTTTTGAGGCGGAAGCTTCAGTATCTGGTCAAATGGAAGGGTTATGGCCAGGAGGATAATTCTTGGGTTGTTGCCTCCGGTGTTCATGCTGACGATTTGGTTCGTGCCTTTCATTTGGCTCGTCCTGATCGGCCTGGGGGCTCTGGTGAGGGTTCGGTGACTCCTCCTCAAGGAAGGGGTACTGTTGTGAATTTTGCTCTTGGGCTCCCTCCGGTGGTTATGAGTGGTAGTGCTGCGGTAGTTGGATCGCAGCATTTATCAGGTGTATCTATTTTTTGCAATTTGGGCTGGGCTATATAGCCTTGCTTGTTCCTTTAGTCAGTGCCAGTTGTCCATTGTCTTTGGAGGATTCATATCCCTTCTGGTCTCTCCTGTTCGCTGTGCTTTTCTTCAAAGATAAGTCCTGGCTTTGTTTTTGCTGTCCACCTGCTGTGGACCTTATAGTTCTGTGCATTTTTTCATGTTTTGTCTTGTCCAGCTTTGTCTGTGAAGGATTTTTTGCAGCCTAGCTGTGTCTCTGGAGATGCAGATATATCCTCCATGTCTTTAGTCAGATGTGGTGTTTTGTATTTTCTGTGGTGGATATTTTCTAGTGTTTTAATACTGACCGCATAGTACTCTGTTCTATTCTTTCTTTTTAGCTAGTATGGCCTCCTATGCTAAATCCTGATTTCATGTCTGCATATGTTATTTCCCTCTCCTCTCACAGTCAATATTTGTGGGGGGCTGCTTATCCTTTGGGGATTTTCTCTGAGGCAAGATAGGTTTCCTGTTTCTGTCTTTAGGGGTAGTTAGTTCTTAGGCTGTGTCGAGGGGTCTAGGGAGTGTTAGGTACCCCCCACGGCTACTTCTAGTTGCGCTGCTAAGTTCAGGGTTTGCAGTCAGTACAGGTGCCACCTTCTCCAGAGTACGTCTCATGCTGCTCCAAGGCCACCAGATCATAACAGTACAACTGGCCAACAATGAGTTAGTTGCATCTCAGAAGAAGGGAGGAAAGGTTTTGAGCCATTTTTTTTTCCTTAGCCTGTTCCTCCCTCTTAATCTCTGGGTGGCTGCGGAACCTAGTAATAACATGAGTGTTCAGGAGTTAGTTTCTCGTGTGGATCAGCTTGCTGCTAGGGTACAGGGTATTTCAGATTATATTGTTCAGACTCCTGCCTTAGAACCTAGGATTCCCACTCCTGATTTATTCTTTGGTGACAGATCCAAATTTTTGAGTTTCAAAAATAACTGTAAACTGCTTTTTGCATTGAGACCCCGGTTTTCTGGTGATCCCATTCAGCAAGTTAAAATCATCATATCCCTGCTGCATGGTGACCCACAGGATTGGGCATTTTCCCTGGAAACTGGCAATCCTGCTTTGCTTAATGTTGATTCTTTCTTTCAAGCATTGGGGTTATTGTATGATGAGCCTAATTCTGTGGATCAAGCTGAGAAAATCTTGCTGGACCTGTGTCAAGGTCAAGAAGATGCAGAATTGTATTGCCAGAAATTTAGAAAATGGTCTGTACTGACTAAATGGAATGAGGATGCCTTGGCGGCAATTTTCAGAAAGGGTCTTTCTGAATCCGTTAAAGATGTTATTGTGGGGTTCCCCACGCCTGCTGGTCTGAGTGATTCTATGTCTCTGGCCATTCAGATTGATCGGCGCTTGCGCGAGCGCCAAGTTGTGCACACTATGGCGCTGTCCTCTGAGCGGAGCCCTGAGCCTATGCAGTGTGATAGGATTTTGTCTAAAGCTGAATATCAAAGATTCAGGCGTCAGAATAGGTTGTGTTTTTACTGCGGCGATTCTGCTCATATTATTTCTGATTGCCCTAAGCGTACAAAGAGAATCGCTAGTTCTGTTACCATCAATACTGTACAACCGAAATTTCTGTTATCTGTGACCTTGATCTGCTCATTATCATCATTTTCTGTCATGGCATTTGTGGATTCAGGCGCCGCTCTGAACTTAGTGGACTTAGAATTTGCCAGACGATGTGGTTTCCCCTTGCAGCCTTTGCAGAACCCTATTCCTTTAAGGGAAATTGATGCTACACCGTTGGCTAAAAATAAACCTCAGTTTTGGACACAGCTGACCATGCGCATGGCGCTAGCCCATCAGGAAGATTGTCGTTTTCTGGTGTTGCATAATTTGCATGATGATATTGTGCTGGGTTTTCCATGGTTACAGGTACATAATCCGGTGTTAGATTGGAGATCTATGTCTGTGACTAGTTGGGGTTGTCAGGGGGTTCATGGTCACGTTCCTTTAATGTCAATTTCCTCTTCCCCCTCTTCTGAAATTCCTGAGTTTTTGTCAGACTTCCAGGATGTATTCGATGAGCCCAAATCCAGTTCCCTTCCACCGCATAGGGACTGTGATTGTGCTATTGACTTGATTCCAGGTCTTGATAAATTCATGGTTGTATATTTGGATGATATTTAGATTTTTTCCGATGATTGGGAGTCTCATGTGAAACAGGTCAGGATGGTATTTCAGATCCTCCGTAATAATGCTTTATTTGTGAAGGGGTCAAAGTGCCTCTTTGGAGTGCAGAAGGTTTCTTTTTTGGGCTTCATTTTTTTCTCCCGCATCTATAGAAATGGATCCGGTTAAGGTTCAGGCCATTTATGATTGGATTCAGCCCACATCTGTGAAGAGCCTTCAGAAATTCTTGGGCTTTGCTAATTTTTATCGTCGTTTCATTGCCAACTTCTCCAGTGTGGCTAAACCTCTGACCGATTTGACGAAGAAAGGCGCTGATGTGACGAATTGGTCCTCTGCTGCTGTTTCTGCCTTTCAGGAGCTTAAACGCCGATTTACTTCTGCCCCTGTGTTGCGTCAGCCGGATGTTTCTCTTCCATTTCAGGTTGAGGTTGACGCGTCTGAGATTGGGGCAGGGGACGTTTTGTCTCAGAGGAATTCTGATGGTTCCTTGATGAAACCGTGTGCCTTCTTTTCTCAGAAGTTTTCGCCTGCGGAACGCAATTATGATGTCGGCAATCGGGAGTTGTTGGCTATGAAGTGGGCATTTGAGGAGTGGCGACATTGGCTTGAGGGGGCCAAGCACCGTATTGTGGTCCTTACCGATCATAAGAATCTGATTTACCTCGAGTCTGCCAAACGGCTGAATCCTAGACAGGCTCGATGGTCCCTGTTTTTCTCCCGTTTTGATTTTGTGGTCTCGTACATTCCTGGTACTTTGAATGTTAAGGCGGATGCCCTCTCTAGGAGTTTTTTTCCTGATTCCCCTGGGGTTCTTGAGCCGGTCGGCATTCTGAAGGAAGGGGTGGTTCTTTCTGCCATCTCCCCTGATTTACGACGGGTTCTTCAGGAATTTCAGGCTGATAAACCTGACCGCTGTCCAGTGGGGAAACTGTTTGTTCCTGATAGATGGACTAGTAAAGTGATTTCTGAGGTTCATTGTTCTGTGTTGGCTGGCCATCCTGGGATTTTTGGTACCAGAGATTTGGTTGGTAGGTCCTTTTGGTGGCCTTCTTTGTCGCGAGATGTGCGTACTTTTGTGCAGTCCTGTGGGATTTGCGCGCGGGCTCAGCCTTGCTGTTTCCGCGCTAGTGGGTTGCTTCTGCCTTTGCCGGTCCCTGAGAGACCTTGGACGCATATTTCTATGGATTTTATTTCAGATCTTCCGGTTTCCCAGAGGATGTCGGTTATCTGGATGGTTTGTGACCGGTTTTCTAAGATGGTTCATTTGGTACCTTTGCCTAAATTGCCTTCCTCTTCTGATTTGGTTCCGTTCTTTTTTCAGCATGTGGTTCGTTTGCATGGCATTCCGGAGAATATTGTGTCCGATAGAGGTTCCCAGTTTGTTTCTAGGTTTTGGCGGGCCTTTTGTGCTAGGCTGGGCATTGATTTGTCTTTTTCTTCCGCATTTCATCCTCAGACAAATGGCCAGACCGAGCGAACTAATCAGACTTTGGAAACTTATTTGAGATGCTTTGTGTCTGCTGATCAGGATGATTGGGTGGCTTTCTTGCCATTGGCCGAGTTTGCCCTTAATAATCGGGCTAGTTCTGCTACCTTGGTTTCGCCTTTTTTTTGTAATTTTGGTTTTCATCCTCGTTTTTCTTCAGGGCAGGTTGAGCCTTTTGATTGTCCTGGTGTGGATTCTGTGGTTGACAGGCTGCAGCGGATTTGGGCTCATGTGGTGGACAATTTGGTGTTGTCTCAGGAGGAGGCTCAGCGTTTTGCTAACCGTCGTCGGTGTGTTGGTTCCCGGCTTCAGGTTGGGGATTTGGTCTGGTTGTCTTCCCGTCATGTTCCTATGAAGGTTTCTTCCCCTAAGTTCAAGCCTCGGTTTATTGGTCTTTATAGGATTTCTGAGATTATCAATCCAGTGTCTTTTCGTTTGGCCCTTCCAGCCTCTTTTTCCATCCATAATGTGTTCCATAGATCTTTGTTGCGGAAGTATGTGGTGCCCGTTGTTAACTCTGTTGATCCTCCTGCCCCGGTGTTGATTGATGAGGAGTTGGAGTATGTGGTTGAGAAGATTTTAGATTCTCGTTTTTTGAGGCGGAAGCTTCAGTATCTGGTCAAATGGAAGGGTTATTGTTATGAACAGGTAATTCAGAACCACAATGGACATTGAAGTTCAGAGCACACAAAGTGACCTGACAATTACCAAAAACAAAGGACGAGCTCTGAGACGTGGAAACTCTGCTGACCGCAATCCCTAATCCTAACACACCACACTAGAGGTAGCCGTGGATTGCGCCTAACGCTCCCTATGCAACTCGGCACAGCCTGAGAAACTAACTAGCCCTGAAGATAGAAAAATAAGCCTACCTTGCCTCAGAGAAATTCCCCAAAGGAAAAGGCAGCCCCCCACATGTAATGACTGTGAGTAAGATGAAAATACAAACGCAGAGATGAAATAGATTTAGCAAAGTGAGGCCCGACTTACTGAATAGACCGAGGATAGGAAAGATAGCTTTGTGGTCAACACAAAAACCTACAAACAACCACGCAGAGGGGCAAAAAGACCCTCCGCACCGACTAACGGTACGGAGGTGCTCCCTCTGCGTCTCAGAGCTTCCAGCAAGCAAAAAAAACCAATAAAGCAAGCTGGACAGAAAAAATAGCAAGCAAAAAAATAACACAAGCAAAACTTAGCTTATGCAGAATAGGCAGGCCACAGGAACGATCCAGGAGGAAGCAAGACCAATACTAGAACATTGACTGGAGGCCAGGATCAAAGCACCAGGTGGAGTTAAATAGAGCAGCACCTAACGACCTAACCTCATCACCTGAGGAAGGAAACTCAGAAGCCGCAGTACCACTCTCATCCACCAAAGGAAGCTCATAGACAGAACCAGCCGAAGTACCACTTTCGACCACAGGAGGGAGCTTGGCCACAGAATTTACAACAGTACCCCCCCTTTCAGGAGGGGTCACCGAACCCTCACCAGAGCCCCCAGGCCGACCAGGATGAGCCACATGAAAGGCACGAACAAGATCGGCAGCATGGACATCAGAGGCAAAGACCCAGGAATTATCTTCCTGACCATAACCTTTCCACTTACCCAGATACTGGAGTTTCCGTCTCGAAACACGAGAATCCAAAATCTTCTCCACTATATACTCCAATTCCCCTTCAAGCAAAACTGGAGCAGGAGGATCAATAGATGGAACCACAGGTGCCACGTATCTCCGCAACAATGACCTATGGAACACGTTATGGATGGAAAAAGAAGCTGGAAGAGTCAAACGAAAATACACAGGATTAAGGACCTCAGAAATCCTATATGGACCAATGAAACGAGGCTTAAATTTAGGAGAGGAAACCTTCATAGGAATATAACGAGATGACAACCAAACCAAATCCCCAACACGAAGTCGGGGACCCACACATCGCCTGCGGTTAGCGAAACGTTGAGCCTTCTCCTGGGACAAAGTCAGATTGTCCACTACATGAGTCAAAATCTGCTGCAACCTATCCACCACAGTATCCACACCAGGACAGTCCGAAGACTCAACCTGCCCTGAAGAGAAACGATAGTGGAACCCAGAATTGCAGAAAAACGGCGAAACCAAAGTAGCCGAGCTGGCCCGATTATTAAGGGCGAACTCAGCCAAAGGCAAAAAGGACACCCAATCATCCTGATCAGCAGAAACAAAACATCTCAGATATGTTTCCAAGGTCTGATTGGTTCGTTCAGTCTGGCCATTTGTCTGAGGATGGAAAGCCGAGGAAAAAGACAAATCAATGCCCATCCTAGCACAAAAGGCTCGCCAAAACCTCGAAACAAACTGGGAACCTCTGTCAGAAATGATGTTCTCTGGAATGCCATGTAAACGAACCACATGCTGGAAAAACAACGGCACCAAATCAGAGGAGGAAGGCAATTTAGACAAGGGCACCAAATGGACCATCTTAGAGAAGCGATCACAAACCACCCAAATGACCGACATTCTTTGAGAGACGGGGAGATCCGAAATAAAATCCATAGAGATATGTGTCCAAGGCCTCTTCGGGATTGGCAAGGGCAAAAGCAACCCACTGGCACGAGAACAGCAGGGCTTAGCCCGAGCACAAATCCCACAGGACTGCACAAAAGAACGCACATCCCGCGACAGAGACGGCCACCAAAAGGATCTAGCCACCAAATCTCTAGTACCAAAGATTCCAGGATGACCAGCCAACACCAAACAATGAACCTCAGAGATAACTTTATTCGTCCACCTATCAGGGACAAACAGTTTCTCCGCTGGGCAACGGTCAGGTCTATTAGCCTGAAATTTTTGCAGCACCCGCCGCAAATCAGGGGAGATGGCAGACAAAATTACCCCCTCTTTGAGAATACCCGCCGGCTCAGACAAACCCGGAGAATCGGGCACAAAACTCCTAGACAGGGCATCCGCCTTCACATTTTTAGAGCCCGGAAGGTACGAAACCACAAAGTCAAAACGGGACAAAAACAGCGACCAACGAGCCTGTCTAGGATTCAATCGTTTGGCAGACTCGAGATAAGTCAAGTTTTTGTGATCAGTCAAGACCACCACACGATGCTTAGCTCCTTCAAGCCAATGACGCCACTCCTCGAATGCCCACTTCATGGCTAGCAACTCTCGATTGCCAACATCATAATTTCGCTCAGCAGGCGAAAATTTCCTGGAAAAGAAGGCGCATGGTTTCATCACCGAGCAATCAGAACTTCTCTGCGACAAAACAGCCCCTGCTCCAATTTCGGAAGCATCAACCTCGACCTGGAATGGAAGCGAAACATCTGGTTGGCACAACACAGGGGCAGAAGAAAAACGACGCTTCAACTCCTGAAAAGCTTCCACAGCAGCAGAAGACCAATTGACCACATCAGCACCCTTCTTGGTTAAATGAGTCAACGGTTTAGCAATGCTAGAAAAATTAGCGATGAAGCGACGATAAAAATTAGCAAAGCCCAGGAACTTCTGCAGACTCTTCAGAGATGTTGGCTGAGTCCAATCATAAATGGCCTGAACTTTAACAGGGTCCATCTCGATAGTAGAAGGAGAAAAAATGAACCCCAAAAATGAAATCTTCTGAACACCAAAGAGACACTTTGACCCCTTCACAAACAAAGAATTAGCACGCAGGACCTGGAACACCATTCTGACCTGCTTCACATGAGACTCCCAATCATCCGAGAAGACCAAAATATCATCCAAGTATACAATCAGGAATTAATCCAGGTACTCTCGGAAGATGTCATGCATAAAGGACTGAAACACAGATGGAGCATTAGAAAGTCCGAATGGCATAACCAGGTACTCAAAATGGCCTTCGGGCGTATTAAATGCTGTTTTCCATTCATCGCCCCGTTTAATACGCACAAGATTATACGCACCACGAAGATCTATCTTGGTGAACCAACTAGCCCCCTTAATCCGAGCAAACAAATCAGACAGCAGCGGCAAGGGGTACTGAAATTTGACCGTAATTTTATTTAGAAGGCGGTAATCAATACAAGGTCTCAGCGAACCATCCTTCTTGGCCACAAAAAAGAACCCTGCTCCCAATGGCGACGATGACGGGCGAATATGACCCTTCTCCAAAGACTCCTTCACGTAACTCCGCATAGCGGCGTGCTCAGGCACAGATAAATTAAACAGTCGACCCTTAGGAAACTTACTACCAGGAATCAAATCGATAGCACAATCACAATCCCTATGCGGAGGTAGGGCATTGGACTTGGGCTCATCAAATACATCCCGGTAATCAGACAAGAACTCTGGGACCTCAGAAGGGGTGGATGATGAGATAGACAGAGATGGAACATCACCATGTACCCCCTGACAACCCCAGCTGGACACAGACATTGATTTCCAATCTAATACTTGGTTATGGACTTGTAGCCATGGCAACCCCAACACGACCACATCATGCAGATTATGCAACACCAGAAAGCGAATATCCTCCTGGTGCGCAGGAGCCATGCACATGGTCAGCTGGGTCCAATACTGAGGCTTATTCTTGGCCAAAGGCGTAGCATCAATTCCTCTCAATGGAATAGGACACTGCAAGGGCTCCAAGACAAACCCACAGCGCCTAGCAAACTCCAAGTCCTTCAAATTCAGGGCAGCGCCTGAATCCACAAATGCCATGACAGAATAGGAAGACAAAGAGCAGATCAAAGTAACGGAGAAAAGAAATTTCGACTGTACCGTACCAATGGTGGCAGACCTAGCGAACCGCTTAGTGCGCTTAGGACAATCGGAGATAGCATGAGTGGAATCACCACAGTAGAAACACAGCCCATTCTGACGTCTGTGTTCTTGCCTTTCAGCTCTGGTCAAAGTCCTATCGCACTGCATAGGCTCAGGTTCATGCTCAGATAATACCGCCAAATGGTGCACAGAATTACGCTCGCGCAAGCGTCGACCGATCTGAATGGCCAAAGACATAGACTCATTCAGACCAGCAGGCATAGGAAATCCCACCATGACATCCTTAAGGGCTTCAGAGAGACCCTTTCTGAAAATAGCTGCCAGCGCACATTCATTCCATTGAGTGAGCACGGACCACTTTCTAAACTTCTGACAATAAATCTCTATCTCATCCTGACCCAGACACAGAGCCAGCAATTTTTCTCTGCCTGATCCACTGAATTAGGTTCGTCGTACAGCAATCCGAGCGCCAGAAAAAACGCATCAATATTACATAATGCAGGATCTCCTGGCGCAAGGGAAAATGCCCAGTCTTGAGGGTCGCCACGTAATAAAGAAATAATGATCTTAACTTGTTGTACTGGGTCACCAGAGGAGCGGGGTTTCAAAGCCAGAAATAGTTTACAATTATTTTTAAAATTCAAAAACTTTGCTCTATCTCCAGAAAATAACTCAGGAATAGGAATCTTAGGTTCTAACATAGGATTCTGAACCACTAAATCTTGAATATTCTGTACATTTATAGCGAGATTATCCATCAAAGAGAACAGACCTTGAATGTCCATGTCCACACCTGTGCTCTAAATCACCCTGATGTAAAGGGGAAAAGAAAGACAGAACACAGTGCAAAGTAAAAAAAATGGTCTCAGAACTTCTCTTTTCCCTCTATTGAGAAGCATTAGTACTTTGGGCCTCCAGTACTGTTATGAACAGGTAATTCAGAACCACAATGGACATTGAAGTTCAGAGCACACAAAGTGACCTGACAATTACCAAAAACAAAGGACGAGCTCTGAGACCTGGAAACTCTGCTGACCGCAATCCCTAATCCTAACACACCACACTAGAGGTAGCCGTGGATTGCGCCTAACGCTCCCTATGCAACTCGGCACAGCCTGAGAAACTAACTAGCCCTGAAGATAGAAAAATAAGCCTACCTTGCCTCAGAGAAATTCCCCAAAGGAAAAGGCAGCCCCCCACATGTAATGACTGTGAGTAAGATGAAAATACAAACGCAGAGATGAAATAGATTTAGCAAAGTGAGGCCCGACTTACTGAATAGACCGAGGATAGGAAAGATAGCTTTGCGGTCAACACAAAAACCTACAAACAACCACGCAGAGGGGCAAAAAGACCCTCCGCACCGACTAACGGTACGGAGGTGCTCCCTCTGCGTCTCAGAGCTTCCAGCAAGCAAGAAAAACCAATAAAGCAAGCTGGACAGAAAAAATAGCAAGCAAAAAAATAACACAAGCAAAACTTAGCTTATGCAGGATAGGCAGGCCACAGGAACGATCCAGGAGGAAGCAAGACCAATACTAGAACATTGACTGGAGGCCAGGATCAAAGCACCAGGTGGAGTTAAATAGAGCAGCACCTAACGACCTAACCTCATTACCTGAGGAAGGAAACTCAGAAGACGCAGTACCACTCTCATCCACCAAAGGAAGCTCATAGACAGAACCAGCCGAAGTACCACTCTCGACCACAGGAGGGAGCTTGGCCACAGAATTCACAACAGGTTATGGCCAGGAGGATAATTCTTGGGTTGTTGCCTCCGATGTTCATGCTGACGATTTGGTTCGTGCCTTTCATTTGGCTCGTCCTGATCGGCCTGGGGGCTCTGGTGAGGGTTCGGTGACCCCTCCTCAAGGAAGGGGTACTGTTGTGAATTCTGCTCTTGGGCTCCCTCCGGTGGTTTTGAGTGGTAGTGCTGCGGTAGTTGGATCGCAGCATTTATCAGGTGTGTTATGAACTGGTGATTCAGAAACTGTTGTGATAGGCAATTCAGTATCACAATGGACATAGAGTTCAGCACACATACAGTGACCTGGCAATAACCCAAAATAATAGAACGAGCTCTGAGACGTGGGAACTCTGCAGACCGCAATCCCTAATCCTCTCCAAACAACACTAGAGGCAGCCGTGGATTGCACCTAACTCTGCCTATGCAACTCGGCACAGCCTGAGAAACTAACTAGCCTGAAGATAGAAAATAAGCCTACCTTGCCTCAGAGAAATACCCCAAAGGAAAAGGCAGCCCCCCACATATAATGACTGTGAGTTAAGATGAAAAGACAAACGTAGGGATGAAACAGATTCAGCAAAGTGAGGCCCGACTTTCTTAACAGATCGAGGATAGGAAAGATAACTTTGCGGTCTACACAAAACCCTAAAGAAAACCACGCAAAGGGGGCAAAAAGACCCTCCGTACCGAACTAACGGCACGGAGGTACACCCTTTGCGTCGCAGAGCTTCCAGCAAAACAATTAGACAAGCTGGACAGAAAAAATAGCAAACAAATAGCAAAGAAGAACTTAGCTATGCAGAGCAGCAGGCCACAGGAATGATCCAGGGAAAAACAAGTCCAACACTGGAACATTGACAGGAAGCATGGATCAAAGCATTAGGTGGAGTTAAGTAGAGAAGCACCTAACGACCTCACCAGATCACCTGAGGGAGGAAACTCAGAAGCCGCAGTACCACTTTCCTCCACAAACGGAAGCTCCCAGAGAGAATCAGCCGAAGTACCACTTGTGACCACAGGAGGGAGCTCTGCCACAGAATTCACAACAGTACCCCCCCTTGAGGAGGGGTCACCGAACCCTCACCAGAGCCCCCAGGCCGACCAGGATGAGCCACATGAAAGGCACGAACAAGATCGGGAGCATGGACATCAGAGGCAAAAACCCAGGAATTATCTTCCTGAGCATAACCCTTCCATTTAACCAGATACTGGAGTTTCCGTCTTGAAACACAAGAATCCAAAATCTTCTCCACAATATACTCCAATTCCCCCTCCACCAAAACCGGGGCAGGAGGGTCAACAGATGGAACCATAGGTGCCACGTATCTCCGCAACAATGACCTATGGAATACGTTATGTATGGAAAAAGAATCTGGGAGGGTCAGACGAAAAGACACAGGATTAAGAACCTCAGAAATCCTATACGGACCAATGAAACGAGGTTTAAACTTAGGAGAGGAAACCTTCATAGGAATATGACGAGAAGATAACTAAACCAGATCCCCAACACGAAGTCGGGGACCCACACGGCGTCTGCGATTAGCGAAACGTTGAGCCTTCTCCTGGGACAAGGTCAAATTGTCCACTACATGAGTCCAAATCTGCTGCAACCTGTCCACAACAGTATCCACACCAGGACAGTCCGAAGACTCAACCTGTCCTGAAGAGAAACGAGGATGGAACCCAGAATTGCAGAAAAATGGCGAAACCAAGGTAGCCGAGCTGGCCCGATTATTAAGGGCGAACTCAGCCAAAGGCAAAAAGGACACCCAGTCATCCTGATCGGCAGAAACAAAGCATCTCAGATAGGTTTCCAAGGTCTGATTGGTTCGTTCGGTCTGGCCATTAGTCTGAGGATGGAAAGCCGAGGAAAAAGACAAGTCAATGCCCATCCTACCACAAAAGGCTCGCCAAAACCTCGAAACAAACTGGGAACCTCTGTCAGAAACGATATTCTCTGGAATGCCATGCAAACGAACCACATGCTGGAAGAACAATGGCACCAAATCAGAGGAGGAAGGCAATTTAGACAAGGGTACCAGATGGACCATCTTAGAAAAGCGATCACAGACCACCCAAATGACTGACATTTTTTGAGAAACGGGAAGATCAGAAATAAAATCCATAGAGATATGTGTCCAAGGCCTCTTCGGGACCGGCAAGGGCATAAGCAACCCACTGGCACGAGAACAGCAGGGCTTAGCCCGAGCAGAAATCCCACAGGACTGCACAAAAGTACGCACATCCCGCGACAGAGATGGCCACCAAAAGGATCTAGCCACTAACTCTCTGGTACCAAAGATTCCAGGATGACCAGCCAACACCGAACAATGAACCTCAGAGATAACTTTATTCATCCACCTATCAGGGACAAACAGTTTCTCCGCTGGACAACGATCAGGTTTATTAGCCTGAAATTTTTGCAGCACCCGCCACAAATCAGGGGAGATGGCAGACACAATTACTCCTTCCTTGAGGATACCCGCCGGCTCAGATAAACCCGGAGAGTCGGGCACAAAACTCCTAGACAGAGCATCCGCCTTCACATTTTTAGAGCCCGGAAGGTACGAAATCACAAAGTCAAAACGGGCAAAAAACAGCGACCAACGAGCCTGTCTAGGATTCAAACGCTTAGCAGACTCGAGATGAGTCAAGTTCTTATGATCAGTCAATACCACCTTAGCTCCTTCAAGCCAATGACCCCACTCCTCGAATGCCCACTTCATGGCCAGCAACTCTCGGTTGCCCACATCATAATTTCGCTCAGCAGGCGAAAACTTCCTGGAAAAAAAAGCGCATGGTTTCATCACTGAGCAATCAGAACCTCTCTGCGACAAAACAGCCCCTGCTCCAATCTCAGAAGCATCAACCTCAACCTGGAACGGAAGAGAAACATCTGGTTGACACAACACAGGGGCAGAAGAAAAACGACGCTTCAACTCCTGAAAAGCTTCCACAGCAGCAGAAGACCAATTGACCAAATCAGCACCCTTCTTGGTCAAATCGGTCAATGGTTTGGCAATACTAGAAAAATTGCAGATGAAGCGACGATAAAAATTAGCAAAGCCCAGGAACTTTTGCAGACTTTTCAGAGATGTCGGCTGAGTCCAATCATGGATGGCTTGGACCTTAACAGGATCCATCTCGATAGTAGAAGGGGAAAAGATGAACCCCAAAAATGAAACCTTCTGCACACCAAAGAGACACTTTGATCCCTTCACAAACAAAGAATTAGCACGCAGGACCTGAAAAACCGTTCTGACCTGCTTCACATGAGACTCCCAATCATCCGAGAAGATCAAAATGTCATCCAAGTACACAATCAGGAATTTATCCAGGTACTCTCGGAAGATGTCATGCATAAAGGACTGAAACACTGATGGAGCATTGGCAAGTCCGAATAGCATCACTAGATACTCAAAATGACCCTCGGGCGTATTAAATGCAGTTTTCCATTCATCGCCTCGCCTGATTCGCACCAGATTATACGCACCACGAAGATCTTTCTTGGTGAACCAACTAGCCCCCTTAATCCGAGCAAACAAATCAGATAACAATGGCAAGGGGTACTGAAATTTAACAGTGATCTTATTAAGAAGGCGGTAATCTATACAAGGTCTCAGCGAACCATCCTTCTTGGCTACAAAAAAGAACCCTGCTCCTAATGGCGACGATGACGGGCGAATATGCCCCTTCTCCAGGGATTCCTTCACATAACTGCGCATAGCGGTGTGCTCAGGCACGGATAAATTAAACAGCCGACCTTTTGGGAATTTACTACCAGGAATCAAATTGATAGCACAATCACAATCCCTATGCGGAGGTAGGGCATCGGACTTGGGCTCATCAAATACATCCCAGTAATCAGACAAGAACTCTGGAACCTCAGAAGGGGTGGATGATGAAATAGACAGAAATGGGACATCACCATGTACCCCCTGACAACCCCAGCTGGACACCGACATGGATTTCCAATCTAATACTGGATTATGAACTTGTAGCCATGGCAACCCCAACACGACCACATCATGCAGATTATGCAACACCAGAAAGCGAATAACCTCCTGATGTGCAGGAGCCATGCACATGGTCAGCTGGGTCCAGTATTGAGGCTTATTCTTGGCCAAAGGCGTAGCATCAATTCCTCTCAATGGAATAGGACACTGCAAGGGCTCCAAGAAAAACCCACAACGCTTAGCATATTCCAAGTCCATCAAATTCAGGGCAGCGCCTGAATCCACAAACGCCATGACAGAATACGATGACAAAGAGCAGATCAAGGTAACTGACAGAAGAAATTTTGACTGTACTGTACCAATGGTGGCAGACCTAGCAAACCGCTTAGTGCGCTTAGGACAATCAGAGATAGCATGAGTGGAATCACCACAGTAGAAACACAGCCCATTCAGACGTCTGTGTTCTTGCCGTTCAACTCTGGTCATAGTCCTATCGCACTGCATAGGCTCAGGTTTAATCTCAGGTAATACCGCCAAATGGTGCACAGATTTACGCACACGCAAGCGTCGACCGATCTGAATGGCCAAAGATATAGACTCATTCAAACCAGCAGGCATAGGAAATCCCACCATGACATCCTTAAGGGCTTCAGAGAGACCCTTTCTGAATATAGCTGCCAGCGCAGATTCATTCCATTGAATGAGCACGGACCACTTTCTAAATTTCTGGCAATATACCTCTATCTCATCCTGAGCCTGACACAGAGCCAGCAAATTTTTTTCTGCCTGATCCACTGAATTAGGCTCATCGTACAGCAATCCAAGCGCCAGGAAAAACGCATCGATATTACTTAATGCAGGATCTCCTGACGCAAGAGAAAATGCCCAGTCCTGAGGGTCGCCACGCAAAAAAGAAATGACGATCCTAAACTGTTGAACTGGGTCATCAGAGGAGCGAGGTTTCAAAGCCAGAAATAGTTTACAATTATTTTTGAAACTCAGAAACTTAGTTCTATCTCCAAAAAACAAATCTGGAATAGGAATTCTCGGTTCTAACAAAGAATTCTGAACCACAAAATCTTGAATATTTTGAACTCTTGCCGTGAGCTGATCCACACATGAAGACAGACCTTTAATGTCCATTGCTACACCTGTGTCCTGAACCACCCAAATGTCTAGGGGGAAAAAAAGGCAAAACACAGTGCAAAGAAAAAAAAATGGTCTCAGAACTTCTTTTTTCCCTCTATTGAGAATCATTAGCACTTTTGGCTTCCTGTACTGTTGTGATAGGCAATTCAGTATCACAATGGACATAGAGGTCAGCGCACATACAGTGACCTGGCAATAACCCAAAATAATAGAACGAGCTCTGAGACGTGGGAACTCTGCAGACCGCAATCCCTAATCCTCTCCAAACAACACTAGAGGCAGCCGTGGATTGCGCCTAACTCTGCCTATGCAACTCGGCACAGCCTGAGAAACTAACTAGCCTGAAGATAGAAAATAAGCCTACCTTGCCTCAGAGAAATTCCCCAAAGGAAAAGGCAGCCCCCCACATATAATGACTGTGAGTTAAGATGAAAATACAAACACAGAGATGAAATAGATTTTAGCAAAGTGAGGCCCGACTTACTGAATAGACCGAGGATAGGAAAGATAGCTTTGCGGTCAGCACAAAAACCTACAAACAACCACGCAGAGGGGGCAAAAAGACCCTCCGCACTGACTAACGGTACGGAGGTGCTCCCTCTGCGTCTCAGAGCTTCCAGCAAGCAAGAAAAACCAATATAGCAAGCTGGACAGAAAATATAGCAAACAAAAGTAACACAAGCAAAACTTAGCTTATGCAGGGCAGACAGGCCACAAGAACGATCCAGGAGAGAGCAAGACCAATACTGGAACATTGACTGGAGGCCAGGAACAAAGAACTAGGTGGAGTTAAATAGAGCAGCACCTAACGACTTAACCTCGTCACCTGAGGAAGGAAACTCAGGAGCCACAGCCCCACTCACATCCACCAGAGGAAGCTCATAGACAGAACCAGCCGAAGTACCACTCATGACCACAGGAGGGAGCTTGACCACAGAATACACAACAGTACCCCCCCTTGAGGAGGGGTCACCGAACCCTCACCAGAGCCCCCAGGCCGACCAGGATGAGCCAAATGAAAGGCACGAACCAGATCGGCAGCATGAACATCCGAAGCAAAGACCCAGGAATTATCTTCCGGACCATAACCCTTCCACTTAACCAGGTACTGGAGTTTCCGTCTCGAAATACGAGAATCCAAAATCTTCTCCACTATATACTCCAACTCCCCCTCAACTAAAACCGGGGCAGGAGGATCAATGGATGGAACCACAGGTGCCACGTATCTCCGCAACAATGACCTATGGAATACGTTATGGATGGAAAAAGAAGCTGGATGGGTCAAACGAAAAGACACAGGATTAAGAACCTCAGAAATCCTATACGGACCAATGAAACGAGGCTTAAACTTAGGAGAGGAAACTTTCATAGGAATATAACGAGATGACAACCAAACCAAATCCCCAACACGAAGTCGGGGACCCACACAGCGCCTGCGGTTAGCGAAACGTTGAGCCTTCTCCTGAGACAATGTCAAATTGTCCACCACATGAGTCCAAATCTGCTGCAACCTATCCACCACAGTATCCACACCAGGACAGTCAGAAGACTCAACCTGCCCTGAAGAGAAACGAGGATGGAAACCAGAATTGCAGAAAAACGGCGAAACCAAAGTAGCCGAGCTGGCCCGATTATTAAGGGCAAACTCAGCCAACGGCAAAAAGGACACCCAATCATCCTGATCGGCAGAAACAAAACATCTCAGATATGTTTCCAAGGTCTGATTGGTTCGTTCAGTCTGGCCATTTGTCTGAGGATGGAAAGCCGAGGAAAAAGACAAATCAATGCCCATCCTAGCACAAAAGGCTCGCCAAAACCTCGAAACAAACTGGGAACCTCTGTCAGAAACGATGTTCTCCGGAATGCCATGTAAACGAACCACATGCTGAAAGAACAATGGCACCAAATCAGAGGAGGAAGGCAACTTAGACAAGGGTACCAAATGGACCATCTTAGAGAAGCGATCACAAACAACCCAAATGACCGACATTTTTTGAGAGACGGGGAGATCCGAAATAAAATCCATAGAGATATGTGTCCAGGGCCTCTTCGGGATCAGCAAGGGCAAAAGCAACCCACTGGCACGAGAACAGCAGGGCTTAGCCCGAGCACAAATCCCACAGGACTGCACAAACGAACGCACATCCCGCGACAGAGACGGCCACCAAAAGGATCTAGCCACCAAATCTCTGGTACCAAAGATTCCAGGATGACCAGCCAACACCGAACAATGAACCTCAGAGATAACTCTACTCGTCCATTTATCAGGGACAAACAGTTTCTCCGATGGGCAACGGTCAGGTCTATTAGCCTGAAATTTTTGCAGCACCCGCCGCAAATCAGGGGAGATGGCAGACAAAATTACCCCCTCTTTGAGAATACCCGCCGGCTCAGACAAACCTGGAGAGTCGGGCACAAAACTCCTAGACAGGGCATCCGCCTTCACATTTTTAGAGCCCGGAAGGTACGAAACCACAAAGTCAAAATGGGAGAAAAACAGCGACCAACGAGCCTGTCTAGGATTCAACCGTTTGGCAGACTCGAGATAAGTCAAGTTCTTGTGATCAGTCAAGACCACCACGCGATGCTTAGCTCCTTCAAGCTAATGACGCCACTCCTCAAATGCCCACTTCATGGCCAGCAACTCTCGATTGCCAACATGATAATTACGCTCAGCAGGTGAAAACTTCCTGGAAAAGAAGGCGCATGGTTTCATCACCGAGCCATCAGAACTTCTTTGCGACAAAACAGCCCCTGCTCCAATCTCAGAAGCATCAACCTCGACCTGGAACGGGAGCGAAACATCTGGTTGGCACAACACAGGGGCAGAAGAAAACCGACGCTTCAACTCTTGAAAAGCTTCCACAGCAGCAGAAGACCAATTGACCACATCAGCACCCTTCTTGGTTAAATCAGTCAACGGTTTAGCAATACTAGAAAAATTATTGATGAAGCGACGATAAAAATTAGCAAAGCCCAGGAACTTTTGCAGACTCTTCAGAGATGTTGGCTGAGTCCAATCATAAATGGCCTGAACTTTAACCCCTTCACCCCCGGAGCTTTTTCCGCTTTTTCATTTTCGTTTTTTGCTCCCCTCCTTCCCAGAGCCATAACTTTTTTGTTTTTTCGTCAATATGGCCATGTGAGGGCTTATTTTTTGCGGGACGAGATGTACTTTTGAAAGATACCATTTATTTTACCATGCCATGTAACAGAAAACGGGAAAAAAATACCAAGTGTGATGATATTGCAAAAAAAGTGCAATCTCACACTTGTTTTTTGTTTGGCTTTTTTGCTAGGTTCACTAAATGCTAAAACTAACCTGCCATTATGATTTTCCAGGTCATTACGAGTTTATAGACATCAAACATGTCTAGGTTATTTTTTATCTAAGTGGTGAAAAAAAATTCCAAATTTTGCTAAAAAAAAAAAAAAATGCGCGATTTTCCGATAACCGTAGCGTCTCCAATTTTCGTGATCTGGGGTCAGGTGAGGGCTTATTTTTTGCGTGCCGAGCTGGCATTTTTAATGATACCATTTTGGTGTAGATACGTTCTTTTGATCGCCCGTTATTGCATTTTAATGCAATGTCGCGGTGACCAAATTTATTTTGGCGTTTCGATTTTTTTTCTCGCTACGTCATTTAGCGGTCAGGTTAATCCTTTGTTTTTATTGATAGATCAGGCGATTCTGAACGCGGCGATACCAAATATGTGTATGTTTGATTTTTTTTTAATTGTTTTATTTTGATTGGGGCGAAAGGGGGGTGATTTGAACTTTTATATATTTTTTATTTTTTTTATATTTTTAATCACTTTTTTTTTTTAATTTTGGCATGCTTCAATAGCCTCCACAGGAGGCTAGAAGCATGCATAACTCGATCGGCTCTGCTACATAGAGGTGAAGTACAGATCACCTCTATGTAGCAGAAATGCAGGGTTGCTTTGAACGCCGACCACAGGGTAGCGCTCAAAGCAATCGGCCATCAACAACCATAGAGGTCTCAAGGAGACCTCTGGTTGTTATGGCGATGCACTGCTGACCCCCGATCATGTGACGGGAGTCCGCAGTGTGAGCACTTCCGGCCGCGCGGCCGGGAGCGCTAGTTAAATGCCGCTGTCAGCGCTTGACGGCGGCATTTAACTAGTTAATGGGCGCGGGCGGATCGCGATTCCGCTCGCGCTCATTGCGCGCACATGTCAGCTGTACAAAACAGCTGACATGTCGCAGCTTTGAGGTGGGCTCACCGCCGGAGCCCACCTCAAAGCAGGGGATCTGCCAGCTGACGTACTATTCCGTCAGCTGGCAGAAAGGGGTTAACAGGGTCCATCTCGATAGTAGAAGGGGAAAAAATGAACCTCAAAAATGAAACCTTCTGAACACCAAAGAGACACTTTGACCCCTTCACAAACAAAGAATTCGCACGCAGGACCTGGAACACCATTCTGACCTGCTTCACGTGAGACTCCCAATCATCCGAGAAGACCAAAATATCATCCAAGTATACAATCAGGAATTTATCCAGGTACTCTCGGAAGATGTCATGCATAAAGGACTGAAACACTGATGGAGCATTAGAAAGCCCGAATGGCATAACCAGGTACTCAAAATAGCCCTCGGGCGTATTAAATGTTGTTTTCCATTCATCGCCCTGTTTAATACGCACAAGATTATACGCACCACGAAGATCTATCTTGGTGAACCAACTAGCCCCCTTAATCCGAGCAAACAAATCAGACAGCAGCGGCAAGGGGTACTGAAATTTGAACGTAATTTTATTTAGAAGGCGGTAATCAATACAAGGTCTCAGCGAACCATCCTTCTAGGCCACAAAAAAGAACCCTGCTCCCAATGGCGACGACGACGGGCGAATATGACCCTTCTCCAAGGATTCCTTTACGTAACTCTGCATAGCGGCGTGCTCAGGCACAGACAAATTAAACAGTCGACCTTTAGGAAACTTACTACCAGGAATCAAATCGATAGCACAATCACAATCCCTATGCGGAGGTAGGGCACTGGACTTGGGCTCATCAAATACATCCCGGTAATCCGACAAGAACTCTGGGACCTCAGAAGGGGAGGATGATGAAATAGACAGAAATGGAACATCACCATGTACCCCCTGACAACCCCAGCTGGACACAGACATTGATTTCCAATCCAATACTGGGTTATGGACTTGTAGCCATAGCAACCCCAACACGACCACATCATGCAGATTATGCAACACCAAAAAGCGAATATCCTCCCGATGCGCAGGAGCCATGTACATGGTCAGCTGAGTCCAGTACTGAGGCTTATTCTTGGCCAAAGGCGTAGCATCAATTCCTCTCAATGGAATAGGATACTGCAAGGGCTCCAAGAAAAACCCACAGCGCCTAGCATACTCCAAGTCCATAAAATTCAGGGCAGCGCCTGAATCCACAAATGCCATGACAGAATAGGACGACAAAGAGCAGATCAAAGTAACGGACAAAAGAAATTTCGACTGTACCGTACCAATGGTGGCAGACCTAGCGAACCGCTTAGTGCGCTTAGGACAATCGGAGATAGCATGAGTGGAATCACCACAGTAAAAACACAGCCCATTCTGACGTCTGTGTTCTTGCCGTTCAGCTCTGGTCAAAGTCCTATCACATTGCATAGGTTCAGGTCCATACTCAGATAATACCGCCAAATGGTGCACAGTTTTACGCTCACGTAAGCGTCGATCGATCTGAATGGCCAAAGACATAGACTCATTCAAACCAGCAGGCATAGGAAATCCCACCATGACATCCTTAAGGGCTTCAGAGAGACCCTTTCTGAAAATTGCTGCCAGCGCACATTCATTCCATTGAGTGAGCACAGACCACTTCCTAAACTTCTGACAATATATCTCTACCTCATCCTGACCCTAACACAGAGCCAGGAAATTTTTCTCTGCCTGCTCCACTGAATTAGGTTCATCATAAAGCAATCCGAGCGCCAGAAAAAACGCATCAATATTACATAATGCAGGATCTCCTGGCGCAAGGGAAAATGCCCAGTCTTGAGGTTCGCCACGTAATAAAGAAATAATGATCTTAACTTGGTGTACTGAGTCACCAGAGGAGCGGAATTTCAAAGCTAGAAACAGTTTGCAATTATTTTTGAAATTCAGAAACTTAGCTTTATCTCCAGAAAATAACTCAGGAATAGAAATTCTAGGTTCTAACATAGATTTCTGAACGATAATGTCTTGAATCTTTTGTACTCTTGCAGTGAGATTATCCACACAACAAGACAGACCTTTAATGTCCATCACTACACCTGTGTTCTGAACCACCCAAATGTCTAGGGGAAAAGAGAGACAAAACACAGTGCAAAGAAAAAAAAATGGTCTCAGAACTTCTCTTTTCCCTCTATTGAGAAGCATTAGTACTTTGGGCCTCCAGTACTGTTACGAACTGGTGATTCAGAAACACAATGGACCTGGTGGTTAAGAGCACACAAGTGACCTGATAGTTACAAATATCAAAGGACAAGCTCTGAGACGTGGGAACTCTGCTGACCGCAATCCCTAATCCTATCATACCATACTAAAGGTAGCCGTGGAGCGCTCCTGACCAGAACCTAGGTGCCTCGGGCACAGCCTGAGAAACTAGCTAGCCCTGAAGATAGAAAAATAAGCCTACCTTGCCTCAGAGAAATTCCCCAAAGGAAAAGGCAGCCCCCCACATATAATGACTGTGAGTTAAGATGGAAAGACAAACACAGAGATGAAATAGATTTTAGCAAAGTGAGGCCCGACTTACTGAATAGACCGAGGATAGGAAAGATAGCTTTGCGGTCAGCACAAAAACCTACAAACAACCACGCAGAGGGGGCAAAAAGACCCTCCGCACCGACTAACGGTACGGAGGTGCTCCCTCTGCGTCTCAGAGCTTCCAGCAAGCAAGAAAAATCAATATGGCAAGCTGGACAGAAAATATAGCAAACAAAAGTAACACAAGCAAAACTTAGCTTATGCAGGGCAGACAGGCCACAAGAACGATCCAGGAGAGAGCAAGACCAATACTGGAACATTGACTGGAGGCCAGGAACAAAGAACTAGGTGGAGTTAAATAGAGCAGCACCTAACGACTTAACCTCGTCACCCGAGGAAGGAAACTAAGAAGCCGCAGCCCCACTCACATCCACCAGAGGAAGCTCATAGACAGAACCAGCCGAAGTACCACTCATGACCACAGGAGGGAGCTTGACCACAGAATTCACAACACAGGTGTATCTATTTTTTGCAATTTGGGCTGGGCTATATAGCCTTGCTTGTTCCTTTAGTCAGTGCCAGTTGTCCATTGTCTTTGGAGGATTCACATCCCATCTGGTCTCTCCTGTTCGCTGTGCTTTTCTTCAAAGATAAGTCCTGGCTTTGTTTTTGCTGTCCACCTGCTGTGGACCTTATAGTTCTGTGCATTTTTTCATGTTTTGTCTTGTCCAGCTTTGTCTGTGAAGGATTTTTTGCAGCCTAGCTGTGTCTCTGGAGATGCAGATATATCCTCCATGTCTTTAGTCAGATGTGGTGTTTTGTATTTTCTGTGGTGGATATTTTCTAGTGTTTTAATACTGATCGCATAGTACTCTGTTCTATTCTTTCTTTTTAGCTAGTATGGCCTCCTATGCTAAATCCTGATTTCATGTCTGCATATGTTATTTCCCTCTCCTCTCACAGTCAATATTTGTGGGGGGCTGTCTATCCTTTGGGGATTTTCTCTGAGGCAAGATAGGTTTCCTGTTTCTGTCTTTAGGGGTAGTTAGTTCTTAGGCTGTGTCGAGGAGTCTAGGGAGTGTTAGGTACCCCCCACGGCTACTTCTAGTTGCGCTGCTAAGTTCAGGGTTTGCGGTCAGTATAGGTGCCACCTTCTCCAGAGTACGTCTCATGCTGCTCCAAGGCCACCAGATCATAACATACAATATGATCCTGGAGCCAATCAGTATCCTGATTACATTAGAGTAAGCAAGGCATGCTCAAGACCACAGCCCCAGACAGGTTTTCCAGTACAAAAATGACATGGATTCAAAATGTAATTTACAAACAAGGGATAGCTCCTTAATGATATGTTTCAGCATGCCATGAGTGAGAGGGGTAGCATCAATACCTGTCATTTTCATTGGAAAACAATTTTAGCAGTGGTAAACCAAGATCTTAAGCCACTTGGACATCAACACAATTGGCGGCTGAACCAATGACTGAAAGGTCCACCCACTGCATCAAAATTTCCAGAAAGAGAAAAGGTTTAAATGATTAAAGTGAACCTGTCAGCAAATACATACAGCACAAACTGTGGGCACCATGTATCAGTCACTGGCTTTACGATCACAGCCATGAATATTTGCTGCAGCGTTTCAGAGAAAAACTTACTTTTAACAGCCGCCTGTACAACTAGTGCACAGTGCAGATCACTGGCAGCTTATCCCCGCCAGCTGACAGTGACTAACGATACTTTGACTACACGCGCGTACCCTGGATGCTGATGTCAATAATAATAATAATAATTTTTATTTATATAGCGCCAACATATTCCGCAGCACTTTACAATTAAGCGGGGACATGTACAGACAATAAATTCAGTACAAGTTAAGACAATTTAAACAGTGACATTAGGAGTGAGGTCCCTGTTCGCAAGCTTACAATCTACAAGGAAATAGGGGGACACAATAGGTGAAAAGTGCTTGTTATTTCAGGTCTGGCAATTATAATAAATAGGGATTTTCATATAAAGCTGCATGATCCAGTCATCAGCCCGTGTGTTTAAGTGCAATAGTCAAGTATCAAGTGCAGTTATCATGTGCATGGAGGGTGTGGAGACAGATGAATAGTAGGGTGCAGATTCAGAGTAATATTTGGAAGGAGGGAACAGGGCAAAGTTAGTTTACTGAGTAGTTGATGTGGTAGGCTTGTTTGAAGAGATGGGTTTTTAAAGTGCGCTTGAATAGGTCAGGGCTAGGTATCTGTTGTGAATTCTGTGGCTGAGTTCACTTCTGTGGTCACAAGTGGTATTGCAGTCTCTGGGCTTCCTCCCTCAGGTGTTTTGGTGAGCTCGTTGGCTGCCTTGCTATTTAGCTCCACCTGAGTCTGTCTTCCTTGCTCCTTGTCAATGTTCCAGTGTTGGATCTGAGCTACTGCATCTTTCCTTGGGCCTGCTGCTCTGCTAGATAAGTGCTTCTAGTTTGTTTTCTGTTTTTTTCTGTCCAGCTTGCTATTGTCTTTTGCTGGAAGCTCTGAGAAGCAGAGGGGTGCACCGCCGTGCTGTTAGTTCGGCACGGTGGGTCTTTTTGCCCCTTTGCGTGGTTTTCGTTTTAGGGTTTTTTGTAGACTGCATAGTTCTCTTTGCTATCCTCGCTCTGTCTAGAATATCGGGCCTCACTTTGCTGAATCTATTTCATTCCTACGTTTGTCTTTTCATCTTGCTAACAGTCATTATATGTGGGGGGCTGCCTATTCCTTTGGGGTATTTCTCTGAGGTAAGTCAGGCTTGTATTTCTATCTTCAGGCTAGTCAGCTCCTCAGGCAGTGCCGAGTTGCATAGGTAGTTGTTAGGCGCAATCCACTGCTGCTTATAGTTGTGTGAGGATAGATCAGGTACTGCAGTCTACAGAGATTCCACGTCTCAGAGCTCGTCCTATTGTTTTTGGTTATTGCCAGATCTCTGTATGTGCGCTGATTACTGCACGCTGTGTTGCCTGATTGCCAGCCATAACAGTACAAGGAGCCAATCCAATGATTCCCAATAGAGGGAAAAAAGAAATCCTGACATCATTTTTTTTTCTTAGCTCTGTCTTCAGTCTTTTTTTTCCCCTAGACATTAGAGTGCTTCAGGACACAGCTGTGGACATGGATATTCAGGCTCTGTGCTCCTCAATGGATAATCTCGTTGTAAATGTACAAAAGATTCAAGATACTATTGATCAGAAATCGATGCTAGAACCAAGAATTCCGATTCCTGATTTGTTTTTTGGTGACAGAACTAAGTTCCTGAGCTTCAGAAATAATTGTAAGCTATTTTTGGCCTTGAAACCTCATTCTTCTGGTAATCCTATTCAACAGGTTTTGATTATTATTTCTTTTTTGCGCGGCGACCCACAGGACTGGGCGTTTTCTCTTGCACCAGGAGATTCTGCATTGAGTAATGTTGATGCATTTTTCCTGGCGCTCGGATTGCTTTACGATGAGCCTAATTCAGTGGATCAGGCTGAGAAAAATCTGCTGGCTTTATGCCAGGGTCAGGATGATGTAGAAGTATATTGTCAGAAATTTAGGAAATGGTCAGTACTCACTCTGTGGAATGAATCTGCACTAGCGGCTTTGTTCAGAAAGGGTCTCTCTGAAGCTCTTAAGGATGTAATGGTGGGATTTCCTATGCCTGCTGGTTTGAATGAGTCTATGTCCTTGGCCATTCAGATCGGTCGTCGCTTGCGCGAGCGTAAATCTGTGCACCATCTGGCGGTACTGCCTGAGAGTAAACCTGAGCCTATGCAGTGCGACAGGACTATGACTAAAGTAGAACGGCAAGAACACAGACGTCTGAACAGACTGTGTTTCTATTGTGGTGATTCTACTCATGCTATTTCTAATTGTCCTAAACGCACTAGGCGGTTCGATAGCTCTGCCGTTATTGGTACTGTACAGTCCAAATTCCTTTTGTCCATTACCTTAATGTGCTCTTTGTCATCGTATTCTGTCATGGCGTTTGTGGATTCAGGCGCTGCCCTGAATCTGATGGATTTGGATTATGCTAAACGTTGTGGATTTTTCTTGGAGCCTTTGCGGTGTCCTATTCCGTTGAGAGGAATTGATGCTACACCTTTGGCCAAGAATAAGCCTCAGTACTGGGCCCAGCTGACCATGTGCATGGCTCCTGCACATCAGGAAGTTATTCGCTTTCTGGTACTGCATAATTTGCATGATGTGGTCGTGTTGGGGTTGCCATGGCTACAAACCCATAATCCAGTATTGGATTGGAACTCTATGTCGGTAACCAGCTGGGGTTGTCAGGGAGTACATGGTGATGTTCCATTTTTGTCTATTTCGTCATCCATTCCTTCTGACATCCCAGAGTTCTTGTCGGACTTTCAGGATGTATTTGAAGAGTCCAAGTCTGATGCCCTACCTCCGCATAGGAATTGTGATTGTGCTATCGATTTGATTCCTGGTAGTAAATTCCCTAAGGGTCGTTTATTTAATTTGTCCGTACCTGAACACACCGCTATGCGCAGTTATGTGAAGGAGTCCCTGGAGAAGGGACATATTCGCCCATCGTCGTCACCATTGGGAGCAGGGTTCTTTTTTGTAGCCAAGAAGGATGGTTCGCTAAGACCGTGTATTGATTACCGCCTTCTTAATAAGATCACTGTTAAGTTTCAGTATCCCTTGCCATTGATTTCTGACTTGTTTGCTCGGATTAAGGGGGCTAGTTGGTTTACTAAGATTGATCTTCGTGGTGCGTATAATCTGGTGAGAATCAGGCAGGGAGATGAATGGAAAACGGCATTTAATACGCCCGAGGGTCATTTTGAGTATCTGGTGATGCCGTTCGGACTTGCCAATGCTCCATCTGTTTTTCAGTCTTTTATGCATGACATTTTCCGTGAGTATCTGGATAAATTCTTGATTGTTTACTTGGATGACATTTTGATCTTCTCAGATGATTGGGAGTCTCATGTGAAGCAAGTCAGAATGGTTTTCCAGGTACTGCGTGCTAATTCCTTGTTCGTGAAGGGATCAAAGTGTCTCTTCGGTGTGCAGAAAGTTTCATTTTTGGGGTTCATCTTTTCCCCTTCTACTATCGAGATGGATCCGGTTAAGGTTCAGGCCATCCAGGATTGGACTCAGCCGACATCTCTAAAAAGTCTGCAGAAATTCCTGGGCTTTGCTAATTTTTATCGTCGCTTCATCTGTAATTTTTCTAGCATTGCCAGACCATTGACCGATTTGACCAAGAAGGGTGCTGATTTGGTTAATTGGTCTTCTGCTGCCGTGGAAGCTTTTCAGGAGTTGAAGCGTCGTTTTTGCTGTGCCCCTGTGTTGTGTCAACCTGATGTTTCTCTTCCGTTCCAGGTCGAGGTTGATGCTTCTGAGATTGGTGCAGGGGCGGTTTTGTCACAGAGAGGTTCTGGTTGCTCAGTGTTCAAACCATGTGCTTTCTTTTCCAGGAAATTTTCTGCTGCTGAGCGTAATTATGATGTGGGCAACCGAGAGTTGCTGGCCATGAAGTGGGCATTCGAGGAGTGGCGTCATTGGCTTGAGGGTGCTAAGCATCGCGTGGTGGTATTGACTGATCATAAGAACTTGACTTATCTCGAGTCTGCCAAGCGCTTGAATCCTAGACAGGCCCGTTGGTCGTTATTTTTTGCTCGTTTTGATTTTGTGATTTCATACCTTCCGGGCTCTAAAAATGTGAAGGCGGATGCTCTGTCTAGGAGTTTTGTGCCCGACTCTCCGGGGTTATCTGAGCCGGCGAGTATCCTCAAGGAAGGAGTCATTGTGTCTGCCATCTCCCCTGATTTGCGGAGAGTGTTGCAGAAATTTCAGGCTAATAAACCTGATCGTTGTCCGGCCGAGAAACTGTTCGTCCCTGATAGGTGGACTAGTAAAGTTATCTCTGAACTTCATTGTTCGGTGCTGGCCGGTCATCCAGGAATCTTTGGTACCAGGGAGTTGGTTGCTAGATCCTTCTGGTGGCCATCTCTGTCACGGGATGTGCGTGCTTTTGTGCAGTCCTGTGGAATTTGTGCTAGGGCTAAGCCCTGCTGTTCACGTGCCAGTGGGTTGCTTTTGCCCTTGCCGGTCCCGAAGAGGCCTTGGACACATATTTCGATGGATTTCATTTCTGACCTTCCCGTTTCTCAAAAAATGTCGGTCATTTGGGTGGTCTGTGATCGCTTTTCTAAAATGGTCCATCTGGTGCCCTTGGTTAAATTGCCTTCCTCCTCTGATTTGGTGCCTTTGTTCTTCCAGCATGTGGTTCGTTTACATGGCATTCCTGAGAATATTGTTTCTGACAGAGGTTCCCAGTTTGTCTCGAGGTTCTGGCGAGCCTTTTGTGGTAGGATGGGCATTGACCTATCTTTCTCCTCGGCCTTCCATCCTCAGACTAATGGCCAGACCGAACGAACCAATCAGACCTTGGAAACATATCTGAGATGTTTTGTTTCCGCTGACCAGGATGATTGGGTGTCATTTTTGCCGTTGGCTGAGTTCGCCCTTAATAATCGGGCCAGCTCGGCTACCTTGGTCTCTCCATTTTTCTGCAATTCTGGGTTCCATCCTCGTTTCTCTTCAGGACAGGTTGAGTCTTCGGACTGTCCTGGTGTGGATTCTGTGGTGGACAGGTTGCAGCAGATCTGGACTCAGGTTGTGGACAATTTGACCTTGTCCCAGGAGAAGGCTCAGCTTTTCGCTAATCGCAGACGCCGTGTGGGACCCCGACTTCGTGTTGGGGATCTGGTTTGGTTATCTTCTCGTCATATTCCTATGAAGGTTTCCTCTCCTAAATTTAAACCTCGTTTTATTGGTCCGTATAGGATTTCTGAGATTCTCAATCCGGTGTCTTTTCGTCTGACCCTCCCAGACTTCTTTTCCATACATAATGTATTCCATAGGTCGTTGTTGAGGAGATACGTGGCACCTATGGTTCCATCTGTGGAGCCTCCTGCCCCTGTTTTGGTGGAGGGGGAATTGGAGTATATTGTGGAGAAGATTTTGGATTCTCATGTCTCTAGACGGAAACTCCAGTATCTGGTCAAATGGAAGGGTTATGCTCAGGAAGATAATTCCTGGGTTTTTGCCTCTGATGTCCATGCCCCAGATCTTGTTCGTGCCTTTCATGTGGCTCATCCTGGTCGGCCTGGGGGTTCTGGTGAGGGTTCGGTGACCCCTCCTCAAGGGGGGGGTACTGTTGTGAATTCTGTGGCTGAGTTCACTTCTGTGGTCACAAGTGGTATTGCAGTCTCTGGGCTTCCTCCCTCAGGTGTTTTGGTGAGCTCGTTGGCTGCCTTGCTATTTAGCTCCACCTGAGTCTGTCTTCCTTGCTCCTTGTCAATGTTCCAGTGTTGGATCTGAGCTACTGCATCTTTCCTTGGGCCTGCTGCTCTGCTAGATAAGTGCTTCTAGTTTGTTTTCTGTTTTTTTCTGTCCAGCTTGCTATTGTCTTTTGCTGGAAGCTCTGAGAAGCAGAGGGGTGCACCGCCGTGCTGTTAGTTCGGCACGGTGGGTCTTTTTGCCCCTTTGCGTGGTTTTCGTTTTAGGGTTTTTTGTAGACTGCATAGTTCTCTTTGCTATCCTCGCTCTGTCTAGAATATCGGGCCTCACTTTGCTGAATCTATTTCATTCCTACGTTTGTCTTTTCATCTTGCTAACAGTCATTATATGTGGGGGGCTGCCTATTCCTTTGGGGTATTTCTCTGAGGTAAGTCAGGCTTGTATTTCTATCTTCAGGCTAGTCAGCTCCTCAGGCAGTGCCGAGTTGCATAGGTAGTTGTTAGGCGCAATCCACTGCTGCTTATAGTTGTGTGAGGATAGATCAGGTACTGCAGTCTACAGAGATTCCACGTCTCAGAGCTCGTCCTATTGTTTTTGGTTATTGCCAGATCTCTGTATGTGCGCTGATTACTGCACGCTGTGTTGCCTGATTGCCAGCCATAACAGTACAAGGAGCCCCACCAATGATTCCCAATAGAGGGAAAAAAGAAATCCTGACATCATTTTTTTTTCTTAGCTCTGTCTTCAGTCTTTTTTTTCCCCTAGACATTAGAGTGCTTCAGGACACAGCTGTGGACATGGATATTCAGGCTCTGTGCTCCTCAATGGATAATCTCGTTGTAAATGTACAAAAGATTCAAGATACTATTGATCAGAAATCGATGCTAGAACCAAGAATTCCGATTCCTGATTTGTTTTTTGGTGACAGAACTAAGTTCCTGAGCTTCAGAAATAATTGTAAGCTATTTTTGGCCTTGAAACCTCATTCTTCTGGTAATCCTATTCAACAGGTTTTGATTATTATTTCTTTTTTGCGCGGCGACCCACAGGACTGGGCGTTTTCTCTTGCACCAGGAGATTCTGCATTGAGTAATGTTGATGCATTTTTCCTGGCGCTCGGATTGCTTTACGATGAGCCTAATTCAGTGGATCAGGCTGAGAAAAATCTGCTGGCTTTATGCCAGGGTCAGGATGATGTAGAAGTATATTGTCAGAAATTTAGGAAATGGTCAGTACTCACTCTGTGGAATGAATCTGCACTAGCGGCTTTGTTCAGAAAGGGTCTCTCTGAAGCTCTTAAGGATGTAATGGTGGGATTTCCTATACCTGCTGGTTTGAATGAGTCTATGTCCTTGGCCATTCAGATCGGTCGTCGCTTGCGCGAGCGTAAATCTGTGCACCATCTGGCGGTACTGCCTGAGAGTAAACCTGAGCCTATGCAGTGCGACAGGACTATGACTAAAGTAGAACGGCAAGAACACAGACGTCTGAACAGACTGTGTTTCTATTGTGGTGATTCTACTCATGCTATTTCTAATTGTCCTAAACGCACTAGGCGGTTCGATAGCTCTGCCGTTATTGGTACTGTACAGTCCAAATTCCTTTTGTCCATTACCTTAATGTGCTCTTTGTCATCGTATTCTGTCATGGCGTTTGTGGATTCAGGCGCTGCCCTGAATCTGATGGATTTGGATTATGCTAAACGTTGTGGATTTTTCTTGGAGCCTTTGCGGTGTCCTATTCCGTTGAGAGGAATTGATGCTACACCTTTGGCCAAGAATAAGCCTCAGTACTGGGCCCAGCTGACCATGTGCATGGCTCCTGCACATCAGGAAGTTATTCGCTTTCTGGTACTGCATAATTTGCATGATGTGGTCGTGTTGGGGTTGCCATGGCTACAAACCCATAATCCAGTATTGGATTGGAACTCTATGTCGGTAACCAGCTGGGGTTGTCAGGGAGTACATGGTGATGTTCCATTTTTGTCTATTTCGTCATCCATTCCTTCTGACATCCCAGAGTTCTTGTCGGACTTTCAGGATGTATTTGAAGAGTCCAAGTCTGATGCCCTACCTCCGCATAGGAATTGTGATTGTGCTATCGATTTGATTCCTGGTAGTAAATTCCCTAAGGGTCGTTTATTTAATTTGTCCGTACCTGAACACACCGCTATGCGCAGTTATGTGAAGGAGTCCCTGGAGAAGGGACATATTCGCCCATCGTCGTCACCATTGGGAGCAGGGTTCTTTTTTGTAGCCAAGAAGGATGGTTCGCTAAGACCGTGTATTGATTACCGCCTTCTTAATAAGATCACTGTTAAGTTTCAGTATCCCTTGCCATTGATTTCTGACTTGTTTGCTCGGATTAAGGGGGCTAGTTGGTTTACTAAGATTGATCTTCGTGGTGCGTATAATCTGGTGAGAATCAGGCAGGGAGATGAATGGAAAACGGCATTTAATACGCCCGAGGGTCATTTTGAGTATCTGGTGATGCCGTTCGGACTTGCCAATGCTCCATCTGTTTTTCAGTCTTTTATGCATGACATTTTCCGTGAGTATCTGGATAAATTCTTGATTGTTTACTTGGATGACATTTTGATCTTCTCAGATGATTGGGAGTCTCATGTGAAGCAAGTCAGAATGGTTTTCCAGGTACTGCGTGCTAATTCCTTGTTCGTGAAGGGATCAAAGTGTCTCTTCGGTGTGCAGAAAGTTTCATTTTTGGGGTTCATCTTTTCCCCTTCTACTATCGAGATGGATCCGGTTAAGGTTCAGGCCATCCAGGATTGGACTCAGCCGACATCTCTAAAAAGTCTGCAGAAATTCCTGGGCTTTGCTAATTTTTATCGTCGCTTCATCTGTAATTTTTCTAGCATTGCCAGACCATTGACCGATTTGACCAAGAAGGGTGCTGATTTGGTTAATTGGTCTTCTGCTGCCGTGGAAGCTTTTCAGGAGTTGAAGCGTCGTTTTTGCTGTGCCCCTGTGTTGTGTCAACCTGATGTTTCTCTTCCGTTCCAGGTCGAGGTTGATGCTTCTGAGATTGGTGCAGGGGCGGTTTTGTCACAGAGAGGTTCTGGTTGCTCAGTGTTCAAACCATGTGCTTTCTTTTCCAGGAAATTTTCTGCTGCTGAGCGTAATTATGATGTGGGCAACCGAGAGTTGCTGGCCATGAAGTGGGCATTCGAGGAGTGGCGTCATTGGCTTGAGGGTGCTAAGCATCGCGTGGTGGTATTGACTGATCATAAGAACTTGACTTATCTCGAGTCTGCCAAGCGCTTGAATCCTAGACAGGCCCGTTGGTCGTTATTTTTTGCTCGTTTTGATTTTGTGATTTCATACCTTCCGGGCTCTAAAAATGTGAAGGCGGATGCTCTGTCTAGGAGTTTTGTGCCCGACTCTCCGGGGTTATCTGAGCCGGCGAGTATCCTCAAGGAAGGAGTCATTGTGTCTGCCATCTCCCCTGATTTGCGGAGAGTGTTGCAGAAATTTCAGGCTAATAAACCTGATCGTTGTCCGGCCGAGAAACTGTTCGTCCCTGATAGGTGGACTAGTAAAGTTATCTCTGAACTTCATTGTTCGGTGCTGGCCGGTCATCCAGGAATCTTTGGTACCAGGGAGTTGGTTGCTAGATCCTTCTGGTGGCCATCTCTGTCACGGGATGTGCGTGCTTTTGTGCAGTCCTGTGGAATTTGTGCTAGGTCTAAGCCCTGCTGTTCACGTGCCAGTGGGTTGCTTTTGCCCTTGCCGGTCCCGAAGAGGCCTTGGACACATATTTCGATGGATTTCATTTCTGACCTTCCCGTTTCTCAAAAAATGTCGGTCATTTGGGTGGTCTGTGATCGCTTTTCTAAAATGGTCCATCTGGTGCCCTTGGTTAAATTGCCTTCCTCCTCTGATTTGGTGCCTTTGTTCTTCCAGCATGTGGTTCGTTTACATGGCATTCCTGAGAATATTGTTTCTGACAGAGGTTCCCAGTTTGTCTCGAGGTTCTGGCGAGCCTTTTGTGGTAGGATGGGCATTGACCTATCTTTCTCCTCGGCCTTCCATCCTCAGACTAATGGCCAGACCGAACGAACCAATCAGACCTTGGAAACATATCTGAGATGTTTTGTTTCCGCTGACCAGGATGATTGGGTGTCATTTTTGCCGTTGGCTGAGTTCGCCCTTAATAATCGGGCCAGCTCGGCTACCTTGGTCTCTCCATTTTTCTGCAATTCTGGGTTCCATCCTCGTTTCTCTTCAGGACAGGTTGAGTCTTCGGACTGTCCTGGTGTGGATTCTGTGGTGGACAGGTTGCAGCAGATCTGGACTCAGGTTGTGGACAATTTGACCTTGTCCCAGGAGAAGGCTCAGCTTTTCGCTAATCGCAGACGCCGTGTGGGACCCCGACTTCGTGTTGGGGATCTGGTTTGGTTATCTTCTCGTCATATTCCTATGAAGGTTTCCTCTCCTAAATTTAAACCTCGTTTTATTGGTCCGTATAGGATTTCTGAGATTCTCAATCCGGTGTCTTTTCGTCTGACCCTCCCAGACTCCTTTTCCATACATAATGTATTCCATAGGTCGTTGTTGAGGAGATACGTGGCACCTATGGTTCCATCTGTGGAGCCTCCTGCCCCTGTTTTGGTGGAGGGGGAATTGGAGTATATTGTGGAGAAGATTTTGGATTCTCGTGTCTCTAGACGGAAACTCCAGTATCTGGTCAAATGGAAGGGTTATGCTCAGGAAGATAATTCCTGGGTTTTTGCCTCTGATGTCCATGCCCCAGATCTTGTTCGTGCCTTTCATGTGGCTCATCCTGGTCGGCCTGGGGGTTCTGGTGAGGGTTCGGTGACCCCTCCTCAAGGGGGGGGTACTGTTGTGAATTCTGTGGCTGAGTTCACTTCTGTGGTCACAAGTGGTATTGCAGTCTCTGGGCTTCCTCCCTCAGGTGTTTTGGTGAGCTCGTTGGCTGCCTTGCTATTTAGCTCCACCTGAGTCTGTCTTCCTTGCTCCTTGTCAATGTTCCAGTGTTGGATCTGAGCTACTGCATCTTTCCTTGGGCCTGCTGCTCTGCTAGATAAGTGCTTCTAGTTTGTTTTCTGTTTTTTTCTGTCCAGCTTGCTATTGTCTTTTGCTGGAAGCTCTGAGAAGCAGAGGGGTGCACCGCCGTGCTGTTAGTTCGGCACGGTGGGTCTTTTTGCCCCTTTGCGTGGTTTTCGTTTTAGGGTTTTTTGTAGACTGCATAGTTCTCTTTGCTATCCTCGCTCTGTCTAGAATATCGGGCCTCACTTTGCTGAATCTATTTCATTCCTACGTTTGTCTTTTCATCTTGCTAACAGTCATTATATGTGGGGGGCTGCCTATTCCTTTGGGGTATTTCTCTGAGGTAAGTCAGGCTTGTATTTCTATCTTCAGGCTAGTCAGCTCCTCAGGCAGTGCCGAGTTGCATAGGTAGTTGTTAGGCGCAATCCACTGCTGCTTATAGTTGTGTGAGGATAGATCAGGTACTGCAGTCTACAGAGATTCCACGTCTCAGAGCTCGTCCTATTGTTTTTGGTTATTGCCAGATCTCTGTATGTGCGCTGATTACTGCACGCTGTGTTGCCTGATTGCCAGCCATAACAGGTATCACTCTGATCGTCTGGGGAAGTGTATTCCAGAGAGCTGGCGCAGCACGAGAGAAGTCTTGGAGATGGAGGTGCGAGGTTCGGATTACGGGGGATGTTAGTCTTAGGTCATTTGTAGAACAGAGGGCACTTGTAGGGCGATAGACGGAGATGAGAGAGGAGATATAAGGCGTGCAGAACTGTGGAGAGCTTTGTGGGTGAGAGAGATGAGTTTATACTGGACCCTGTAGCGAATGGGTAGCCAGTGTAATGACTGGCACAAGATGGAGGCATCGGTGATGTGGCTGGACAGAAATATGACCCTGGCTGCCGCATTCAAGATGGATTGGAGAGGAGAAAGTTTGGAAAGAGGGAGACCGATCAGAAGAGAGTTGCAGTAGTCCAGACGAGAATGAATAAGAGCGACAGTAAGAGTCTTAGCAGTTTCAAAGGTGAGAAAAGGTCGGATTCTGGAGAGGTTTTTAAGATGCAGGTGAAAATTACCACACACGAGTGTACGGTAATTTTCTCCTTATGATTGACTAGACCACACGGTCTGTTTTACCAACACCTCCTTGTCCCTGACCTGAGTGCACACCATTATCCCTACTTTTAAGATGCAGGTGACAGGAGCGAGTGAGTGATCGGATATAGGGAGTAAAGGAAAGTTCGGTCTCGAATATGACCCCAAGACAGCGGGCATGCTGCTTGGGAGTTATGGTTGAACCCTCCAGGGTAATTTCGATGTTGGGTAGGGTGAGGTTAGTAGAAGGGAGAAACACAAGTAGTTCAGTTTTGGAGAGATTTAGTTTCAGATAGAGGGAGGACATGATGTTAGAGACAGCAGACAGACAATCCTTGGTATTTTGAATTAGAGTGGGGGTGATGTCAGGGGAAGAAGTGTATAATTGGGTGTCGTCAGCATAGAGATGGTACTGGAACCCAAATCTGCTGATTGTTTGTCCAATAGGGGCAGTGTATAGAGAGAAAAGGAGGGGGCCCAGGACTGAGACTTGCGGAACCCCAATAGTAAGGGGACGAGGAGAGGAAGAGGAGCCTGCAAAAGATACAGTGAAGGAGCGGTCAGAGAGGTAGGAAGAGAACCAGGAGAGGGCTGTGTCCTTGAGGCCTATGGAGCGGAGCATAGTGAGAAGGAGCTGGTGATCCACAGTATCAAATGCGGCAGATAGATCCAGGAGAATCAGCAGAGAGCAATGACCTTTGGATTTAGCTGTTATTGGATCATTAGAGACTTTAGTGAGGGCAGTTTCAGTGGAGTGTAAAGAGCGGAAACCAGATTGTAAGGGGTCGAGAAGAGAGTTATCCGAGAGATAGCAGATTAGACGGGAGTGGACCAGGCGTTCCAGGAGTTTAGAGATGAAGGAAAGGTTAGAGACAGGTCTGTAGTTAGCCGTGCAGTTCTGTTCCAGGGATGGCTTTTTAAGTAAAGGGGTAATGATGGCATGTTTAAATGAGGAGGGAAAGATACCTGAGGAAAGAGAGAGGTTAAATATTTTAGTCAGGTGAGTGGTGACCACTGGTGAGAGAGACTGCAGGAGAGGTGAAGGAATGGGGTCACTATTGGAGGTTGTAGGCCGAGCAGAAGTGAGAAGCTTGGAAACTTCTTCTGAAACAGGCTCAAAGATGTCTAATGAGCTTGAGGTGCGGCAGGGAAGGGGATCCAGGCACTGAGGAGATTCAGCTGAGATATCCTGATGGATGTGGTTGATTTTTTCTAGGAAATAAGTGGCCAGATCCTCACCACTGAGATTGGAGATGGGGGCCTGTACTTTAGGTTTCAGGAGGGAGTTTAAGGTTTCAAAAAGTCATTTTGGGTTGTTGGATAGTGAGGTGATGAGGGTGGTGAAGTAGGATTGTTTAGCCAGAGAAAGGGTAGAGTTATAGGTTTTGAGCATGAACTTATAGTGGATGAAGTCTTCTGCTAAGAGAGATTTTCTCCACTGCCGCTCTGCACACCTTGAGCAACGCTGAAGAAAGCGTGTTTGCATAGTGTGCCAGGGCTGACGTTGTCTGTGTCGGGTCTTTCTGCGTGTAGAAGGTGCTGCTTCATCCAGGGCATTCTTCAGTATAACATTGAAGTGTGACAATGCTAAGTCTGGACAGGAGAGGGAGAAGATGGGGGCTAAAGATGTGTGGAGGTTGTCCATAAGCTGCTGGGTATTAATGGTACGTGTATTCCGATAAGTGTGGTATGTGGGGGTGTCCAGGGTGAGGAGACCATTCTTGACAGAGAAGGATAGAAGGTTGTGGTCCGAGAGCGGGAGAGTGGAGATATTAAAGTCGTGCAGCGATCCGGGACGGAGAAAACCAGGTCCAGAGTATTCCCATCCTCATGCGTAGGAGAATTAGTAAACTGTGAGAGGTTGAATGAAGAAGTTAGAGGGAGAAGATGAGAAGCAGATTGGGAGAGGGGATCATTGATGGGGATGTTAAAGTCTCCCATGATGAGGGTGGGGATGTCACAGGATAGAAAGTGAGTAAGCCAGGTGGCAAAGTGGTCTAGAAACAGGCGGGAGGAGCCTGAAGGGCGATAAACAACCGCCTTCCGCAAGGAGAAGGGCTTTAAGAGTCTGAGGGCATGGACTTCAAAGGAAGGAAATGTAAGTGAGGGAACCGGGGGGGATGACCTGGAAAGCACATTGTGATGAAAGGAGTAAACCAGCACTTCCACCCTGTCTGTTCTCAGGTCTGGTGGGATAATGTGTGCAAAACTGTAAAGCGCTGCGGAATATGTTAGCGCTATATAAAAATAAAGATTATTATTATTATAAGAAAATTTCAGCCCACCAAACGAGAGAGCAGCAGCGGCGGTGGTGTCTGAGTGCTGGATCCAGGTTTCTGTAATAGCCAGAAGGTTAAGGGAATTAGAGAGGAAAAGATTGTGAATAAAGATTGTGGCATCCGAATGGTTGACAGACACAATTGTGGAGAGTTGATGGTTACTATGACCAGTTACAGAAGCCAGAATGGCTCAGTTATGCAAAAAAATATATAAAAAGGCATTAAAAAAGTGACATGAACCTCAAAAATTTACTAACATAAAGTTCACTTTGTCAAGCTAAATAACAAGATCTGACACACCTTTGTCAAAGAAAAAAAAAAGTTATTGCTCTAACAAATTTCCCCCAAAAATATTATTTAATTTCTTTTTTAAAGGGGATTTTATTGTGAAAAAATAATAACATATTAATTATCAAATATACATATTTGGTTACATTTTGTCAGTAATGACACACATATAAAACTAGTAGTTTTTTTAGCCTGCCCAGTGATGACTGTAATAAAGAAAATTATAAAATAAAGTCACCAGGACTCCCATAAAATGGAATAAAAAGCGATCTTAGAATACAGAGCCAAACATTTTTTTAAAAATAGCAGAGTTTATAGTTCATGAGTATAAAAACATAAAATATATATATAATTGACAATAACTCATTCAAAGGCATCTGAACTGTAACTGTAGATTATTATTAACTTGCAGATAATTGTTAGCGAAAAAATAGATTAAAAACAATAACATTACAGTAGTTTTTTTTTATTTTTTTAATCTCTTACAATAAAATATACTAATGGAGCACAACATAGAAATTAAAAAGTTATAGCTCCCAAAATATGGCTACACATAAATGCTAAAAAAATATATTTTTTAATGTTTTTTTTATTGTGCAAAACATATTGAACATAAGCATACTGAACCACCAAAACAAGGTAATATGTCACTGATACCACATGGTCAACACAGTAGAAAAGTTAACCCAAAATAGGTTAAGAAATTTAAATGTCACTTTTTGCCACACATTAATTTTTCAAAGACACTTTTGGGGTCAAAATGCTTTTTTATAATCCTTAGGCTAGGTTCACATTAGCATTTCGGTGCACAGCGTATCATCTACATGCGCAAACGCATGCTTACACCTCTGCATCATCTTGCGCATGATGCAAAAAACCCGCTGCGTGTGCATGCGTTTAAATGCGTTTTGGCATACGTTTGCTTTCTTTATGCGCATCATGGAGTTAGTGACATAATTTCCTAAAGTACACATGTGTATCGAACGCATGCTGTTGTGAATTCTGTGGCTGAGTTCACTTCTGTGGTCACAAGTGGTATTGCAGTCTCTGGGCTTCCTCCCTCAGGTGTTTTGGTGAGCTCGTTGGCTGCCTTGCTATTTAGCTCCACCTGAGTCTGTCTTCCTTGCTCCTTGTCAATGTTCCAGTGTTGGATCTGAGCTACTGCATCTTTCCTTGGGCCTGCTGCTCTGCTAGATAAGTGCTTCTAGTTTGTTTTCTGTTTTTTTCTGTCCAGCTTGCTATTGTCTTTTGCTGGAAGCTCTGAGAAGCAGAGGGGTGCACCGCCGTGCTGTTAGTTCGGCACGGTGGGTCTTTTTGCCCCTTTGCGTGGTTTTCGTTTTAGGGTTTTTTGTAGACTGCATAGTTCTCTTTGCTATCCTCGCTCTGTCTAGAATATCGGGCCTCACTTTGCTGAATCTATTTCATTCCTACGTTTGTCTTTTCATCTTGCTAACAGTCATTATATGTGGGGGGCTGCCTATTCCTTTGGGGTATTTCTCTGAGGTAAGTCAGGCTTGTATTTCTATCTTCAGGCTAGTCAGCTCCTCAGGCAGTGCCGAGTTGCATAGGTAGTTGTTAGGCGCAATCCACTGCTGCTTATAGTTGTGTGAGGATAGATCAGGTACTGCAGTCTACAGAGATTCCACGTCTCAGAGCTCGTCCTATTGTTTTTGGTTATTGCCAGATCTCTGTATGTGCGCTGATTACTGCACGCTGTGTTGCCTGATTGCCAGCCATAACAGTACAAGGAGCCCCACCAATGATTCCCAATAGAGGGAAAAAAGAAATCCTGACATCATTTTTTTTTCTTAGCTCTGTCTTCAGTCTTTTTTTTCCCCTAGACATTAGAGTGCTTCAGGACACAGCTGTGGACATGGATATTCAGGCTCTGTGCTCCTCAATGGATAATCTCGCTGTAAATGTACAAAAGATTCAAGATACTATTGATCAGAAATCGATGCTAGAACCAAGAATTCCGATTCCTGATTTGTTTTTTGGTGACAGAACTAAGTTCCTGAGCTTCAGAAATAATTGTAAGCTATTTTTGGCCTTGAAACCTCATTCTTCTGGTAATCCTATTCAACAGGTTTTGATTATTATTTCTTTTTTGCGCGGCGACCCACAGGACTGGGCGTTTTCTCTTGCACCAGGAGATTCTGCATTGAGTAATGTTGATGCATTTTTCCTGGCGCTCGGATTGCTTTACGATGAGCCTAATTCAGTGGATCAGGCTGAGAAAAATCTGCTGGCTTTATGCCAGGGTCAGGATGATGTAGAAGTATATTGTCAGAAATTTAGGAAATGGTCAGTACTCACTCTGTGGAATGAATCTGCACTAGCGGCTTTGTTCAGAAAGGGTCTCTCTGAAGCTCTTAAGGATGTAATGGTGGGATTTCCTATACCTGCTGGTTTGAATGAGTCTATGTCCTTGGCCATTCAGATCGGTCGTCGCTTGCGCGAGCGTAAATCTGTGCACCATCTGGCGGTACTGCCTGAGAGTAAACCTGAGCCTATGCAGTGCGACAGGACTATGACTAAAGTAGAACGGCAAGAACACAGACGTCTGAACAGACTGTGTTTCTATTGTGGTGATTCTACTCATGCTATTTCTAATTGTCCTAAACGCACTAGGCGGTTCGATAGCTCTGCCGTTATTGGTACTGTACAGTCCAAATTCCTTTTGTCCATTACCTTAATGTGCTCTTTGTCATCGTATTCTGTCATGGCGTTTGTGGATTCAGGCGCTGCCCTGAATCTGATGGATTTGGATTATGCTAAACGTTGTGGATTTTTCTTGGAGCCTTTGCGGTGTCCTATTCCGTTGAGAGGAATTGATGCTACACCTTTGGCCAAGAATAAGCCTCAGTACTGGGCCCAGCTGACCATGTGCATGGCTCCTGCACATCAGGAAGTTATTCGCTTTCTGGTACTGCATAATTTGCATGATGTGGTCGTGTTGGGGTTGCCATGGCTACAAACCCATAATCCAGTATTGGATTGGAACTCTATGTCGGTAACCAGCTGGGGTTGTCAGGGAGTACATGGTGATGTTCCATTTTTGTCTATTTCGTCATCCATTCCTTCTGACATCCCAGAGTTCTTGTCGGACTTTCAGGATGTATTTGAAGAGTCCAAGTCTGATGCCCTACCTCCGCATAGGAATTGTGATTGTGCTATCGATTTGATTCCTGGTAGTAAATTCCCTAAGGGTCGTTTATTTAATTTGTCCGTACCTGAACACACCGCTATGCGCAGTTATGTGAAGGAGTCCCTGGAGAAGGGACATATTCGCCCATCGTCGTCACCATTGGGAGCAGGGTTCTTTTTTGTAGCCAAGAAGGATGGTTCGCTAAGACCGTGTATTGATTACCGCCTTCTTAATAAGATCACTGTTAAGTTTCAGTATCCCTTGCCATTGATTTCTGACTTGTTTGCTCGGATTAAGGGGGCTAGTTGGTTTACTAAGATTGATCTTCGTGGTGCGTATAATCTGGTGAGAATCAGGCAGGGAGATGAATGGAAAACGGCATTTAATACGCCCGAGGGTCATTTTGAGTATCTGGTGATGCCGTTCGGACTTGCCAATGCTCCATCTGTTTTTCAGTCTTTTATGCATGACATTTTCCGTGAGTATCTGGATAAATTCTTGATTGTTTACTTGGATGACATTTTGATCTTCTCAGATGATTGGGAGTCTCATGTGAAGCAAGTCAGAATGGTTTTCCAGGTACTGCGTGCTAATTCCTTGTTCGTGAAGGGATCAAAGTGTCTCTTCGGTGTGCAGAAAGTTTCATTTTTGGGGTTCATCTTTTCCCCTTCTACTATCGAGATGGATCCGGTTAAGGTTCAGGCCATCCAGGATTGGACTCAGCCGACATCTCTAAAAAGTCTGCAGAAATTCCTGGGCTTTGCTAATTTTTATCGTCGCTTCATCTGTAATTTTTCTAGCATTGCCAGACCATTGACCGATTTGACCAAGAAGGGTGCTGATTTGGTTAATTGGTCTTCTGCTGCCGTGGAAGCTTTTCAGGAGTTGAAGCGTCGTTTTTGCTGTGCCCCTGTGTTGTGTCAACCTGATGTTTCTCTTCCGTTCCAGGTCGAGGTTGATGCTTCTGAGATTGGTGCAGGGGCGGTTTTGTCACAGAGAGGTTCTGGTTGCTCAGTGTTCAAACCATGTGCTTTCTTTTCCAGGAAATTTTCTGCTGCTGAGCGTAATTATGATGTGGGCAACCGAGAGTTGCTGGCCATGAAGTGGGCATTCGAGGAGTGGCGTCATTGGCTTGAGGGTGCTAAGCATCGCGTGGTGGTATTGACTGATCATAAGAACTTGACTTATCTCGAGTCTGCCAAGCGCTTGAATCCTAGACAGGCCCGTTGGTCGTTATTTTTTGCTCGTTTTGATTTTGTGATTTCATACCTTCCGGGCTCTAAAAATGTGAAGGCGGATGCTCTGTCTAGGAGTTTTGTGCCCGACTCTCCGGGGTTATCTGAGCCGGCGAGTATCCTCAAGGAAGGAGTCATTGTGTCTGCCATCTCCCCTGATTTGCGGAGAGTGTTGCAGAAATTTCAGGCTAATAAACCTGATCGTTGTCCGGCCGAGAAACTGTTCGTCCCTGATAGGTGGACTAGTAAAGTTATCTCTGAACTTCATTGTTCGGTGCTGGCCGGTCATCCAGGAATCTTTGGTACCAGGGAGTTGGTTGCTAGATCCTTCTGGTGGCCATCTCTGTCACGGGATGTGCGTGCTTTTGTGCAGTCCTGTGGAATTTGTGCTAGGGCTAAGCCCTGCTGTTCACGTGCCAGTGGGTTGCTTTTGCCCTTGCCGGTCCCGAAGAGGCCTTGGACACATATTTCGATGGATTTCATTTCTGACCTTCCCGTTTCTCAAAAAATGTCGGTCATTTGGGTGGTCTGTGATCGCTTTTCTAAAATGGTCCATCTGGTGCCCTTGGTTAAATTGCCTTCCTCCTCTGATTTGGTGCCTTTGTTCTTCCAGCATGTGGTTCGTTTACATGGCATTCCTGAGAATATTGTTTCTGACAGAGGTTCCCAGTTTGTCTCGAGGTTCTGGCGAGCCTTTTGTGGTAGGATGGGCATTGACCTATCTTTCTCCTCGGCCTTCCATCCTCAGACTAATGGCCAGACCGAACGAACCAATCAGACCTTGGAAACATATCTGAGATGTTTTGTTTCCGCTGACCAGGATGATTGGGTGTCATTTTTGCCGTTGGCTGAGTTCGCCCTTAATAATCGGGCCAGCTCGGCTACCTTGGTCTCTCCATTTTTCTGCAATTCTGGGTTCCATCCTCGTTTCTCTTCAGGACAGGTTGAGTCTTCGGACTGTCCTGGTGTGGATTCTGTGGTGGACAGGTTGCAGCAGATCTGGACTCAGGTTGTGGACAATTTGACCTTGTCCCAGGAGAAGGCTCAGCTTTTCGCTAATCGCAGACGCCGTGTGGGACCCCGACTTCGTGTTGGGGATCTGGTTTGGTTATCTTCTCGTCATATTCCTATGAAGGTTTCCTCTCCTAAATTTAAACCTCGTTTTATTGGTCCGTATAGGATTTCTGAGATTCTCAATCCGGTGTCTTTTCGTCTGACCCTCCCAGACTCCTTTTCCATACATAATGTATTCCATAGGTCGTTGTTGAGGAGATACGTGGCACCTATGGTTCCATCTGTGGAGCCTCCTGCCCCTGTTTTGGTGGAGGGGGAATTGGAGTATATTGTGGAGAAGATTTTGGATTCTCGTGTCTCTAGACGGAAACTCCAGTATCTGGTCAAATGGAAGGGTTATGCTCAGGAAGATAATTCCTGGGTTTTTGCCTCTGATGTCCATGCCCCAGATCTTGTTCGTGCCTTTCATGTGGCTCATCCTGGTCGGCCTGGGGGTTCTGGTGAGGGTTCGGTGACCCCTCCTCAAGGGGGGGGTACTGTTGTGAATTCTGTGGCTGAGTTCACTTCTGTGGTCACAAGTGGTATTGCAGTCTCTGGGCTTCCTCCCTCAGGTGTTTTGGTGAGCTCGTTGGCTGCCTTGCTATTTAGCTCCACCTGAGTCTGTCTTCCTTGCTCCTTGTCAATGTTCCAGTGTTGGATCTGAGCTACTGCATCTTTCCTTGGGCCTGCTGCTCTGCTAGATAAGTGCTTCTAGTTTGTTTTCTGTTTTTTTCTGTCCAGCTTGCTATTGTCTTTTGCTGGAAGCTCTGAGAAGCAGAGGGGTGCACCGCCGTGCTGTTAGTTCGGCACGGTGGGTCTTTTTGCCCCTTTGCGTGGTTTTCGTTTTAGGGTTTTTTGTAGACTGCATAGTTCTCTTTGCTATCCTCGCTCTGTCTAGAATATCGGGCCTCACTTTGCTGAATCTATTTCATTCCTACGTTTGTCTTTTCATCTTGCTAACAGTCATTATATGTGGGGGGCTGCCTATTCCTTTGGGGTATTTCTCTGAGGTAAGTCAGGCTTGTATTTCTATCTTCAGGCTAGTCAGCTCCTCAGGCAGTGCCGAGTTGCATAGGTAGTTGTTAGGCGCAATCCACTGCTGCTTATAGTTGTGTGAGGATAGATCAGGTACTGCAGTCTACAGAGATTCCACGTCTCAGAGCTCGTCCTATTGTTTTTGGTTATTGCCAGATCTCTGTATGTGCGCTGATTACTGCACGCTGTGTTGCCTGATTGCCAGCCATAACAGGTATCACTCTGATCGTCTGGGGAAGTGTATTCCAGAGAGCTGGCGCAGCACGAGAGAAGTCTTGGAGATGGAGGTGCGAGGTTCGGATTACGGGGGATGTTAGTCTTAGGTCATTTGTAGAACAGAGGGCACTTGTAGGGCGATAGACGGAGATGAGAGAGGAGATATAAGGCGTGCAGAACTGTGGAGAGCTTTGTGGGTGAGAGAGATGAGTTTATACTGGACCCTGTAGCGAATGGGTAGCCAGTGTAATGACTGGCACAAGATGGAGGCATCGGTGATGTGGCTGGACAGAAATATGACCCTGGCTGCCGCATTCAAGATGGATTGGAGAGGAGAAAGTTTGGAAAGAGGGAGACCGATCAGAAGAGAGTTGCAGTAGTCCAGACGAGAATGAATAAGAGCGACAGTAAGAGTCTTAGCAGTTTCAAAGGTGAGAAAAGGTCGGATTCTGGAGAGGTTTTTAAGATGCAGGTGAAAATTACCACACACGAGTGTACGGTAATTTTCTCCTTATGATTGACTAGACCACACGGTCTGTTTTACCAACACCTCCTTGTCCCTGACCTGAGTGCACACCATTATCCCTACTTTTAAGATGCAGGTGACAGGAGCGAGTGAGTGATCGGATATAGGGAGTAAAGGAAAGTTCGGTCTCGAATATGACCCCAAGACAGCGGGCATGCTGCTTGGGAGTTATGGTTGAACCCTCCAGGGTAATTTCGATGTTGGGTAGGGTGAGGTTAGTAGAAGGGAGAAACACAAGTAGTTCAGTTTTGGAGAGATTTAGTTTCAGATAGAGGGAGGACATGATGTTAGAGACAGCAGACAGACAATCCTTGGTATTTTGAATTAGAGTGGGGGTGATGTCAGGGGAAGAAGTGTATAATTGGGTGTCGTCAGCATAGAGATGGTACTGGAACCCAAATCTGCTGATTGTTTGTCCAATAGGGGCAGTGTATAGAGAGAAAAGGAGGGGGCCCAGGACTGAGACTTGCGGAACCCCAATAGTAAGGGGACGAGGAGAGGAAGAGGAGCCTGCAAAAGATACAGTGAAGGAGCGGTCAGAGAGGTAGGAAGAGAACCAGGAGAGGGCTGTGTCCTTGAGGCCTATGGAGCGGAGCATAGTGAGAAGGAGCTGGTGATCCACAGTATCAAATGCGGCAGATAGATCCAGGAGAATCAGCAGAGAGCAATGACCTTTGGATTTAGCTGTTATTGGATCATTAGAGACTTTAGTGAGGGCAGTTTCAGTGGAGTGTAAAGAGCGGAAACCAGATTGTAAGGGGTCGAGAAGAGAGTTATCCGAGAGATAGCAGATTAGACGGGAGTGGACCAGGCGTTCCAGGAGTTTAGAGATGAAGGAAAGGTTAGAGACAGGTCTGTAGTTAGCCGTGCAGTTCTGTTCCAGGGATGGCTTTTTAAGTAAAGGGGTAATGATGGCATGTTTAAATGAGGAGGGAAAGATACCTGAGGAAAGAGAGAGGTTAAATATTTTAGTCAGGTGAGTGGTGACCACTGGTGAGAGAGACTGCAGGAGAGGTGAAGGAATGGGGTCACTATTGGAGGTTGTAGGCCGAGCAGAAGTGAGAAGCTTGGAAACTTCTTCTGAAACAGGCTCAAAGATGTCTAATGAGCTTGAGGTGCGGCAGGGAAGGGGATCCAGGCACTGAGGAGATTCAGCTGAGATATCCTGATGGATGTGGTTGATTTTTTCTAGGAAATAAGTGGCCAGATCCTCACCACTGAGATTGGAGATGGGGGCCTGTACTTTAGGTTTCAGGAGGGAGTTTAAGGTTTCAAAAAGTCATTTTGGGTTGTTGGATAGTGAGGTGATGAGGGTGGTGAAGTAGGATTGTTTAGCCAGAGAAAGGGTAGAGTTATAGGTTTTGAGCATGAACTTATAGTGGATGAAGTCTTCTGCTAAGAGAGATTTTCTCCACTGCCGCTCTGCACACCTTGAGCAACGCTGAAGAAAGCGTGTTTGCATAGTGTGCCAGGGCTGACGTTGTCTGTGTCGGGTCTTTCTGCGTGTAGAAGGTGCTGCTTCATCCAGGGCATTCTTCAGTATAACATTGAAGTGTGACAATGCTAAGTCTGGACAGGAGAGGGAGAAGATGGGGGCTAAAGATGTGTGGAGGTTGTCCATAAGCTGCTGGGTATTAATGGTACGTGTATTCCGATAAGTGTGGTATGTGGGGGTGTCCAGGGTGAGGAGACCATTCTTGACAGAGAAGGATAGAAGGTTGTGGTCCGAGAGCGGGAGAGTGGAGATATTAAAGTCGTGCAGCGATCCGGGACGGAGAAAACCAGGTCCAGAGTATTCCCATCCTCATGCGTAGGAGAATTAGTAAACTGTGAGAGGTTGAATGAAGAAGTTAGAGGGAGAAGATGAGAAGCAGATTGGGAGAGGGGATCATTGATGGGGATGTTAAAGTCTCCCATGATGAGGGTGGGGATGTCACAGGATAGAAAGTGAGTAAGCCAGGTGGCAAAGTGGTCTAGAAACAGGCGGGAGGAGCCTGAAGGGCGATAAACAACCGCCTTCCGCAAGGAGAAGGGCTTTAAGAGTCTGAGGGCATGGACTTCAAAGGAAGGAAATGTAAGTGAGGGAACCGGGGGGGATGACCTGGAAAGCACATTGTGATGAAAGGAGTAAACCAGCACTTCCACCCTGTCTGTTCTCAGGTCTGGTGGGATAATGTGTGCAAAACTGTAAAGCGCTGCGGAATATGTTAGCGCTATATAAAAATAAAGATTATTATTATTATAAGAAAATTTCAGCCCACCAAACGAGAGAGCAGCAGCGGCGGTGGTGTCTGAGTGCTGGATCCAGGTTTCTGTAATAGCCAGAAGGTTAAGGGAATTAGAGAGGAAAAGATTGTGAATAAAGATTGTGGCATCCGAATGGTTGACAGACACAATTGTGGAGAGTTGATGGTTACTATGACCAGTTACAGAAGCCAGAATGGCTCAGTTATGCAAAAAAATATATAAAAAGGCATTAAAAAAGTGACATGAACCTCAAAAATTTACTAACATAAAGTTCACTTTGTCAAGCTAAATAACAAGATCTGACACACCTTTGTCAAAGAAAAAAAAAAGTTATTGCTCTAACAAATTTCCCCCAAAAATATTATTTAATTTCTTTTTTAAAGGGGATTTTATTGTGAAAAAATAATAACATATTAATTATCAAATATACATATTTGGTTACATTTTGTCAGTAATGACACACATATAAAACTAGTAGTTTTTTTAGCCTGCCCAGTGATGACTGTAATAAAGAAAATTATAAAATAAAGTCACCAGGACTCCCATAAAATGGAATAAAAAGCGATCTTAGAATACAGAGCCAAACATTTTTTTAAAAATAGCAGAGTTTATAGTTCATGAGTATAAAAACATAAAATATATATATAATTGACAATAACTCATTCAAAGGCATCTGAACTGTAACTGTAGATTATTATTAACTTGCAGATAATTGTTAGCGAAAAAATAGATTAAAAACAATAACATTACAGTAGTTTTTTTTTATTTTTTTAATCTCTTACAATAAAATATACTAATGGAGCACAACATAGAAATTAAAAAGTTATAGCTCCCAAAATATGGCTACACATAAATGCTAAAAAAATATATTTTTTAATGTTTTTTTTATTGTGCAAAACATATTGAACATAAGCATACTGAACCACCAAAACAAGGTAATATGTCACTGATACCACATGGTCAACACAGTAGAAAAGTTAACCCAAAATAGGTTAAGAAATTTAAATGTCACTTTTTGCCACACATTAATTTTTCAAAGACACTTTTGGGGTCAAAATGCTTTTTTATAATCCTTAGGCTAGGTTCACATTAGCATTTCGGTGCACAGCGTATCATCTACATGCGCAAACGCATGCTTACACCTCTGCATCATCTTGCGCATGATGCAAAAAACCCGCTGCGTGTGCATGCGTTTAAATGCGTTTTGGCATACGTTTGCTTTCTTTATGCGCATCATGGAGTTAGTGACATAATTTCCTAAAGTACACATGTGTATCGAACGCATGCTGTTGTGAATTCTGTGGCTGAGTTCACTTCTGTGGTCACAAGTGGTATTGCAGTCTCTGGGCTTCCTCCCTCAGGTGTTTTGGTGAGCTCGTTGGCTGCCTTGCTATTTAGCTCCACCTGAGTCTGTCTTCCTTGCTCCTTGTCAATGTTCCAGTGTTGGATCTGAGCTACTGCATCTTTCCTTGGGCCTGCTGCTCTGCTAGATAAGTGCTTCTAGTTTGTTTTCTGTTTTTTTCTGTCCAGCTTGCTATTGTCTTTTGCTGGAAGCTCTGAGAAGCAGAGGGGTGCACCGCCGTGCTGTTAGTTCGGCACGGTGGGTGTTTTTGCCCCTTTGCGTGGTTTTCGTTTTAGGGTTTTTTGTAGACTGCATAGTTCTCTTTGCTATCCTCGCTCTGTCTAGAATATCGGGCCTCACTTTGCTGAATCTATTTCATTCCTACGTTTGTCTTTTCATCTTGCTAACAGTCATTATATGTGGGGGGCTGCCTATTCCTTTGGGGTATTTCTCTGAGGTAAGTCAGGCTTGTATTTCTATCTTCAGGCTAGTCAGCTCCTCAGGCAGTGCCGAGTTGCATAGGTAGTTGTTAGGCGCAATCCACTGCTGCTTATAGTTGTGTGAGGATAGATCAGGTACTGCAGTCTACAGAGATTCCACGTCTCAGAGCTCGTCCTATTGTTTTTGGTTATTGCCAGATCTCTGTATGTGCGCTGATTACTGCACGCTGTGTTGCCTGATTGCCAGCCATAACAGTACAAGGAGCCCCACCAATGATTCCCAATAGAGGGAAAAAAGAAATCCTGACATCATTTTTTTTTCTTAGCTCTGTCTTCAGTCTTTTTTTTCCCCTAGACATTAGAGTGCTTCAGGACACAGCTGTGGACATGGATATTCAGGCTCTGTGCTCCTCAATGGATAATCTCGTTGTAAATGTACAAAAGATTCAAGATACTATTGATCAGAAATCGATGCTAGAACCAAGAATTCCGATTCCTGATTTGTTTTTTGGTGACAGAACTAAGTTCCTGAGCTTCAGAAATAATTGTAAGCTATTTTTGGCCTTGAAACCTCATTCTTCTGGTAATCCTATTCAACAGGTTTTGATTATTATTTCTTTTTTGCGCGGCGACCCACAGGACTGGGCGTTTTCTCTTGCACCAGGAGATTCTGCATTGAGTAATGTTGATGCATTTTTCCTGGCGCTCGGATTGCTTTACGATGAGCCTAATTCAGTGGATCAGGCTGAGAAAAATCTGCTGGCTTTATGCCAGGGTCAGGATGATGTAGAAGTATATTGTCAGAAATTTAGGAAATGGTCAGTACTCACTCTGTGGAATGAATCTGCACTAGCGGCTTTGTTCAGAAAGGGTCTCTCTGAAGCTCTTAAGGATGTAATGGTGGGATTTCCTATACCTGCTGGTTTGAATGAGTCTATGTCCTTGGCCATTCAGATCGGTCGTCGCTTGCGCGAGCGTAAATCTGTGCACCATCTGGCGGTACTGCCTGAGAGTAAACCTGAGCCTATGCAGTGCGACAGGACTATGACTAAAGTAGAACGGCAAGAACACAGACGTCTGAACAGACTGTGTTTCTATTGTGGTGATTCTACTCATGCTATTTCTAATTGTCCTAAACGCACTAGGCGGTTCGATAGCTCTGCCGTTATTGGTACTGTACAGTCCAAATTCCTTTTGTCCATTACCTTAATGTGCTCTTTGTCATCGTATTCTGTCATGGCGTTTGTGGATTCAGGCGCTGCCCTGAATCTGATGGATTTGGATTATGCTAAACGTTGTGGATTTTTCTTGGAGCCTTTGCGGTGTCCTATTCCGTTGAGAGGAATTGATGCTACACCTTTGGCCAAGAATAAGCCTCAGTACTGGGCCCAGCTGACCATGTGCATGGCTCCTGCACATCAGGAAGTTATTCGCTTTCTGGTACTGCATAATTTGCATGATGTGGTCGTGTTGGGGTTGCCATGGCTACAAACCCATAATCCAGTATTGGATTGGAACTCTATGTCGGTAACCAGCTGGGGTTGTCAGGGAGTACATGGTGATGTTCCATTTTTGTCTATTTCGTCATCCATTCCTTCTGACATCCCAGAGTTCTTGTCGGACTTTCAGGATGTATTTGAAGAGTCCAAGTCTGATGCCCTACCTCCGCATAGGAATTGTGATTGTGCTATCGATTTGATTCCTGGTAGTAAATTCCCTAAGGGTCGTTTATTTAATTTGTCCGTACCTGAACACACCGCTATGCGCAGTTATGTGAAGGAGTCCCTGGAGAAGGGACATATTCGCCCATCGTCGTCACCATTGGGAGCAGGGTTCTTTTTTGTAGCCAAGAAGGATGGTTCGCTAAGACCGTGTATTGATTACCGCCTTCTTAATAAGATCACTGTTAAGTTTCAGTATCCCTTGCCATTGATTTCTGACTTGTTTGCTCGGATTAAGGGGGCTAGTTGGTTTACTAAGATTGATCTTCGTGGTGCGTATAATCTGGTGAGAATCAGGCAGGGAGATGAATGGAAAACGGCATTTAATACGCCCGAGGGTCATTTTGAGTATCTGGTGATGCCGTTCGGACTTGCCAATGCTCCATCTGTTTTTCAGTCTTTTATGCATGACATTTTCCGTGAGTATCTGGATAAATTCTTGATTGTTTACTTGGATGACATTTTGATCTTCTCAGATGATTGGGAGTCTCATGTGAAGCAAGTCAGAATGGTTTTCCAGGTACTGCGTGCTAATTCCTTGTTCGTGAAGGGATCAAAGTGTCTCTTCGGTGTGCAGAAAGTTTCATTTTTGGGGTTCATCTTTTCCCCTTCTACTATCGAGATGGATCCGGTTAAGGTTCAGGCCATCCAGGATTGGACTCAGCCGACATCTCTAAAAAGTCTGCAGAAATTCCTGGGCTTTGCTAATTTTTATCGTCGCTTCATCTGTAATTTTTCTAGTATTGCCAGACCATTGACCGATTTGACCAAGAAGGGTGCTGATTTGGTTAATTGGTCTTCTGCTGCCGTGGAAGCTTTTCAGGAGTTGAAGCGTCGTTTTTGCTGTGCCCCTGTGTTGTGTCAACCTGATGTTTCTCTTCCGTTCCAGGTCGAGGTTGATGCTTCTGAGATTGGTGCAGGGGCGGTTTTGTCACAGAGAGGTTCTGGTTGCTCAGTGTTCAAACCATGTGCTTTCTTTTCCAGGAAATTTTCTGCTGCTGAGCGTAATTATGATGTGGGCAACCGAGAGTTGCTGGCCATGAAGTGGGCATTCGAGGAGTGGCGTCATTGGCTTGAGGGTGCTAAGCATCGCGTGGTGGTATTGACTGATCATAAGAACTTGACTTATCTCGAGTCTGCCAAGCGCTTGAATCCTAGACAGGCCCGTTGGTCGTTATTTTTTGCTCGTTTTGATTTTGTGATTTCATACCTTCCGGGCTCTAAAAATGTGAAGGCGGATGCTCTGTCTAGGAGTTTTGTGCCCGACTCTCCGGGGTTATCTGAGCCGGCGAGTATCCTCAAGGAAGGAGTCATTGTGTCTGCCATCTCCCCTGATTTGCGGAGAGTGTTGCAGAAATTTCAGGCTAATAAACCTGATCGTTGTCCGGCCGAGAAACTGTTCGTCCCTGATAGGTGGACTAGTAAAGTTATCTCTGAACTTCATTGTTCGGTGCTGGCCGGTCATCCAGGAATCTTTGGTACCAGGGAGTTGGTTGCTAGATCCTTCTGGTGGCCATCTCTGTCACGGGATGTGCGTGCTTTTGTGCAGTCCTGTGGAATTTGTGCTAGGGCTAAGCCCTGCTGTTCACGTGCCAGTGGGTTGCTTTTGCCCTTGCCGGTCCCGAAGAGGCCTTGGACACATATTTCGATGGATTTCATTTCTGACCTTCCCGTTTCTCAAAAAATGTCGGTCATTTGGGTGGTCTGTGATCGCTTTTCTAAAATGGTCCATCTGGTGCCCTTGGTTAAATTGCCTTCCTCCTCTGATTTGGTGCCTTTGTTCTTCCAGCATGTGGTTCGTTTACATGGCATTCCTGAGAATATTGTTTCTGACAGAGGTTCCCAGTTTGTCTCGAGGTTCTGGCGAGCCTTTTGTGGTAGGATGGGCATTGACCTATCTTTCTCCTCGGCCTTCCATCCTCAGACTAATGGCCAGACCGAACGAACCAATCAGACCTTGGAAACATATCTGAGATGTTTTGTTTCCGCTGACCAGGATGATTGGGTGTCATTTTTGCCGTTGGCTGAGTTCGCCCTTAATAATCGGGCCAGCTCGGCTACCTTGGTCTCTCCATTTTTCTGCAATTCTGGGTTCCATCCTCGTTTCTCTTCAGGACAGGTTGAGTCTTCGGACTGTCCTGGTGTGGATTCTGTGGTGGACAGGTTGCAGCAGATCTGGACTCAGGTTGTGGACAATTTGACCTTGTCCCAGGAGAAGGCTCAGCTTTTCGCTAATCGCAGACGCCGTGTGGGACCCCGACTTCGTGTTGGGGATCTGGTTTGGTTATCTTCTCGTCATATTCCTATGAAGGTTTCCTCTCCTAAATTTAAACCTCGTTTTATTGGTCCGTATAGGATTTCTGAGATTCTCAATCCGGTGTCTTTTCGTCTGACCCTCCCAGACTCCTTTTCCATACATAATGTATTCCATAGGTCGTTGTTGAGGAGATACGTGGCACCTATGGTTCCATCTGTGGAGCCTCCTGCCCCTGTTTTGGTGGAGGGGGAATTGGAGTATATTGTGGAGAAGATTTTGGATTCTCGTGTCTCTAGACGGAAACTCCAGTATCTGGTCAAATGGAAGGGTTATGCTCAGGAAGATAATTCCTGGGTTTTTGCCTCTGATGTCCATGCCCCAGATCTTGTTCGTGCCTTTCATGTGGCTCATCCTGGTCGGCCTGGGGGTTCTGGTGAGGGTTCGGTGACCCCTCCTCAAGGGGGGGGTACTGTTGTGAATTCTGTGGCTGAGTTCACTTCTGTGGTCACAAGTGGTATTGCAGTCTCTGGGCTTCCTCCCTCAGGTGTTTTGGTGAGCTCGTTGGCTGCCTTGCTATTTAGCTCCACCTGAGTCTGTCTTCCTTGCTCCTTGTCAATGTTCCAGTGTTGGATCTGAGCTACTGCATCTTTCCTTGGGCCTGCTGCTCTGCTAGATAAGTGCTTCTAGTTTGTTTTCTGTTTTTTTCTGTCCAGCTTGCTATTGTCTTTTGCTGGAAGCTCTGAGAAGCAGAGGGGTGCACCGCCGTGCTGTTAGTTCGGCACGGTGGGTCTTTTTGCCCCTTTGCGTGGTTTTCGTTTTAGGGTTTTTTGTAGACTGCATAGTTCTCTTTGCTATCCTCGCTCTGTCTAGAATATCGGGCCTCACTTTGCTGAATCTATTTCATTCCTACGTTTGTCTTTTCATCTTGCTAACAGTCATTATATGTGGGGGGCTGCCTATTCCTTTGGGGTATTTCTCTGAGGTAAGTCAGGCTTGTATTTCTATCTTCAGGCTAGTCAGCTCCTCAGGCAGTGCCGAGTTGCATAGGTAGTTGTTAGGCGCAATCCACTGCTGCTTATAGTTGTGTGAGGATAGATCAGGTACTGCAGTCTACAGAGATTCCACGTCTCAGAGCTCGTCCTATTGTTTTTGGTTATTGCCAGATCTCTGTATGTGCGCTGATTACTGCACGCTGTGTTGCCTGATTGCCAGCCATAACAGTACAAGGAGCCCCACCAATGATTCCCAATAGAGGGAAAAAAGAAATCCTGACATCATTTTTTTTTCTTAGCTCTGTCTTCAGTCTTTTTTTTCCCCTAGACATTAGAGTGCTTCAGGACACAGCTGTGGACATGGATATTCAGGCTCTGTGCTCCTCAATGGATAATCTCGTTGTAAATGTACAAAAGATTCAAGATACTATTGATCAGAAATCGATGCTAGAACCAAGAATTCCGATTCCTGATTTGTTTTTTGGTGACAGAACTAAGTTCCTGAGCTTCAGAAATAATTGTAAGCTATTTTTGGCCTTGAAACCTCATTCTTCTGGTAATCCTATTCAACAGGTTTTGATTATTATTTCTTTTTTGCGCGGCGACCCACAGGACTGGGCGTTTTCTCTTGCACCAGGAGATTCTGCATTGAGTAATGTTGATGCATTTTTCCTGGCGCTCGGATTGCTTTACGATGAGCCTAATTCAGTGGATCAGGCTGAGAAAAATCTGCTGGCTTTATGCCAGGGTCAGGATGATGTAGAAGTATATTGTCAGAAATTTAGGAAATGGTCAGTACTCACTCTGTGGAATGAATCTGCACTAGCGGCTTTGTTCAGAAAGGGTCTCTCTGAAGCTCTTAAGGATGTAATGGTGGGATTTCCTATACCTGCTGGTTTGAATGAGTCTATGTCCTTGGCCATTCAGATCGGTCGTCGCTTGCGCGAGCGTAAATCTGTGCACCATCTGGCGGTACTGCCTGAGAGTAAACCTGAGCCTATGCAGTGCGACAGGACTATGACTAAAGTAGAACGGCAAGAACACAGACGTCTGAACAGACTGTGTTTCTATTGTGGTGATTCTACTCATGCTATTTCTAATTGTCCTAAACGCACTAGGCGGTTCGATAGCTCTGCCGTTATTGGTACTGTACAGTCCAAATTCCTTTTGTCCATTACCTTAATGTGCTCTTTGTCATCGTATTCTGTCATGGCGTTTGTGGATTCAGGCGCTGCCCTGAATCTGATGGATTTGGATTATGCTAAACGTTGTGGATTTTTCTTGGAGCCTTTGCGGTGTCCTATTCCGTTGAGAGGAATTGATGCTACACCTTTGGCCAAGAATAAGCCTCAGTACTGGGCCCAGCTGACCATGTGCATGGCTCCTGCACATCAGGAAGTTATTCGCTTTCTGGTACTGCATAATTTGCATGATGTGGTCGTGTTGGGGTTGCCATGGCTACAAACCCATAATCCAGTATTGGATTGGAACTCTATGTCGGTAACCAGCTGGGGTTGTCAGGGAGTACATGGTGATGTTCCATTTTTGTCTATTTCGTCATCCATTCCTTCTGACATCCCAGAGTTCTTGTCGGACTTTCAGGATGTATTTGAAGAGTCCAAGTCTGATGCCCTACCTCCGCATAGGAATTGTGATTGTGCTATCGATTTGATTCCTGGTAGTAAATTCCCTAAGGGTCGTTTATTTAATTTGTCCGTACCTGAACACACCGCTATGCGCAGTTATGTGAAGGAGTCCCTGGAGAAGGGACATATTCGCCCATCGTCGTCACCATTGGGAGCAGGGTTCTTTTTTGTAGCCAAGAAGGATGGTTCGCTAAGACCGTGTATTGATTACCGCCTTCTTAATAAGATCACTGTTAAGTTTCAGTATCCCTTGCCATTGATTTCTGACTTGTTTGCTCGGATTAAGGGGGCTAGTTGGTTTACTAAGATTGATCTTCGTGGTGCGTATAATCTGGTGAGAATCAGGCAGGGAGATGAATGGAAAACGGCATTTAATACGCCCGAGGGTCATTTTGAGTATCTGGTGATGCCGTTCGGACTTGCCAATGCTCCATCTGTTTTTCAGTCTTTTATGCATGACATTTTCCGTGAGTATCTGGATAAATTCTTGATTGTTTACTTGGATGACATTTTGATCTTCTCAGATGATTGGGAGTCTCATGTGAAGCAAGTCAGAATGGTTTTCCAGGTACTGCGTGCTAATTCCTTGTTCGTGAAGGGATCAAAGTGTCTCTTCGGTGTGCAGAAAGTTTCATTTTTGGGGTTCATCTTTTCCCCTTCTACTATCGAGATGGATCCGGTTAAGGTTCAGGCCATCCAGGATTGGACTCAGCCGACATCTCTAAAAAGTCTGCAGAAATTCCTGGGCTTTGCTAATTTTTATCGTCGCTTCATCTGTAATTTTTCTAGTATTGCCAGACCATTGACCGATTTGACCAAGAAGGGTGCTGATTTGGTTAATTGGTCTTCTGCTGCCGTGGAAGCTTTTCAGGAGTTGAAGCGTCGTTTTTGCTGTGCCCCTGTGTTGTGTCAACCTGATGTTTCTCTTCCGTTCCAGGTCGAGGTTGATGCTTCTGAGATTGGTGCAGGGGCGGTTTTGTCACAGAGAGGTTCTGGTTGCTCAGTGTTCAAACCATGTGCTTTCTTTTCCAGGAAATTTTCTGCTGCTGAGCGTAATTATGATGTGGGCAACCGAGAGTTGCTGGCCATGAAGTGGGCATTCGAGGAGTGGCGTCATTGGCTTGAGGGTGCTAAGCATCGCGTGGTGGTATTGACTGATCATAAGAACTTGACTTATCTCGAGTCTGCCAAGCGCTTGAATCCTAGACAGGCCCGTTGGTCGTTATTTTTTGCTCGTTTTGATTTTGTGATTTCATACCTTCCGGGCTCTAAAAATGTGAAGGCGGATGCTCTGTCTAGGAGTTTTGTGCCCGACTCTCCGGGGTTATCTGAGCCGGCGAGTATCCTCAAGGAAGGAGTCATTGTGTCTGCCATCTCCCCTGATTTGCGGAGAGTGTTGCAGAAATTTCAGGCTAATAAACCTGATCGTTGTCCGGCCGAGAAACTGTTCGTCCCTGATAGGTGGACTAGTAAAGTTATCTCTGAACTTCATTGTTCGGTGCTGGCCGGTCATCCAGGAATCTTTGGTACCAGGGAGTTGGTTGCTAGATCCTTCTGGTGGCCATCTCTGTCACGGGATGTGCGTGCTTTTGTGCAGTCCTGTGGAATTTGTGCTAGGGCTAAGCCCTGCTGTTCACGTGCCAGTGGGTTGCTTTTGCCCTTGCCGGTCCCGAAGAGGCCTTGGACACATATTTCGATGGATTTCATTTCTGACCTTCCCGTTTCTCAAAAAATGTCGGTCATTTGGGTGGTCTGTGATCGCTTTTCTAAAATGGTCCATCTGGTGCCCTTGGTTAAATTGCCTTCCTCCTCTGATTTGGTGCCTTTGTTCTTCCAGCATGTGGTTCGTTTACATGGCATTCCTGAGAATATTGTTTCTGACAGAGGTTCCCAGTTTGTCTCGAGGTTCTGGCGAGCCTTTTGTGGTAGGATGGGCATTGACCTATCTTTCTCCTCGGCCTTCCATCCTCAGACTAATGGCCAGACCGAACGAACCAATCAGACCTTGGAAACATATCTGAGATGTTTTGTTTCCGCTGACCAGGATGATTGGGTGTCATTTTTGCCGTTGGCTGAGTTCGCCCTTAATAATCGGGCCAGCTCGGCTACCTTGGTCTCTCCATTTTTCTGCAATTCTGGGTTCCATCCTCGTTTCTCTTCAGGACAGGTTGAGTCTTCGGACTGTCCTGGTGTGGATTCTGTGGTGGACAGGTTGCAGCAGATCTGGACTCAGGTTGTGGACAATTTGACCTTGTCCCAGGAGAAGGCTCAGCTTTTCGCTAATCGCAGACGCCGTGTGGGACCCCGACTTCGTGTTGGGGATCTGGTTTGGTTATCTTCTCGTCATATTCCTATGAAGGTTTCCTCTCCTAAATTTAAACCTCGTTTTATTGGTCCGTATAGGATTTCTGAGATTCTCAATCCGGTGTCTTTTCGTCTGACCCTCCCAGACTCCTTTTCCATACATAATGTATTCCATAGGTCGTTGTTGAGGAGATACGTGGCACCTATGGTTCCATCTGTGGAGCCTCCTGCCCCTGTTTTGGTGGAGGGGGAATTGGAGTATATTGTGGAGAAGATTTTGGATTCTCGTGTCTCTAGACGGAAACTCCAGTATCTGGTCAAATGGAAGGGTTATGCTCAGGAAGATAATTCCTGGGTTTTTGCCTCTGATGTCCATGCCCCAGATCTTGTTCGTGCCTTTCATGTGGCTCATCCTGGTCGGCCTGGGGGTTCTGGTGAGGGTTCGGTGACCCCTCCTCAAGGGGGGGGTACTGTTGTGAATTCTGTGGCTGAGTTCACTTCTGTGGTCACAAGTGGTATTGCAGTCTCTGGGCTTCCTCCCTCAGGTGTTTTGGTGAGCTCGTTGGCTGCCTTGCTATTTAGCTCCACCTGAGTCTGTCTTCCTTGCTCCTTGTCAATGTTCCAGTGTTGGATCTGAGCTACTGCATCTTTCCTTGGGCCTGCTGCTCTGCTAGATAAGTGCTTCTAGTTTGTTTTCTGTTTTTTTCTGTCCAGCTTGCTATTGTCTTTTGCTGGAAGCTCTGAGAAGCAGAGGGGTGCACCGCCGTGCTGTTAGTTCGGCACGGTGGGTCTTTTTGCCCCTTTGCGTGGTTTTCATTTTAGGGTTTTTTGTAGACTGCATAGTTCTCTTTGCTATCCTCGCTCTGTCTAGAATATCGGGCCTCACTTTGCTGAATCTATTTCATTCCTACGTTTGTCTTTTCATCTTGCTAACAGTCATTATATGTGGGGGGCTGCCTATTCCTTTGGGGTATTTCTCTGAGGTAAGTCAGGCTTGTATTTCTATCTTCAGGCTAGTCAGCTCCTCAGGCAGTGCCGAGTTGCATAGGTAGTTGTTAGGCGCAATCCACTGCTGCTTATAGTTGTGTGAGGATAGATCAGGTACTGCAGTCTACAGAGATTCCACGTCTCAGAGCTCGTCCTATTGTTTTTGGTTATTGCCAGATCTCTGTATGTGCGCTGATTACTGCACGCTGTGTTGCCTGATTGCCAGCCATAACAGCATGCGTACGCATGTCCTTGTGTACCAATGCGTTCCCATAGACAGTAATGTGTTTTTTGACACTCATCCGCATGCGCATAATTGTGCAATATTTGACGTCTCAAAAAATGCAACATGTTGCGTTCGCTGAACACCGCCGCACACCGCGAAACGAAGCATGAGTACACATCCACATGCGCACGCCTCCAAACGCATGTTCCTGCATACACCATGTTAAGGATATGTATGCATGACGCATGTGGATCTATGCAGATAACACGCTGCGCACAGAAACGCTAATGTGAACCCAGTCTTAGTAATTGACTTGAGGAGTGGAGTTTCCAAAAGGAGGTGATATCTCAGGGGTAGGGTTGAGCGAAACGGGTCGTTCATTTTCAAAAGTCGCCGACATCTGGCAAAGTCGGGTTTCATGAAACCCGATCCGACCCCTGTGCGGGGTCGGCCATGCGGTACGCGACTTTCGCGCCAAAGTCGCGTTTCAATGACGCGAAAAGCGCCATTTCTCAGCCAATGAAGGTAAACGCAGAGTGTGGGCAGCGTGATGATATAGGTCCTGGTCCCCACCATCTTAGAGAAGGGCATTGCAGTGATTGGCTTGCTGTCTGCGGCGTCACAGGGGCTATAAAGGGGAGTTCCCGCCGACCGCCATGTTACTGCTGCTGATCTGAGCTTAGGGAGAGGTTGCTGCCGCTTCGTCAGAAGCAGGGATAGCGTTAGGCAGGGTCCATTAACCACCAAACCGCTTGTGCTGTAGCGATTTCCACTGCCCAACACCACCTTCGGTGTGCAGGGACAGTGGAAGCTACATTTTTTTTTTTTCCCCCTCAGCGCTGTAGCTCATTGGGCTGCCCTAGAAGGCTCCCTGATAGCTGCATTGCTGTGTGTACGCCGCTGTGCAAACCAACTGCTTTTTTCAAAGCACAAATCCTCTTGTTCCTTCCTTTCTGCACAGCTATCTTTTTGGTTTGTACACACTTTTTATTTAATTTGTGCATCAGTCCACTCCTTATTGCTGCCTGCCATACCTGGCTGAGATTACTGCAGGGAGATAGTAATTGAAGGACACTCCCTGTTTTTTTTTTTTTTTGTGGGAGATTAAGATTGACATTTCTGCTAGAGTGCCATCCCTGTCTGTGTCATCTCTCACTCAGTGGGCCATAGAAAGCCTATTTATTTTTTTGCTTGATTTGGGTTATAAAATCTACCTGAAAAAATCACTACATCAATCAGTGGGAGAAAAATATTGGCCTCAGGGCTTGTGTGCCACTCTTGACTCCTGTGTGCATCATCACTCACTCAGTGGGCCATAGAAAGCCTATTTATTTTTTTTGCTTGATTTGGGTTCCAAAATCTACCTGAAAAAATCACTACATCAATCAGTGGGAGAAAAATATTGGCCTCAGGGCTTGTGTGCCACTCCTGACTCCTGTGTGCATCATCACTCACTCAGTGGGCCATAGAAAGCCCATTTTTTTTTTTTTTTGCTTTATTTGGGTTCTAAATTCTACCTGAAAAAATCAATAAATCAATCAGTGGGAGATTAATATTGGCCTCTGGGCTTGTGTGCCAGTCCTGAGCGTGCCATCTCTCTCACAAATAGTGGGCCATAGAAAGCCTATTTATTTATTTTTTTTTTGTTTTATAAATTCTCCCTTAAAAAAAAAAGGGAGATTAATATTGGCCTTTGGGCTTGTGTGCCAGTCCTAAGCGTGCCATCTCTCTCTGTCTCTCAGATAGTGGGCCATAGAAAGCCTATTTATTATTTTTTTTATTGGGTTTATAAATTTTCCCTGGAACAAAAAAAAAAAGTGGGAGATAAATATCGGCCTCTGGGCTTGTGTGCCACTCCTGACTCCTGTGTGTGTCATCTCTCACTCAGTGGGCCATAGAAAGCCTTTTTTTGTTTTATTTGTTTTCTAAATTCTCCCTGAAAAAATCATTTTATTTTCTTTGGTTTCTAAATTCTTCCTGAAAAAATCATTTTATTCTATTTTTTTTTTTCCTAAAGTCTCCCTGAAAAAAAAAAACAAAAAAAAACAAATCAGTGGGAGATTAATATTGCCCTTTCTGCTTGTGTGCCAGTCTTGACTCCAGGGTGTGCCATCTCTCTCTCTCTCTCCAATTGTGGGCCATAGAAAGCCTATTATTTTTTTAGCTTGATTTGGGTTCCAAAATCTACCTGAAAAAATCACTACATCAATCAGTGGGAGATAAATATTGGCCTCTGGGCTTGTGTGCCACTCCTGACTCCTGTGTGCGTCATCTCTCACTCAGTGGGCCATAGAAAGCCTTTTTTTGTATTATTTGTTTTCTAAATTCTCCCTGAAAAAAATCATTTTATTTTATTTGGTTTCTAAATTCTTCCTGAAAAAATCATTTTATTCTATTATTTTTTTTTCCTAAAGTCTCCCTTAAAAAAAAAAAAAATCAAATCAGTGGGAGATTAATATTTACATTTGTGCTTCAGTGACAGTCCTGCGTGTGTCCTCTCTCTCATTTGTTGCCACCAACAACAGAGTGTGTAACATTGTGCCTGATTTTCGTTGTGGTCTCACTCACCTGTAAAGGGGTAGCTAAATCATACTGAAGTTATAGCTCACCGTGTAATTTGTGTGACAGCAACAAATACCGTTAGTTTGTTTACGTTTTTAAAACAATGAGGAAGTATGGTGGAAGAAGTCGTGGCCGGGGGCGTTCATTGTCAGCTGGTAATGAGGGTAGTGGTAGTGGTGGAGCATCAGCTGGTCGTGGGAAAAAAAATATTGCACCTAAGTCTGGAGCTGTGGAGCCAGGTTCGTCGTCTGGCTACACAAGGCCTCGAACGCTCCCTTTTCTGGGAGTAGGAAAACCGCTTTTAAAGCCGGAGCAGCAAGAGCAAGTTTTGGCTTATCTTGCTGACTCAGCCTCTAGCTCTTTTGCCTCCTCTCGTGAAACTGGTAAATGTCAAAGCAGCGCGTCGTTAGTGGATGTTCACGGTCAGGGACAAGTCGCTTCCTTGTCCTCTTCAGCAAATACAACAACAGAGAAGAATGCAGCAGGCGACACAACGGGTTACTCCATGGAGCTCTTTACACATACCGTCCCTGGCTTAGAAAGTGAAGCAGTTAACAGTCCATGCCCATTACAAGTTGAATCTGACATGGAGTGCACTGATGCACAGCCACAGCCAGACTACTATGCTGGTCCTTTGACTCAGACCACAACATTGCCCTCGCAGGGTGCTGATCAAGAATCAGACCCTGATGAGACTATGTTGCCCCATCACGAACGCTATACCACCGACCGACACGGTTACACAGACGAAGTTGCACACGAGCTACAAGAAGAGGTAATAGATGACCCAGTTCTTGACCCCGATTGGCAGCCATTGGGTGAACAGGGTGCAGGCGGCAGCAGTTCTGAAGCGGAGGAGGAGGGGCCGCAGCAGGCATCAACATCGCAACAGGTTCCATCTGCCGGGCCCGTATCTTGCCCAAAACGCGTGGCAAAGCCAAAACCTGTTGGAGGACAGCGTGGCCATCCGGTTAAAGCTCAGTCTGCAATGCCTGAAAAGGTATCCGATGCTAGAAAGAGTGCAGTCTGGCATTTTTTTAAACAACATCCAATTGATCAGCGCAAAGTCATCTGTCAAAAATGTTCAACTACCTTAAGCAGAGGACAGAATCTGAAAAGTCTCAATACAAGTTGCATGCATAGACATTTAACCACCATGCATTTGCAAGCCTGGACTAACTACCAAACGTCCCTTAAGGTTGTAGCACCCTCGGCCAATGAAGCTAGTCAGCAACGCAACATCCCTTCCGGCAGTGTAGGGCCACCATTTTCCGCACCACCTGCAGTATCTGTGCAGGTTTCTTTGCCAGGCCAAAGCAGTCCGGGTCAGGGAATCACCAGTTTCGTAGTAGGAAACACTGCATCTAGGGCACCGGTGGCAACAATACCATCTCCCACCGTCTCTCAGTCTGCCATGTCCACCGGCACCCCCGCTAGTTCCACGATCTCCAGCTCTCCAGTCCAGCTCACCCTACATGAGACTATGGTTAGAAAAAGGAAGTACTTAGCCTCGCATCCGCGTACACAGGGTTTGAACGCACACATAGCTAGACTAATCTCGTTAGAGATGATGCCCTACCGGTTAGTTGAAAGCGAAGCTTTCAAAGCCCTGATGGACTACGCTGTACCACGCTACGAGCTACCCAGTCGACACTTTTTTTCCAGAAAAGCCATCCCAGCCCTCCACCAGCATGTTAAAGAGCGCATCGTCCATGCACTCAGACAATCTGTGAGCACAAACGTGCACCTGACAACAGATGCATGGACCAGTAGGCATGGCCAGGGACGTTACGTGTCCATCACGGCACACTGGGTAAATGTGGTGGATGCAGGGTCCACAGGGGACAGCAAGTTTGGGACAGTTCTGCCTAGCCCACGGTCTAGGAAACAATTGGCTGTAGCCGTTCGCACCCCCTCCTCCTCCTCTTTGTCCTCCTGCAGAAGCGAGAGCTCGTCCACAGACCGCAGTCGCACAACCACTCCATCCGCAGCTGCCACTGTTGCACACCAGGTCTCCCATTATGGGGCAGCTACTGGCAAACGTCAGCAGGCTGTATTGGCTATGAAGTGTTTGGGCGACAACAGACACACCGCGGAAGTTCTGTCCGAGTTCTTGCAGAAAGAAACGCAGTCGTGGCTGGGCACTGTAGATCTTGAGGCAGGCAAGGTAGTGAGTGATAACGGAAGGAATTTCATGGCTGCCATCTCCCTTTCCCAACTGAAACACATTCCTTGCCTGGCTCACACCTTAAACCTGGTGGTGCAGTGCTTCCTGAAAAGTTATCCGGGGTTATCCGACCTGCTCCTCAAAGTGCGTGGACTTTGCTCACATATCCGCCGTTCGCCCGTACACTCCAGCCGTATGCAGACCTATCAGCGTTCTTTGAACCTTCCCCAGCATCGCCTAATCATAGACGTTGCAACAAGGTGGAACTCAACACTGCACATGCTTCAGAGACTGTGTGAACAGAGGCGGGCTGTTATGTTTTTGTGGGAGGATACACATACACGGGCAGGCAGTAGGATGGCAGACATGGAGTTGTCAGGTGTGCAGTGGTCGAAGATTCAAGACATGTGTCAAGTCCTTCAGTGTTTTGAGGAATGCACACGGCTGGTTAGTGCAGACAACGCCATAATAAGCATGAGCATCCCCCTAATGCGTCTGCTGATGCAAAGTTTGACGCACATAAAGGATCAGGCGTCTGCAGCTGAGGAAGAGGAAAGCCTTGATGACAGTCAGCCATTGTCTGGCCAGGGCAGTGTACAGGACGAGGTAGCGGGCGAAGAGGAGGAGGAGGACGAGGAGGATGATGGGGATGATTATATTTTTAATGAGGAAGCTTTTCCGGGGCCACTGGAAATTGGTGGCGCGGCAAGGCCGGGTTCTGGTTTTTTGAGGGACACAAGTGACGTGGATTTGCCTGAAACTGCCCCTCAACCAAGCACAACCGCAGATTTGAGAACTGGAACTTTGGCCCACATGGCGGATTATGCCTTACGTATCCTCAAAAGGGACACACGCATAACTAAAATGATGAATGATGACGATTACTGGTTGGCCTGCCTCCTTGATCCTCGCTATAAAGGCAAATTGCAAAATATAATGCCTCATGAGAACTTGGAACTAATATTAGCAACCAAACAATCAACTCTTGTTGACCGTTTGCTTCTGGCATTCCCTGCACACAGCGCCCGTGATCGTTCTCACACGAGCTGCAGGGGCCAGCAGACCAGAGGAGTTAGAGGGGCAGAAATCAGAAGTGGCGTTGGCCAGAGGGGTTTTCTGACCAGGTTGTGGAGTGATTTTGCTATGACCGCAGACAGGACAGGTACTGCAGCATCAATTCAAAGTGACAGGAGACAACATTTGTCCAGTATGGTTACAAACTATTTTTCATCCCTTATCGATGTTCTCCCTCAACCGTCATTCCCATTTGATTACTGGGCATCAAAATTAGACACCTGGCCAGAATTGGCAGAATATGCATTGCAGGAGCTTGCTTGCCCGGCAGCTAGTGTCCTATCAGAAAGAGTATTCAGTGCTGCAGGTTCAATACTAACAGAAAAAAGGACTCGTCTGGCTACCCAAAATGTAGATGATCTAACCTTCATTAAAATGAACCACAACTGGATTTCGAAATCTTTTGCCCCACCTTGCCCGGCTGACACCTAGCTTTCCTATGAAAAGGTCTTGCCTGTGGACTATTCTGAATGCCTTTTCCAATCTCGTAATTTTCTGCACCTGATTGTCCAGCATACGACATGTTTACACCTCACTAAATGGCCAAACTCCCCACACGGGGCCGTGGTATCGACACTTGGCGACAGCACCCGTGAGAGTGCAGTTTGTCTGAAGAGGTGGGTGAGCCCGCTTTTGGTCGACGGCACTGCCACTGGGTCCCTCCTAGTACAATAAAGTGTCTCTGGCGGTGGTGGTGCGCACCCAACGTCAGACACACCGTTGTAATATGAGGGGCCCTGGGCCTGTACCGCCGGCCACAAGACAGTTTCCCCCCACCCCAGCTCAAACAGTGCTCTACCACTTGCAAAATTATCTCACAGCTCCACCAATGTTTAGTCTATGCGCTGACATCCTTCAATGCCTGCCACTGACAATACCATTGTATTGACATTTTTGTTATGTTAGGCCTTCGATGCCTGTCTGTGGTCACTCCTTCCACTAGGCCTCCACTGACCACACCACTGCTGCCCGTGTACCCCTGGAACCAATTTAAAATTGCCTACAGCCATGTGTTATTATTTTAGGCCTTCGATGCCTGTCTGCGGTCACTCCTTCCACTAGGCCTCCACTGACCACACCACTGCTGCCCGTGTACCCCTGTAACCAATTTAAAATTGCCTACAGCCATGTGTTATTATTTTAGGCCTTCGATGCCTGTCTGCGGTGACTCCTTCCACTAGGCCTCCACTGACCACACCACTGCTGCCCGTGTACCCCTGGAACCAATTTAAAATTGCCTACAGCCATGTGTTATTATTTTAGGCCTTCGATGCCTGTCTACGGTGACTCCTTCCACTAGGCCTCCACTGACCACACCACTGCTGCCCGTGTACCCCTGTAAGCAATTTAAAATTGCCTACAGCCATGTGTTATTATTTTAGGCCTTCGATGCCTGTCTGCGGTGACTCCTTCCACTAGGCCTCCACTGACCACACCACTGCTGCCCGTGTACCCCTGGAACCAATTTAAAATTGCCTACAGCCATGTGTTATTATTTTAGGCCTTCGATGCCTGTCTGCGGTCACTCCTTCCACTAGGCCTCCACTGACCACACCACTGCTGCCCGTGTACCCCTGGAACCAATTTAAAATTGCCTACAGCCATGTGTTATTATTTTAGGCCTTCGATGCCTGTCTGCGGTCACTCCTTCCACTAGGCCTCCACTGACCACACCACTGCTGCCCGTGTACCCCTGGAACCAATTTAAAATTGCCTACAGCCATGTGTTATTATTTTAGGCCTTCGATGCCTGTCTGCGGTCACTCCTTCCACTAGGCCTCCACTGACCACACCACTGCTGCCCGTGTACCCCTGGAACCAACATCAGAAAATATAAAAATAAGTATTTTGCTTATAAAAAAGAAAATACTGGAGAGATATCAAATGCAGACATTTTAACATTAAAAACAAACACATACAACAAAAATCTGGTACAGTACTAAAAATGGCCACCAGCTACAATAACTTTCTCCTGCAAGTAGTTAACTGAAAGGTTTTTTCAATTTTAAACACAGATATGGCATCCACCGAGTGTTGTCCTGTCGCGTCTTCTTTATATTATTGCCAAGAAGATGCAAAACAATGAAAATAATAAAATCATTATTTACCAAAAAAATAGAGTAAGTCAAAACCACATTGCAAATAAACATTCATTACAAATAAAGAAGCAGGGCGCGTCCGAGGGTGAGTATATACCTAATAAGAATATAATCACCCTCGGACGCGCCCTGCTTCTTTCCGACAGCCTTCCTTCCTAAGAATCAGCCCTTCCGTGGTGTAGAGAGAGGGTTTGTTACACTCCAAGGTGTTCCCCAGGTTGCCTTTCCTGAGCTTCGATCTTCCGGCTCTCGTTTAGTAGTTGTTGGAAACTACGCTGCATTGGGCCTACAAATTGGGTATGGGGTGTAGAGAGATGGTGTGTTCCACTCCAAGGTGTTCCCCAGGTTTCCTCGCCAATGCTTCGATCATCATGCTCTCGTTTAGTAGTTGTTGGAAACTACGCTGCATTAGGCCTACAAATTGGGTATGGGGTGTAGAGAGATGGTGTGTTCCACTCCAAGGTGTTCCCCAGGTTTCCTCTCCATTGCTTCGATCTTCATGCTCTCGTTTAGTAGTTGTTGGAAACTACGCTGCATTGGGCCTACAAATTGGGTATGGGGTGTAGAGAGATGGTGTGTTCCACTCCAAGGTGTTCCCCAGGTTGCCTTTCCTGAGCTTCGATCTTCCGGCTCTCGTTTAGTAGTTGTTGGAAACTACGCTGCATTAGGCCTACAAATTGGGTATGGGGTGTAGAGAGATGGTGTGTTCCACTGTAGAGAGATGGTGTGTTCCACTCCAAGGTGTTCCCCAGGTTTCCTCGCCAATGCTTCGATCATCATGCTCTCGTTTAGTAGTTGTTGGAAACTACGCTGCATTAGGCCTACAAATTGGGTATGGGGTGTAGAGAGATGGTGTGTTCCACTCCAAGGTGTTCCCCAGGTTTCCTCTCCATTGCTTCGATCTTCATGCTCTCGTTTAGTAGTTGTTGGAAACTACGCTGCATTAGGCCTACAAATTGGGTATGGGGTCTAGAGAGATGGTGTGTTACACTCCAAGGTGTTACCCAGGTTTCCTCTCCATTGCTTCGATCTTCCGGCTCTCGTTTAGTAGTTGTTGGAAACTACGCTGCATTAGGCCTACAAATTGGGTATGGGGTGTAGAGAGATGGTGTGTTACACTCCAAGGTGTTCCCCAGGTTTCCTCTCCATTGCTTCGATCTTCCGGCTCTCGTTTAGTAGTTGTTGGAAACTACGCTGCATTGGGCCTACAAATTGGGTATGGGGTGTAGAGAGATGGTGTGTTCCACTCCAAGGTGTTCTCCAGGTTGCCTTTCCTGAGCTTCGATCTTCCGGCTCTCGTTTAGTAGTTGTTGGAAACTACGCTGCATTAGGCCTACAAATTGGGTATGGGGTGTAGAGAGATGGTGTGTTCCACTGTAGAGAGATGGTGTGTTCCACTCCAAGGTGTTCCCCAGGTTTCCTCGCCAATGCTTCGATCATCATGCTCTCGTTTAGTAGTTGTTGGAAACTACGCTGCATTAGGCCTACAAATTGGGTATGGGGTGTAGAGAGATGGTGTGTTCCACTCCAAGGTGTTCCCCAGGTTTCCTCTCCATTGCTTCGATCTTCATGCTCTCGTTTAGTAGTTGTTGGAAACTACGCTGCATTAGGCCTACAAATTGGGTATGGGGTCTAGAGAGATGGTGTGTTACACTCCAAGGTGTTACCCAGGTTTCCTCTCCATTGCTTCGATCTTCCGGCTCTCGTTTAGTAGTTGTTGGAAACTACGCTGCATTAGGCCTACAAATTGGGTATGGGGTGTAGAGAGATGGTGTGTTACACTCCAAGGTGTTCCCCAGGTTTCCTCTCCATTGCTTCGATCTTCCGGCTCTCGTTTAGTAGTTGTTGGAAACTACGCTGCATTGGGCCTACAAATTGGGTATGGGGTGTAGAGAGATGGTGTGTTCCACTCCAAGGTGTTCTCCAGGTTGCCTTTCCTGAGCTTCGATCTTCCGGCTCTCGTTTAGTAGTTGTTGGAAACTACGCTGCATTAGGCCTACAAATTGGGTATGGGGTGTAGAGAGATGGTGTGTTCCACTGTAGAGAGATGGTGTGTTCCACTCCAAGGTGTTCCCCAGGTTTCCTCGCCAATGCTTCGATCATCATGCTCTCGTTTAGTAGTTGTTGGAAACTACGCTGCATTAGGCCTACAAATTGGGTATGGGGTGTAGAGAGATGGTGTGTTCCACTCCAAGGTGTTCCCCAGGTTTCCTCGCCAATGCTTCGATCATCATGCTCTCGTTTAGTAGTTGTTGGAAACTACGCTGCATTAGACCTACAAATTGGGTATGGGGTGTAGAGAGATGGTGTGTTCCACTCCAAGGTGTTCTCCAGGTTGCCTTTCCTGAACTTTTATCTTCAGGCTCTCATTAAATTGTGGTTAAACGGAACAACTGCATTTGGCGTACTAGTTGGTTTGGGGCCTACTATCGGTGTCTGCCGCTCCTTGCTGTTCTCCTGGTTTCCTGTCCTGAAATTCCGTTTTCAGGCGCTCGTTAAGTAGTTGTTAATGTTAGACTGCATTTGGCCTACTAGTTGGGTTGGGGCCTACTATCGGTGTCTGCCACTCCTTGCTGTTCTCCTCCACTGAACAAAGCTGTGCCGCCTGTTTACTACTGTTGCCAATTTTGAACTGCATTTCGACTACTTACTGATTTGGGCCTACTCTCTGTGTCAGCCTCTCATTCCACTTGTCCTCCACTGCAATGCCCCCTGATTAGTCCTGTGTTACCAATTTTGAACTGCATTTAGCCCACTTTATTCTTTGGGCCTATATCTGTGTTTCCTCCTCATCCTGCCCATTGCCCAGCCAGTGATAGATGAGTCTGCTGGTACATTGACCCATAACGCAACATTTCCCGTACACGCTACACTGCAAGATTGTGACCCTGCTGAAAGTCAGGTCCCCCTTCCCGCATACCATACCACCTTACACGGGGACAAACAGGAAGGTGCAGATGAAAGTGCAGGTTCCTTCATCAGGTGGGGGGAGGAATACTAGTTGGCGACGTCACTGGCACAGGGCCTCTCATGGTACGCAAAAGTGTTGCTGCCGGTGGGAGGCGCCCCCGCCGTGCAAACACACCGCTGTACTTTGAGGGGCCCTGTGCCAGTGCCAATGCCAACGAGTGGGCCCCCCCTGCTTGCTCAGGTTCACGGCACTTGCAAAGTTGAAATACTTATCTCTCCCTGCTCCACTGCCGTGACGTGGTCCAGATTTCCTGGGCCCACTAATTACTTGAACCAGCCCTACCCACCACAACTTTAGCCAAATGACCCCCAATTTCAAATGCCTTCCAATTATTATAAGGTAAATTACGCTTGACAAGCTTCATTAAGAAGAATGGATGGTTTTGACATTAAAATGGGCACTCTAGGTGTTTTCCTGGCCCCCACTCACTGCCGACTATGCTGCCCCATTGACTTGCATTGGGTTTCGTGTTTCGGTCGATCCCGACTTTACGTCATAATCGGCCGATTTCACTCGACCCGACTTTTGAGATAGTCGGGTTTCGCGAAACCCGGCTCGACTCTAAAAAGGACAAGGTCGCTCAACTCTACTCAGGGGTATGTAAAAAATATTTTTTTACTTTAGAACTTCAACAATTGTAGCACAAAGCTCTCAAAATCACAAAATGAGACCTTAAATGCATATGGTGCTCTTTCACTCTTGATCCCTGTTAATTATCAAGCTGAAAGATTATGATCAAGAATCGAGACATGAAACGTGCATAAGACTGCTGGACAGTGTGTGACACATGGTATATTTATTATAGTGTTTGGTGGGTATATATTGGATTTGTATGCTGTTATTCAAGGGTGGGCAATTCATTTTCTCGGTGGGCCACATGAGAGACCGTGACTATTGTGAAGGGCCAAACCAATAAGGAAACTAATCTGGCTCAATTTTAATATTAATATATCAATTATAATTATTTTATATTAATATTAATTGTATCTAATATTGAGCAGAATTAAGTATACTGACATCCCCCTATATGCCATATGAGCCTACCCACAGCCCCCTATATGCTGTATGATCCTGCACACAGCCCCCTATATACTGTAAGAGTCCAAACACAGCCCCAAATGTAGTATGAGCCCCACCTAGCCCCTCTATATAGAGTATGAAACCCTCACATAACCTCCTATATAGAGTATGAGCCCTCACATAGTCTCTCTATATACAATATGAGCCTCACATAACCCCCTGCATATGGTATGAGCCCCCACATAGTCCCCTATGTACAGTATGAGCCCACACATAGGCCCCTATATACAGTATGAGCATCCAAATAGCCTCCTATATACAGTATGAGCCCTCACACAGTCCTCTATATACAGTACGAGAACCCACATAGCGCCCTATATACAGTATGATTCCCCACATAGGAATAGGCTCTCTATATATAATATGAGCCCTCACATAGCCCCCTCCAAACAGTATGAGCCCAAAAATAGTTTACTGTATACAGTATGAGTCCCTACATAGCCCCACTATAAAAATCAGAGTGTTCCCATACTCAAAGTATCGCTAAAATAAATAAGGGAGTGGAAGGAAATGAAGAGAGGAATTAACCTCTCTTACCTACCCCTTCTTCCTCCCCCAAGTCCATTTTTTGCAGCGGATTTCATCCATACTAATGAATGGTGAAAATAAGCATCAAAAGCATATAAAAAAATGTGGCAAAAAAATGGATTTTATGCAACATTCTTCCTGCCAACATATTAGGACAGTGTTCCCCAATTACGGCCCCTAGAGCCACAACATATTATGTTTTCAGGATTTCCTTAGTATTACACAGGTGATGGGATTCTTGGTCGTCCAGTAGATACAAGTATATCCAGTGTAGTACCAAGGAAATCCTGAAAAAATGACCTGTTGGTGGCTCTTGAGGACCGAAGTTGAGGAGCACTGTATTAGGATATGCAGCAGAATTTTCTGCTGCAAATCCTGAACGCATGCACATAGCTTTAGTCTCTATCCTGTGTCCCTCCCCATTCATTTTAAGTCCTTCGAAGCTTCATAATGAATTTGAGGGTGGCAGAAGACATTATCAGGTACTTAATATCTTCTCCCACCTCCTAATTCATTACAAGTCCCTGACAGTGTCTTCTCCCACCTTTCAGTTCATTACAAACTGTGATACTGAGAAGATCCGTACAAAAATAAAAGTGGATCCTCTGGACCGTGACGACGATCCCCTCATGGATGAGCTAGCCAGATAGACCGCCCCCTATACAGGGAGAGTTAGGGGCAGGCCCGTGAGTGACTATCGCCACGGAAGCTGGGAGACCAAGACGGAAAAAGGACGAGAAAACGGACTGGCGGGAGCGAAGGGGACTCAGGATAGATGGATACAGCAACAACAGTGGGACTGACGGGAACACTGCAGAGACTAAGGGACTAACCAGGTACGCAGAGACACAGGGAATGACGGGAACACGCCAGAAACACAGGAACAGATGAGGTACCGTAGAGACACAGGGACAGACAGGGATACAGCTGAGACACAGGAATTGGCGCGGTACCACAAAGACACAGAGACAGACGGGAACACCGCAGGGATGTTGGAACTGGCGGGATACTGTGGAGAAAGAAGAGACCCAAAGTCAGAGAGCATAGTGTAATGTGCTGCTGCAGTGCAGTATAGAGCAACCTCCACCAGGGGGTGCTGATTAAGGAAAGGAGGCTGCACACACAGCACAGCAACACTGAACAACAACACAGGTGTCACAGGTAATGAAAGGGACATGAAACAAGCCAAGGTCATACACGGAGATAGTAGTGCGGTACAGAAGGGGCGAGCAGAGAATCGTCGGGGACAAGCAAGATGTCAGAACCTACTGGGAACGTGGTAACCAAAACGTGAGACGTAAGACGGAGTCGGGATCGTCGGGGACAAGCAAGATGTCAGAACCTACCGGGAACGTGGTAACCAAAACGTGAGACGTAAGACGGAGTCGGGGTACAGGCCAAAGGTCAGAACAAGTAACAAATGGGTGCAGGCAGTCAGAGGCAAAGAGGAACACTAGAACAGGGATCCAGGTCAGGAGCTCAAACAGTGCAGCATGAACTATAGCTGACACTGGCACCCAGGCTGCAGAGGACTTAAATAGCTCAGCCAGCTCCAGGGTGAGGCAGAGAGGATTAACTCCCACATGACCAGTCCAGAGACAAGAGAGCTGAACATAATCTCCGAACTGGATCATGACACATAGAATGCACGGGGACCACGGGCGGCCAAGAGCACATGAAAGCACATATGATCATCAGGCACAGAGGGGCGGCAGGAAGCGGTATACATACCGGTGTGAAGAACACTTTTGGGTAACGGTCCTCCGGGAAGATAGAGAGGACGAGAAGGAGTGTCATGATCCCAATGGCAGGGGATCACAAAAGGACAAGCACAAAAACAAAACAAGCTCTAGGGTGATGGAACCTGAGCTGACCGCGATCCTGAACCTAAACACACAACTAGCAGTAGCCGGGGAACGTGCCTACGATGATTCCTAGACGTCTCGCGCCAGCCGAAGGATTAACTTCCCCTATAAGAAGAAACACAGACCTCACTTGCCTCCAGAGAAACACCCCACAGAAATAGCAGCCCCCCACATGTAATAACGGTGAAATGAGAGGAAAGCACATACGTAGTTATGAAAATAGAATCAGCAAAAATGAGGCCCGCTAAAGCTAGATAGCAGAGGATACAAAAGTGAACTGCGCGGTCAGCGAAAAACCCTTCAAAAAAACCATCCTGAAATTACTTGAACTCATGTGCCAACTCATGGAACATGAGGAGTAATTTCAGCCCACTAGAGCAACCAGCAGCAAGGAATCACATATCTGCAAGCTGGACTAAGACAAAAATTAAGCAAAACGTGGAACAGGAAAATCAAAACTTAGCTTGTCCTGAAGATAACAGACGCAGGGAGCAGAGGTAAAAAGACACGCTGATTACATTGATAGCCGGCAAGGAAATGACAAAAAAGCCAGGTTAAATAGGAAACACCCATAACCTGATGGAACAGGTGGACACCAGAGACCGCAGAGAACACAAGTCACCCAGTACCATCAGTAACCACCAGAGGGAGCCCAAAAACAGAACTCACAACAGTACCCCCTTCCTTGAGGAGGGGTCACCGAACCCTCACGAGAACCACCAGGACGACCAGGATGAGCCCTATGAAAAGCACGGACCAAATCGGCAGCATGAACATCAGAGGCAATCACCCAAGAATTATCCTCCTGACCATAACCCTTCCACTTGACCAAATACTGGAGTTTCCGTCTGGAAACACGAGAATCCAAGATCTTCTCCACAACATACTCCAATTCACCCTCCACCAGCACCGGAGCAGGAGGCTCAAGCGAAGGAACGACAGGTACCTCATACTTCCGCAACAACGACCGATGGAACACATTATGAATAGCAAACGATGCCGGGAGATCCAAATGAAACTGATGGAACAGGTGGACACCAGAGACCGCAGAGAACACAAGTCACCCAGTACCATCAGTAACCACCAGAGGGAGCCCAAAAACAGAACTCACAACAAAGGAGCGTCCGGCAGGAGGCTCAGAAGTGCGCACGCGCAGTGCTGAATCTGGCGTGCGCGCGCTCCCGACGAACATCAGAGGCCATGACCGAGCGCAGAGAGGAAGACGCCACAGGAGAGGAGGCATGCCGGAACGCTGAAGACAGGTGAGTATGAGTGGGCGGAGCTGGCGGCAGCGGCATAACAGTACCCCCGTCCTTACGTCCCCCCTTACCCTTAAGGCTGGAAAGAAACCTAGCTAAAATACGAGGAGCCTGAATGTTTTCCCGAGGCTCCCAGGACCTCTCCTCAGGCCCGAAACCCTTCCAGTCCACCAAAAACAAAGTTCTACCCCTACACCTTTTCATGGCCAAAATATCCTTTACCTCAAAAATATTATCTGCAGAAACAGGTGAGGGTCAAGACAAGGTCGAGGCATGAAACTGATTAAAAACCACAGGTTTAAGGAGAGAAACATGAAAAGAATTGGGAATACGAAGAGAGGCAGGTAACTTAAGTTTGTAAGAAACATTGTTAATACGTGCCAAGACCTCAAAAGGACCAATGTAGCGAGGACCCAGTTTGTGCAAAGGAATTTTAAGGCGAATAAATTTAGACGAAAGCCAGACCTTGTCTCCAGGATGGATTACAGGAGAATCGAGACGCCTTTTATCCGCATGTCTCTTCATCCTAAGCTGAGCTAATTCAAGAGCAGACTTGGCCTCCTGACAGACCCTGGAGAATTCCCTAGACAGAAGATCTGCCGCTTGCACAGAAGAGACAGGAGGAACGGGTAGAGGAAGTCCAGGATGTTGTCCATAAACGATAAAACATGGAGACTTGGTAGAGGCTTCATTGGTATGATTATTATAAGAAATTTCGGCCCATGGTACTAAGTCGGACCAATCATTTTGATGAACGTTGGAGAAATGCCGGAGATAAGTCACCAGAATTTGATTAGTACGCTCCACTTGGCCGTTGGATTGTGGATGATAGGCCGAAGAAAAGTCAAGCAAGATGTTCATCAACTTACAAAGAGACCTCCAGAAACGAGCGGTGAATTGGGTTCCTCCATCAGAAACGATATGCTGTGGTAGACCATGAATGTGAAAAATATGTTGAACAAAAATCTTCGCCAACACAGGAGCAGATGGCAAACCTGAAAGAGGAATGAAATGAGCCATTTTAGAGAAACGGTCTACTACCACGAGGATGACGGCGCAACCAGAAGAACGAGGCAGATCAGTAATAAAATCTACTGCAATATGTTGCCACAGAGCAGAAGGCACAGGAAGAGGATGCAGAAGACCTGAAGGCAACCACCTAGGAACCTTGTTCTTAGAACAGGATGGACATGACTCGACAAAACTTCAGACATCCTTCAAAAGTGTCGGCCACCAGTAGTAGCGGGATATGAGATTGAAGGTTTTCTTGAAGCCGATATGGCCTGACAGCTTGGAGGCATGTCCCCAAAGTAAAACGCGTCTCTTGTCCTTCTCAGAAACAAAGGTCTTACCCGGAGGTAAAGAGGCCAGAGAGACTGGAGCAACCGTGATGAGTCTAGTTGGATCAATGATGTGTGTGGTCTCCTCCTCAGCATCCACTGGCGAGAAGGATCTGGACAAGGCGTCAGCCTTGAAGTTTTTTTCACCAGGCAAAAAGTGGAGTTCAAAGTCAAATCGGGCAAAGAATAAAGCCCACCTGGCTTGTCGGGGGTTCAGTCGGTGCGCAGAACGAATGTACGCCAAATTCTTATGATCCGTATAGATTACAAAGGGATGTAGAGCTTCCTCCAGCAGATACCTCCATTCCTCCAGTGCCAATTTGATGGCCAAAAGTTCTCTATCACCAATGGAATAATTTCTTTCAGAAGAAAAGAAGATCTTGGAGAAGAAGCCACAAGGCACAAGGCGACCAGAAGAGGACCTCTGAGAAAGCACAGCTCCAGCTCCAATAGCGGAGGCATCAACCTCCAGGAAGGAAGGTTTATTAGCTTCAGGGTGATGGAGTACAGGAGCCGAGGCGAAGGCTTCTTTGAGAGACAGGAAAGCCTCTTCGGCCTCTGCTGGTCAATGATGAGGGTTGGCACCTTTCTTTGTCATAGATGAGATGGGAGCCGACAAAGAGGAAAAGTTAGGAATAAACTGCCAATAATAATTTGCGAATCCTAGAAAACGCTGGATTGCCTTTACTCCGAGTGGACATGGCCAATTGAGTACGGCAAAGACTTTATTTGGATCCATACGAAGACCAGAATCGGAGACGATGAAACCCAAGAACGGCAGTGGCGACTGTTCAAAGCACATTTTTCTAGTTTTGCATGCAGCTGATTTTCTCTTAAATGAAGAAGAACTTGACGGACATCTCTTCGATGAGAAAGTAGATCCGGTGAAAACACAAGGATATCGTCCAAATATACCACAATGCAGGTATAAAGTAGGTACCGGAAAACGTCATTCACCAACTCTTGAAAGACTGCAGGAGCATTACATAAACCAAAGGGCATCACCAAATACTCATAATGACCATCACGAGTGTTAAACGCAGTTTTCCATTCGTCTCCTGAACGAATTCAGATCAAATTATAAGCTCCTCTGAGATCCAGTTTAGTGAAGATGCATGCTCCTCATAGACGATCGAAGAGTTCCGGGATGAGAGGAAGAGGATACTTATTTTTAGTAGTGATATTATTGAGGCCACGATAATCAATGCAGGGTCGAAGGGAACCATCCTTCTTCTTAACAAAAAAAAACCCAGCTCCTGCAGGCGATGAAGATTTCCGAATGAAGCCTCTGGCCAAATTCTCTTGGACATATTCGGACATGGCTTGAGTCTCGGAGGGAGAGAGAGGATATATACAAAACCCTGGGAGGAGTAGTCAATTGGACAATCGTAAGGACGATGCGGTGGTAGGACCTCTGCTTCTTTCTTGTTGAAGACATCCAAAAATGCAGAATAAACTGAGGTCAGGTTTGCTAGTTCAGGAACAGAAGGAGAAGAACAAGTAGGCTTGACAGGAAGTAGGCACCTATTCAGACAAGACTGTCCCCAACTTAAAACATCTCCAGTTCGCCAGTCTAGGGTAGGTTCATGATTTCTTAACCAGGGAAGACCTCGAAGAAACGAATGGGATACAGACGGCAGAACATAAAAAGCCAACTTCTCATGATGAAGACCTCCAATTTGAATCTTGACCTCCTCGGTGACTAAAGAAACAAACTCCCGCAAAGACTAGCCATCAACAGAAGTTATTTGCCTAGGAACCTCCAAGGATCGGACAGGAATCCCAAGTCTTTTAACAACCTCGAGTTGGACAAAATTCCCAGCAGCACCTGAATCTACGTAAGCCTCAAGAGAGAAGCGAGAAGACCCCAAATGTAAAATCACAGACAGAATCAGAGGTGGAGAGGAATCATAGCTACCTAGGAAGGCTTCTCTTACCTGTCCTAGGCGGAGGCGTTTCCCGGCTTCAGAGGACAGGAATGTAGAAGATGTGAGGAACTGCTGCAATAGAAGCATAAACCCTGTGCAAGTCTCTCCTTACAGCGTTGTTCGGTGGGCTTAAGATGATCTACCTGCATGGACTCAGGAGAAGAAGAGGTTGTTACCGTAGTGCTCTGAGGGAAAGAAGCACCCCGAGTAGCATAAGACAAGCGAGGGGATCTCCTTTCTCTGACAACCTCACGAGAGCGCTCCTGGAATCGCAAATCAATGCTAGTCGCCAAGAAAATTAGATCATCCAAAGTAGTAGGAGTGTCACGCCACGCCAGCTCATCTTTAATTCGGGAAGACAAACCTCGCCAAAATGCTCGCACCATTGCCTCATTGTTCCACCCTAAATCTGAAGACAGGGTTTGGAAACGGATGGCGTACTGAGCTATGGAAAGGGTACCCTGGTGAAGGTTAAAAAGAGACTCAGTAGTAGATACCAGACGACCGGGTTCATCAAATACCTTGCGAAAGGTATCTAAAAAAACGATTAAGTTGAGAGATCACCGGATCATCTCGCTCCCAGAGGGGGTTAACCCAGGCCAAAGCCTCGCCTTCCAAATGGGAAACCACAAAAGCTACTTTAGCTCAGTCCGTAGGGTATAGCAGTGGGGACGAGGCGAGGGCTGCAGAGTGGAGGCCTGGATTGGAGCAGAGACGGCACCCTGAAGGGAGAGAAGTCGATTGTCAACAGAGGCCATAAAATTCAAAATATGAGACTGAGTGTCCCGTTGTTGGCTAAGCTCCTGCTGGAGAGTCGCCAGCTGTGAAGCGTTACTTGGGTCGGTAGACTGTAAAGCTGCGAGACGGCTCTCCATGTTTTTAATGAAGGACATGATTCTCGTCTGGTTCTCTCACAAAAAAAGCAACTCTTTTTGAGTGGCGGAGACACCAGCGGGGTCCATGGCCTGATGATACTGTGACGATCCGTACAAAAACAAAAGTGGACCCTCTGGACTGTGACGACGATCCCCTCACGGATGAGCTAGCCAGGTAGACTGCCCCCTATACAGGGAGAGTTAGGGGCAGGCCCGTGAGGGACTATCGCCACAGAAGCTGGGGGACCAAGACGGAAAAAGGACGAGAAAACGGACTGGCGGGAGCGAAGGGGACTCAGGATAGATGGACACAGCAACAACAGTGGGACTGACGGGAGCACTGCAGAGACCAAGGGACTAACCAGGTATGCAGAGACACAGGGAATGATGGTAACACGCCAGAAACACAGGAACAGATGAGGTACCGTAGAGACACAGTGACAGACGTGGATACAGCTGAGACACAGCAATTGGCGCGGTACCGCAGAGACACAGAAACAGACAGGAAAACCGCAGGGACGCTGGAACTGGCGGGATACTGTGGAGAAAGAAGAGTCCCAAAGTCAGAGAGCATAGAATGCACGGGGACCACGGGCGGCTAAGAGCACATGAAAGCACATATGATCATCAGGCACAGAGGGGCGGCAGGAAGCGGTATACATACCGGCGTGAAGAACACTTCTGGGTAACAGTCCTCCAGGAAGATAGAGAGGATGAGAAGGAGCGTCCGGCAGGAGGCTCAGAAGTACGCACGCGCAGTGCTGAATCTGGCGTGCGCACGTGCCCGACAAACATCAGAGGCCATGAGCGAGCACAGAGAGGAAGATGCCGCAGGAGAGGAGGCATGCCGGAATGCTGAAGACAAGTGAGTATGAGTGGGCCGGGCTGGCGGCAGCGGCATAACACGAGTATCCTATCTCCTTCTCAATAACTTTTGATAGTGTCATAATGAATTGTGGGATGAGGAGGATGCTTTCAGGGACTTATCACCCTCCTCTTGCTCCCAATTCATTTTACATCCATATCTAATCATATCATCCCCTCCCCCTGTTCAAAAGTCCATCATACGTCCCTCTTACTCCCATCCCAATCCTCCACATACCTCATTGTTCTCTCCACCACCCCTATCATTTTTATCTCCCTCTCCCTCCTCAATTTCCTCTCCCTCACATTCCTCATTGTCCTCTCCCCCACATCCCTTACTGTTGTCTCCCCCACCCCCATTATACTCTCCCCTAGATCCTTAATTGTCCTCTCCCCACATCCCATCATAGCACTCTCCCCCACACACCATCATAGTCCTTTCCCCCACATCCTATCGTAGTCCTCTCCCCTACATCCAGAGTCTTTTCCCCACATCCATCAGTCTTCTCCCACACATTCATCATTGTCCTCTCCCACACATCCATCCTTCTCCTCTACCACACATCCGTCCTTGTCCTCTTCCCTACATCCATCATTCTCCTCTCCCCACACATCTATCATTGTCATTCCCACACATCCATCATTGTCATCTCCCACACATCCGTCATTGTCCTCTCCCACACATCCATTATTGTCTTCTCCCCTACTTCCATCATTGTCCTCTCCCACACATCCAACATTGTCCTCACCCACACATCCATCATGGTCCTCTCCCCCACATTCCTCATTGTCCTATTGTCCTCTCCCCCACATCCAGCCTTGTCCTCTCTCACACATCATTGTCCTCTCCCACACATCCATTGTAGTCCTCTAACACAAATCCATTTAATTTATTGAACCACAAAACAGGCAGATAACACATAGAACAGTCCCAGCAAAATACCTAAGATGGTGCACATTACAGAGTCCCACCCTTCTGCTGACTCGCCAGGATAAGAGCCGCCGTAACTTCAGAGTTTCCAGGGTTGACTACTCCACCTGTGGAACGCACAGAGAGAAGGTAACGACAAGCTTAGGAAGATGACAGTCCATTCAGGTACAAGGCCAGTTGATCATTGCTTTGAACTGTACCGGCAGACGCTGGTATAGTTCAATGCTGTGGTGGGGTAGTCGGCGCTGGCAGCAGGTGGGTCCCCCTGCCTCACAGGGGCCCATAGCAGCTGTGTGATGTGTCGCTAGCTGGGGGCCCCTGGGGGAAGCGGGAGCCCTAGGCAGCTGCCTGGTCTGCCTGCCCCTAACGCCGGCCCTGTGTGATATGGTGAAGTAGAATGTTGTTAGTGTACAATATAAGGATAGGACATAAGATATAATTATAAAAGGGTGAGAGTGAACAAGGGAGAGTCAGCTCACCACAATCAGACCATGACTAAGGCATGCTAGCCATAAGGCATTGTTTTGTTCTGTAGTCCTGCCCTGTGTCATGCCAATATTTTGGACTTTTAATATGCTTAAATAAATGTGAAGTTTTATACTTACCTATTTTTCCATCATAGCTGGAGAACCACTTTTTTTCTACAGGACGTAGGATAAGGACAATAGGCTTAGCACATACTGTTATAAGATAGTAATGGTAGTTAGCTGAAGGTATAGGATAAGATACACTTAATGTTTGGGGCGAGCCCACAGTGGGAGGAGTTTAGTGCTAGTGAAAAACAGGAAGGTCAAGTTCAAGTGCAGTGGGCTGCTAGGGCCAGTATGTACCTATCCTTTGATGCAGTGGGATCCCATACTAGAAACTTGTTCAGACATTCCAACAATGTCAAGAGCTCAAGGTGCGACATTTTTCCAGACACATGACAGCACACTGGGACTGAAACATGGTTTTCCTGTAAAGTCTCAGGACACTATTAAGGAGCAGTTTGGTAATTGCTACCACTTTACACAGCTGGTAAGCAACACTCTGTAGCTGGCCGTATCGCTGAATCCAGCCAATTTTAAGGTCACTGTGCCCCTACTCTGCTTGCACTATGGGAGAGTGCACATGTTCAGGCCAGCGACATGATAATGCTGCAGATCCTAACTATGAATTATTCAAAACCACACTGCCTCCTGGGAAGCAGAAAGCATGTGTGCTCATAGCAACATGAGTATAATGCATGTTTATTTTTCCATATTGATAGTTGGCATATACTCAGGCATATGAAGAGGCCTGAGTAGTCTCGAAAGCTTATTTGCTACCATCTTTTCAGTTAGCCATTAAAAGGTATCAACCACTGAGGACTCTCAATTCTAAATATTTTAATATTTTGTCTAATTTTGTCTTTTTCAATTACTGTTTAATTTTACATATCAACCTATTTATTCTCGCATATTTATATTCCAGTTGTTCAGGCAAGAAAGTTGGCCATTATTCAAGCACAAAAAAGTTTCACTATCTGTTTTTTTGTTTGTTTTTTAAATATATGCAATATGTTACCTTTAACCACATCAGGATTGGACTATTTGTCATCGTTGCAGTTTTTTTCTTTTTTAACTCCACTTCTTCCAAGTACATTTGTTTCTATTTTTGCATATAGATAGCTATCATATATTACAGTGATAAACAAAGAAAAATATTCCAAATGGGGTGGAATTGTGAAATAAATTAAATTCACCATTGCATATTGGGTGTTGCAGTAATAAATTACCTGATAACATGACTCTTCAGGTCAATAGGACTATGTTGAAAACAAAATTATACAGTTTATTTTTATATTTTATTAGTTAAAAAAAATGCAGAACATTGTAAAAATTTGGTTTGTGGTGCCACGCAATGTTCTAAGTTGTTTTCATTGTATACTGTATATTCTGGCAGTTTATTTTTTTCTCTTTGGGGTAAGTTCACACAGGGAGTTTTTTTCCAGCTATTTTTATGCTAATTTTTAGCCGCTTTTTCCAGTACCAGCAAAGCCAGTGAGATTTCAGAAATCTCATGCACACACATTGTTTGTGTTTCTTGTGTCTTCAGGATTTTGTGATTTGCTGCGTTTTTTTGGCATAGAGCGATGCCACTTCTTTCAGCGTTTTAGTGCGTGTTTGCAGCGTTTTTCACCCATTGACTTGAATGGGTGTTGGAAAAATGCTGCAAAAACGCAGGTGTCATTTCTTGCTGCTTTTTTGTACAGAAAAGTCATGGCCAGAAGGAAGTGACCTCACCCCAAGAGCTTTGGGGTGAGGTGTCCATAGTGTCAGTGAGCTATTGTGAGGTAGTGAGGTGTCCTGATAGTGATCTATTGTGAGGTAGTAGTGAGGTGTGAAGAGCTATTGTCAGGTAGTGTCAGGTAGTGAGGTGTTAGCCATGTCTTGGTAAAGGAGCATTAATGTTTCCCAACTAATCATATGGGTGGTTCTATGGGAAGCAGTTTTTTTTTCTCTGGGGGCACTCAACTTTATTAGCATGCACAAAAAAGACTGAAAAAAAAAACACCAAAAAACACACCTAAACCTGCATTTTTGACGCAGCCTTTTTTCCGGCAAGAAATCAGGTTTTGCTGCAGAAAAAAAAATCATCAAAAAAGCCGTGTGAACTTACCCTTACAGTTGACCATAAAGGTAAATTTGTTTTTCATACATAGGATTCTTACAGACATGGTAACACCAAATATGTTTAACTTTAACATTGGAAAAGGGTAATTTTTTAATTTTTTTTTAATTAACTTTCATTTTAATTTTTTTGAGTCCCCATTGGGCATTTGAACCTGCCTTTACTTGTACTATATACTAAAATACTGCCAATAGCAAACTTCCCCAGCTTTTGCTTACAGAATAGCACTTGTTTTGCCAAGCTTTCCAATGGTCTTTAGGAAAACTGCTACCAAACAACATTGGCCATGGCTTATCACCAGAGAACAAAATGATCAGCAGACCAAAGTCGGACATGCCAGATCCACGGACCATATACCTCTCCAGTGTCTGCTTTCACAGCTGTATAGACAACTCCCTTTAGAACCATACACATGGCAAACATATGCATTGTAGATGTAAAAGTTGACTTGAGCAGCATTTATTAGTATTGACAATTATTGTTTTTTGCACAATTGATTTAGATAAACTTACAAAATGTGAGGCTGCTTGAAGATTGATATTAGTGTACTTAAAGTCCAAATCTCTATGTGTATTCCCAGCCTAAGGGAAAATAAAAAATGTGTTCATTTGGCCACTTACATCCTCTGCCGAACTTATTCTTGTAGAGTCAATGGCTTTTGGGGTTTTCAGCTACGCTGTATTTCAAGTCAGAGATAGCATTAAAAAATTCATTTTTCTTTCTCATTTGCTTTATTTGAATAGATGACAAGACCACAGTCCTGCTGACTACTACACACTGCGGAGAGATTTACAGACTGGTAACAAATTAGATCTCAATGCCTTGTACTGCATGTGAGGTATTATTCTCTCTGACATGCGCTAAACAAAGAGAGACAGAGTAAGTAAAACATGAGAAGCAATGCACCCAAGACCAAACTGCAGTGTTTTGTCAGTATTTGCCTGAAGAAGAGACGTATGTAGCCTCGAAAGCTTGCAATTTGTTACCATCTTTTCAGTTGGACATTAAAAGGTATCAACCACTGAGGACTCTCAATTCTAAATATTTGTCAGTATTTGACATCCACATTTGTAAGCCAAGACCAGGAGTAATTCTTCAGTTGTGCCAACATCAAAGATCATTGAATGAAGCTGGATTCTAAAGTCACATATTTTAGTTATATTAATCAAAATGTAGTTCACACTGGTCAATTATTGTGAACCAGCGTTCCCAGGATAGCTTTTTCCCAATAATTAGCCAGTGTAAACAGGCTGCCAATTCACTCGACCAACAAGCAAAACACTCGTTTGTCAAGGTAAATTATTTTTAAGCTTGCTTTTAAAGCATCGTTCTTGGCAGCACATCATCTTGTGGAAACAGCATATGTGCTGTTGAGAATAATGATATTTTATGCAGACAGAGCTATCTATTACCGATAGTGCTGTGCACCTGGGAAGAGTAGTCTGCCCATGAAAAGAAGGAAAAAAATACCATGATCCACTTAGTGACAGAGCAAACTTTGAGCTTAATGACCAAGCTCCAATTTTCAAATCTGGCATATATCATTTTATTTAAATCAACAAAAAAGTCCTTATGAACCCTGAGGAAGCTTGGCGAAACGTGGTTTGGTTTTGAGAAAGTAACTGACCTACATGTACAGCAGCAACTATGTACAAAAAGGTACTACATGGGGGGGCGTGGCCTATCTGCTGATGGAGTAGGTCGCACAGAGTGGGAGCTCCTCAGCCAGGAACCTCAAAGCGGCACACTTCTACCTCTCAGGTGTCCTCTTCTGCCTTCACGACATCGGTGCTGGCTCCCGGAGCGTCGGTGAGTGCATGGGGAAATCCAGAGCGTCCAACCGCGATCCCCCTAGGAGAATTCCCGACTTATTTGCAGCCACCCCGCAGCCACCGCCGGAATCCAAGATGGCGCCGTCCTCCCCCAGGGCTTCCCGCTCCTCACAACGCAACGCTCAGGCGTCGCGGTCCGGCGCTGCGGCGTCGCATCCAGATGGAACAGCGCTACATTTGGACGCAGCAGCGTCGCATTTTGGCGGTGCAGCGTTAAATTCAGGCGGCTCGGCGTCTGACGCAGCTGAGGGCCCGGTGACCGCATCTCTCCTTAGAGGACTGCTTGGGGACCTTAGATCCTCCATCCAAGAGGACTTGCGTTCTATGCTGGCTGAGCTAAGAGAAGAGGTGGCAGAGCTGGGCAACCGCACGGACCGCCTGGAGCGCAAGATGGCGGAACTGGTCTCCTCTCATAATGAGCTCTGGGACGCACATGAATCCCTGCAAACCCTAGCTGCTAAAACCCACGCTAAAGCCCTGGACCTGGAAGATAGGTCCAGGAGAAATAACGTTAAACTGAGAGGCATCGAGGAATCTGTCCTGGCAGGGGATTTGAAGCCATTCCTGCAGGACTTTATGGCGGCAGCCTTACCGCAGTTCGCGCCAAAGGACTTCATAATAGACCGCGTGCATAGGATCCCTAAACCCTCTGGCCTGGGGCCCTCCATTCCCAGAGATGTGCTGGCGCGCATACATTTTTTTGAGATAAAGGAGGACTTCCTACAGGCCCTAAGGAGAACCCCAGCGCTTCCTGAACGATTTGCAAACATCTCAGTCTTTCCGGATCTCTCTCTGGGCACTTTGGCTCTGCGGAGGACCTTCGCCCCCTACACTGCCATCCTCAGAGAGAAAGGCATCCTGTATCGCTGGGGATTTCCGACGAAGCTGCTCATTCGCAAAGATGGATCAATCACTACCTGCCTAACTCCGTCCCACGCGGCTTCGGCTCTCGCTAAATGGGGACTCCCGACTCCGGACTCCTCGAGTGCCGTGAACATTCCTAAGCATGGGTCTAACGGAGGTCCCAGGGTCCGTATCACACCGGACTGGGAGGAGGCCTGAGTCTACTGTATCTTTGGTTCCTGGCTATTTTCCCGCACGGATTTACTTGGTTTTTCTTTTTTTTCCTTTTTTAAGCTGCGTTGGTTTCTCGCTTGAGAGCTCCAGCAGCATTTGTGTGCCCCATAGGTGAACTGTTTTTTTGATTCTCACCTTCTGGACTCAGGATATTCCTGAATGGACCTTGGTCCGCTGGTTTTTTTGTTGTATGTCCTGTTTGTTTCCCTATGTTCTTTCTCTCCTGTTTCTGTTTTGCCCTTTCTTATGTCCTGCTATATTGACCACATGTTTTCTTTGCCTTTGCTCAGGTTATCAGTGTTTGAGGACTGTAAAACTGTTCTTATGCCTTTTCAATGAGTATCTCACTGTATTCAATTAACGTTAATGGCCTCAACTCGCCGGGTAAGAGGTCTGTGGTTTGGCGTCAGTTGAGCAAATCCCGTCATGATATTTTATGTCTCCAGGAAACGCACTTGCTGGAATGTGATAACTCCAGAATGCAATCAGGTCTGTACCCGCATCAGTTTTTTGCCAATGGCCCGTCAAAAAAGGCGGGTGTAGCCATTTTCTTCAGCAGGTCCAACTCCTTCCAACTGGTTCGATCTATGGCGGATCCATTGGGTAGATTCATTGTGGTGTTGTGTCTCATTAATAATGCCCCATATACTATTGCCTCGATATATGCCCCTAATGTAGGCCAACTTAAGTTTTTGGAGGGTGTATTCAAAACTCTTAATGATATTCAACATGGGCACAAGCTGATAGCTGGTGACTTCAATGCCCCAATGTCCAAAGTCCTTGACTGCTCTGCCTCTTCACTGTCTAGATGTGAAGTCGGGCCTCTAGCTGACTCTTTCCACTTGCATGATGTCTGGCGGTACCTGCACTGCGGTGAGAGAGACTACACATTTTTGTCTCCCAGACACGGTTCTTATAGCAGGATCGATTTTGTGCTGGTGAATGACGTGGCTCTCCCTCACTGCATCGCAGCAGATATTGGCAGTATCACCTGGTCGGATCATGCCCCGGTGTCCCTTACCTTGAAGGACCCCTTGGCCATCAGATCCCCTGCGCGTTGGCGCCTTAATGCCCACCTCCTGGCTGACCAATCCAATTCCCAATGTATAGAGGAGGCCTTGGGAGAATTTTTTGCCTCCAATGACTCTCCTGACATTGGTGACGATACCCTCTGGTTCGCCCACAAGGCGGTGATTAGGGGTCACTTCATCAAGCTAGCGGCAAAGGCTAAGAGGAAATACAATGCGGCACTTCAGGTAGCCTTAGACGAATTATCTCGCCTGGAATCTGCTCATAAACTTTCTCCTACTCCAGCGCTTCTCTCTGACCTTTCTAAAGCCCGCATACATGTTCGCAATCTCCTCCTCCATAAGGCTGAGAAGGCCCTGAGGAAAACCAGAGCCAAATTCTACACAATGGGGGATCGAGCGGGTGCTGTTCTGGCTAGACGTGTTAGGAAGAGAGAGGCCCAATCCAAGATCCCATTCTTGCTCCGGTCTGACGGCTCCCAGGTTCGCAACCCGATTCAGATTGCGGAGGAGTTTGCTTCTTATTATTCCTCGCTTTATGACCTCGGGTCTGACCTGGGGATTCCTCAACCTACGCGGGAGTCAATTTTGGCGTTCTTGGAGAGGGCTAATCTCCCCTCGGTCACTCAGGAGCAGCTCTCCTTCCTAAATTCCCCCATTGTCGAGTCTGAACTCTCGCAGATTATCAGAGAGGCCAATAAGGGTTCTTCCCCGGGGCCTGATGGCTTTCCCTTCTCCTACTATGCTCAGTTTTTTCCTGTCCTTGCCCCCTTTCTGTTGCGTCTTTTTAATAATTGGCTGGCGGTTGGTAGTATTAGGGCTGAGGGGTTGGAGGCTGCCATTGCGACTCTCCCCAAACAAGGGAAACCCACAACATCTCCAGGGAACTTCCGCCCGATAGCACTCTTAAACTGCGACGTTAAGATTTACGCAAAAGTCTGGGCCAATAGATTGTTCTCAGTCCTTCCTGATCTCATTCACCCCGACCAAGTTGGGTTTGTTCCTGGCAGACAGACGAGGGATGGTACCAGACGACTGATAGATCTCTTGGATGTGGTGGAGAGGGGGAGTCTCCCCAGTGTATTCCTGTCGCTCGATGCCGTGAAGGCGTTTGACAGAGTGCACTGGGGCTATATCGAGCTCACATTGGAGAAATTTGGGCTTACCAGGCAGATTAGCAAAGCGGTTATGGCATTGTATTCCAACCCATGCGCGTCGGTTCGATCGGCGGGATTCGGGTCTCGAACGTTTCCTATTAGGAACGGTACTCGTCAAGGCTGCCCCCTCTCCCCTATCATCTTTGCTCTGATCATGGAGCCCTTGGCCGCCATGGTCAGGCAGTGCGCGGACATAAGGGGAATTGCGGTGGGGGGAACTGAACATAAAATTGGTCTTTATGCCGATGACGTGGTCCTGACCTGCACCTCTCCCTTAACTTCATTGACTGCAATCACCACCATCCTATCTGAGTTTTCGGCGGTTTCATATTATAAACTTAATCTCACCAAATCCACAATTTTCCCCCTCTTCCTCCCCCCCCCCTTCAGATTCAAATTCAATCTCAATATGCTTTTATTTGGGCTCCCTTGGGCTTTACATATCTGGGCATCAAGATTACTAGGCTAGATAACATAGTCTGAGTAAATTGCGAAGAAACTCTTTCGGAGGTCAGGAGGGGCATGGAGCAAATATCAAGCGCGTCTCTCTCGTGGATGGCCCGCATACAAACGGCGAAAATGCTATTCCTCCCCAAAATAATGTACCTCTTTCGGTGCCTTCCCCTTTTTATCTCCTCGAAGTTTATTTCGGCTTTTCAATCTTTGATAGACCGATTTATCTGGAATAAGAAGCCCCATAGGGTCAGGCGTCGGATTATGTCCCTTCCGTACTCTGCGGGGGGGTTGGGAGCTCCTGCGGTCCAGGCGTATTACAGGGCGGCGATCCTTGAGCCCCTTAAAATATGGTGGGAGGGGAACTCATGTTTGCCCTGGTTTCTGATTGAATCCCATTTTGCTCCCCAAAACTCGCTTAGACTGCTTTTGGAGCTCCAACTACTTCAAGTTCCTCCTGTGGGCCCCTGTCTCCGTTCTATTAGGAACGCATCTAAACTATGGGCGCTCCTTAGCACTTCTCTCCTAACATTCATGTTTGACTATGTCTCTTTGCAGGCTGTGGAGTGTGCCATTGCCCACATTTCTCTTGCCTCCTGGACGAGGCGTGGGGTGCACCGGGTGGCGGACCTTTTCGGCTCGGACGGTCTCTTGTCGTTTGAGGACCTTGCAGGGAGATTTTCCCTCACTGGGTCTGACTTCTTTCAATACCTGCAGATTCGCAGCTTCCTCAGACCGTGGCGGTCATTCGGTGCACCCCCGCCTCTGACAGAGGACCCGGCCCATAGATTTTTCAGACCATCCACCATTGTGCCACATGGCATCTCCATAATTTATAAAGCCCTCATTTCATTTGGTTCTACTGGCAAACTTCCTTTTATGTCTTCCTGGGAGTCAGCGTTGGGCTTTGAGGCTTCCCTGGAGGATTGGCAATTTGCTATGGTACACCCTTCTAGGTTCTCGTCTTGTTTGGGCCACTTGGAGCAGGTGAAAAAAATTCAGCTCCACTGGTACCTCACCCCCGCCCGATTGGCGAGGGTTTTCCCGGCTACCTCTCCGCGCTGCTGGAAGGGATGTGGCGCCCTTGGGTCCTCCTCTCATGTTTGGTGGTCGTGTCCGCAGGTCCGGGTCTTCTGGCGTGAGGTAGAGACTTTGATTGAGGATCTGATCCGTATGCCCCTTGTTCTGAGTGGCCAACTCGCTGTCCTGGGCATCTCCCTCATCGATCTCCCTGCCCCCCTGCGCCCCATAGTTTCTAATATCCTAGTGGCTGCTAGGCAATGTATCGCGAAGCATTGGAAGACCTCCGTTTCCCCCTCCAGAGCAGAGCTGATCTCCAGGATTGATTTACATTTTTGTTATGAGGTCATAATGGCAGGGGGCCTATCGAAAAGAGCTAAGGTCCTCTCGTGGTGGGACCCTTGGACGTCCTCGCCATTTGTATCTCAGTCTGCCCTTTCCCTTATTTAAACTGTTTGCTCCTACAATTCTGCTCTTGTTTTTTGGTTTTCTGTTTATTTCTTCTATCCTCTATGTGACACTGTATTTATGTATTTTGTATTGATTACATTGTGGTCCTTAATACGGTATACATTGGATTTTTCCCCTGATCCCCCCTTCCCTCCCCCCCACCTTCCCTTTTCATTCTGATATGTTGTTTATTGTGAAAAATGTTCAATAAATACTGATTGGTTAAAAAAAAAAAAAAAGGTACTACATTATTTGCATGGTTACCATGATGATTATTGTTTATACCCAATGCCTCATAGTACATCATATTGATGTACTATGGGTTGGAACAGTTGGGGATCTGAGAACTTTAATTGGCCCCTTCTTTGTGACATGCTGAATTATTTACTGCATATGTTTTGAGTGGGCCTACCCTTTATTCTATGTGGCTCTGCACATGCCCGACTTTTTCCTCAGACCAAGTGTTCTGAACAAAAAAAATCATTGATGTCCGATTATGATCATAGTGTCGGCTCAAAATCAGCAATGTATGTCTATGGGTCGGTCTGATTTTAACGGACTGACTGAATGGAGAAGGTGGAGAAACTTTTTTTCTCTCTCCACCTCCAAGAAAAATTGATCTCACTTTGATAAAACTCTGATCTGAGTCTGATTAGCATTATTGGACCATTTTTCTCAGATGAAGAGAAAATGGTCATGTGACCCAAGCCTTACTATGAGTCATCTTGTAACTATAACTTTTTGGATACCTAATATACCGGTAAATCATTTTTTCAGGGTATTCATTTAAAGCGAATCTGTCAGCAGGATTGTGCTCAGTAAACTACAGACACTAGAAACAAAGCACGCTGGACGAGAGCAAAACATATATATACAGTTAGGGCCAGAAATATTTGGACAGTGACACAAGTTTTGTTATTTTAGCTGTTTACAAAAACATGTTCAGAAATACAATTATATATATAATATGGGCTGAAAGTGCACACTCCCAGCTGCAATATGATAGTTTCCACATCCAAATCGGAAAAAGGGTTTAGGAATCATAGCTCTGTAATGCATAGCGTCCTCTTTTTCAAGGGACCAAAAGTAATTGGACAATGGACTCTAAGGGCTGCAATTAACTCTGAAGGCGTCTCCCTCGTTAACCTGTAATCAATGAAGTAGTTAAAAGGTCAGGGGTGGATTCCAGGTGTGTGGTTTTGCATTTGGAAGCTGTTGCTGTGAGCAGACAACATGCGGTCAAAGGAACTCTCAATTGAGGTGAAGCAGAACATCCTGAGGCTGAAAAAAAAGAAAAAATCCATCAGAGAGATAGCAGACATGCTTGGAGTAGCAAAATCAACAGTTGGGTACATTCTGAGAAAAAAGGAATTGACTGGTGAGCTTGGGAACTCAAAAAGGCCTGGGCGTCCACGGATGACAACAGTGGTGGATGATCGCCGCATACTTAATTTGGTGAAGAAGAACCCGTTCACAACATCAACTGAAGTCCAGAACACTCTCAGTGAAGTAGGTGTATCTGTCTCTAAGTCAACAGTAAAGAGAAGACTCCATGACAGTAAATACAAAGGGTTCACATCTAGATGCAAACCATTCATCAATACCAAAAATAGACAGGCCAGAGTTAAATTTGCAGAAAAACACCTCAAGAAGCCAGCTCAGTTCTGGAAAAGTATTCTATGGACAGATGAGACAAAGATCAACCTGTACCAGAATGATGGGAAGAAAAAAGTTTGGAGAAGAAAGGGAACGGCACATGATCCAAGGCACACCACATCCTCTGTAAAACATGGTGGAGGCAACGTGATGGCATGGGCATGCATGGCTTTCAATGGCACTGGGTCACTTGTGTTTATTGATGACATAAGAGCAGACAAGAGTAGCCGGATGAATTCTGAAGTGTACCGGGATATACTTTCAGCCCAGATTCAGCCAAATGCTGCAAAGTTGATTGGACGGCGCTTCATAGTACAGATGGACAATGACCCCAAGCATACAGCCAAAGCTACCCAGGAGTTCATGAGTGCCAAAAAGTGGCACATTCTGCAATGGCCAAGTCAATCTCCAGATCTAAACCCAATTGAGCATGCATTTCACTTGCTCAAATCCAGACTTAAGACGGAAAGACCCACAAACAAGCAAGACCTGAAGGCTGCGGCTGTAAAGGCCTGGCAAAGCATTAAGAAGGAGGAAACCCAGCGTTTGGTGATGTCCATGGGTTCCAGACTTAAGGCAGTGATTGCCTCCAAAGGATTTGCAACAAAATATTGAAAATAAAAATATTTTGTTTGGGTTATGTTTATTTGTCCAATTACTTTTGACCTCCTAAAATGTGGAGTGTTTGTAAAGAAATGTGTACAATTCCTACATTTTCTATCAGATATTTTTGTTCAACCCTTCAAATTAAACGTTACAATCTGCACTTGAATTCTGTTGTAGAGGTTTCATTTCAAATCCAATGTGGTGGCATGCAGAGCCCAACACGCGAAAATTGTGTCACTGTCCAAATATTTCTGGCCCTAACTGTATATCAACTAAAAATCAATTACGGATGTATCTTTGAAATGGTGATGTATATGTGCATTGAGGAAAAAATGGCAGACCATTCGTATTGTACAGAGAAACCAAGAGAGGAAAAAAACTGAATATGTGGTCAAAAAATATTCCAAGGCATAAATAGAAAAAGATAAAACACCTTTATTAGAAAAAACTGAATGGTGGCACAACTACAGAGAGAGTGCAGCACTTACATATAATAGTAATAGCACACACAATTAATAATAAAATACACAGTAATAAATTATAAAGAAAGATTCAAGGTCCAACAGGTAAGTAAATAGCAGCATATGGTACACTAGATTAGATACAGAGTAATAATGGCATGACAGATTGCCCAAGTAGTGCAGATAAGAAGTACAGCAATATTATAAAAAACAGTGAAGTCAATAGTAGATACTGATCTCTCACTGACTTTACATAATGCATAGAATATTGTGTGGATAAAAAAGAACATTCATCACGCAGGCAGCGGCGCCTGTGCTGTAGCATGATACAGTGGCTAATATGCATGTATTCATTTATTATTTGGACATACAGCTCTGGCAAAAATTAAGAGACCAATGCAAAATTTTCATTTTGTCTGATTTCTGCCTTTATAGGTATATTTTTGAGTAAAATGTAAATTGTTCTTTTATTCTATAAACTACTGACAACATGTCTCCGAAGTTCCAAGCAATACATTTTGTATTTATTTTCTAAAAAGGAGAAATGGTCAAAATAACAAAAAAAAAAGCTCAGAATCATTTAGAAACAACAATACTAATGTTCTAACTCAGGAAGAGTTCAGAAATCAATATTTTGTGGAATAACCATGATTTTTAATCACAGCTTTCATGTGTCTTGGCATGCTTTCCACCAGTCTTTCACACTGCTTCTGGTGCAAAAATGTAAGCAGTTCTTCTTTGATTGATGGCTTGTGACTATCCATCATCCTCTTGATTACATTCCAGAGGTTTTCATTGGGGTTCAGGTCTGGAGATTGAGCTGCCCATGACAGGGATTTGATGTGGTGGTCCTTCAACCACACCATGATTGACCTAGCTGTGTGGCATGGCACATTGTCATGCTGGAAAACAAACAGTCCACAGAGTTGGAGAACATTGCTTTTTATCTTTCCCTAAGCATTTTTTTAAGCGTCATTTTACGTGTTAAAGGGACTCTGTCACCTGAATTTGGAGGGAACAATTTTCAGCCATAGGGGCGGGGTTTTCGGGTGTTTGATTCACCCTTTCCTTACCCGCTGGCTGCATGCTGGCTGCAATATTGGATTGAATTCATTCTCTGTCCTCCATAGTACATGCCTGCACCAGCCAATCTTGCCTTGCGCAGGCGTGTACTATGGAGGACAGAGAATGAACTTCAAACCAATATTGCAGCCAGCATGCAGCCAGCGGGTAAGGAAAGGGTGAATCAAACACCCGAAAACCCTGCCCTTATGGCTGAAAATTGTTCCCTCCAAATTCAGGTGACAGAGTCCCTTTAATATAAAATGCAGATGCCGCTCACTTCCTTTTGATTACTTACACATCCATAAGTGGGAACAGTGACACCAGCGTCGATTCGGCACAGGGTTTCACGTGTCATAACAATCTCATGTGGGCCCTGGGAACACACATGCCGACACCACCGGCACGGGAGATGAGTATAAGTGTTTATTTTCATGGGGGCAAACAATAGGATAGAGAAGGGGTTGTTCTAGTAGTGGACCACCCCTTTAAACTAGATAGTCAAACTACAAGGTTTCTGCTTTTGCTACTTGAATTCATAATTTTTCAAACCTCCTTTGAAGATTTTAGGTTGGTTTAAATTTAAAAAATCAGTAAAAGGATACAAAAAAAGTGCAATTCCAATATTAGGCAATCAACCCGTACATGAATTAGTAGGAGTGTGAGTGATTGTTTAATCAGTATTTTTCACTTTACCAAGGATGCTGCTGCATCCTGCATTAGTTTTTTTTTAACCTGTACTGGTAAATACGGCTGTATTTGCTGAATGGTTCATATTTAGCAGCAATTTTTCATTTTTTCAAGGAAATTTATAAACCCTATTTTATACAGATCTATTTAATTGTTGACTGAGTGTGTATATTGGAAAAAACAAACAAAAGTGCAACCATTTTAACTCCTTAATCCCATATGACGTACTATCCCATCGAGGTGACCTGGGACTTAATTCATAGTGACGGGATAGTACGTCATATGCGATCGGCCGCACTGACTATAGCAGCTGACATCCGGTCACGGACCGCTCCTGGCACATTAACCCCCAGCACACTGCGATCAAAGATGATCGCAGTGTTCCGGCAGCATAGGAAGCATCGCGCAGGGAGGGTCCCTGAGACCCTCGGAGCAACGCGATGTGATGGTGCTGCTCCGAGGGTCTCCTACTTCCTCCTCCCTGCAGGCCCGGATCCAATATGGCCGCGAGGCTGATTCCGGGTCCTGCAGGGAGGTGGCTTGCAAGCGCCTGCTCAGAGCAAGCGCTTGCAAGCGTCCCTGCAATACCTGTCAGATCGCTGATCTGACACAGTGCTCTGCAAAGTGTCAGATCAGCGATCTGACCCTATTGAAAAATTATAGCTCTTGAAATGTGGAGACAAAAAACTATTTTTTGCAATAAAAAGTGTCTTTTAGTGTGTGACGACTGCCAATCACAAAAATCCGCTGAAAAACCTGCTATAAAAGTTAACTAAACCCCCCTTCATGACCTCTTTAGTTAGGGAAAAATAATAAAATTTAAAAAATGTATTTATTTCCATTTTCCCATTAGGGTTAGGGTTGGGGCTAGGGTTAGGGTTGGGACTGGGGCTAGGGTTGGGACTAGGGCTAAGGTTAGGGTTGGGGTTAGGGCTACAGTTAGGGTTGGGGCTAAAGTTAGGGTTGGGGCTAAAGTTAGGGTTAGGTTTGGGGCTAAAGTTAGGGTTGGGGCTAAAGTTAGGGTTAGGGTTGGGGCTAAAGTTAGGGTTTGGATTACATTTATGGATGGGATTAGGGTTAGGGGTGTGTCAGGGTTAGGGGTGTGGTTAGGGTTATGGTTGGGATTAGGGTTAGGAGTGTGTTGGAGTTAGGGGTGTGGTTAGGGTTGGGATTAGGGTTAGGGGTGTGTTGGGGTTAGGGGTGTTTTGGGTTAGGGGTGTGGTTGGGGTTAGGGGCATGTTCGGGTTAGGGGTGTGGTTAGGGTTAGGGGCATGTTCGGGTTAGGCGTGTGGTTAGGGTTAGGGGCATGTTCGGGTTAGGGGTGTGGTTAGGGTTATGGGTAGAGTTGGGAATAGGGTTAGGGGTGTGTTTGGGTTAGGGTTTCAGTTAAAATTGGGGGCTTCCACTGTTTAGGCACATCAAGGGCTCTTCAAATGCGACATGACGTCCGATCTCAATTCCAGCGAATTCTGCATTGAAAAAGTCAAACAGTGCTCCTTCCCTTCCGAGCTCTCCCATGTGCCAAAACAAGGGTTTACCCTAACATATGGGGTATCAGCGTACTCAGGACAAATTGGACAACAACTTTTGGGGTCCAATTTCTCTTGTTACCCATGGGAAAATAAAAATTTGGGGGGCTAAAAAAACATTTTTGTGGGAAATTTTTATTTTTTATTTTCACGGCAATGCGTTATAAACTAGTGAAACACTTGGGGGTTCAAAGTTCTCACAAAACATCTAGTTAAGTTCCTTGGGGGGGTCTAGTTTCCAATATGGGGTCACTTGTGGGAGGTTTCTACTGTTTGGGTACATCAGGGGCTCTACAAATGCAACGTGACGCCAGCAGACCAATCCATCTAAGTCTGCATTCCAAAAGGCGCTCCTTTCCTTCCGAGCTCTGCCATGCGCCCAACAACCTTTGACGTCCAATTTCTCTTTCTACCCTTGGGAAAATAAAAAATTGGGGGGCTAAAAAATAATTTTTGTGAAAAAAAAAGAATTTTTATTTTTACGGCTCTGCGTTATAAACTGTAGTGAAATACTTGGGGGTTCAAAGCTCTCACAACACATCTAGATAAGTTCCTTAGGGGGTCTCCTTTCCAAAATGGTGTCACTTGTGGGGGTTTCAATGTTTAGGCACATCAGGGGCTCTCCAAACGCGACATGGTGTCCCATCTCAATTCCAGTCAATTTTCCATTGAAAAGTCAAACGGCGCTCCTTCCCTTCCGAGCTCAGCCATGTGCCAAAACAGTGGTTTACCCCCACATATAGGGCATCAGCGTACTCAAGACAAATTGCACAACAACTTTTGGGGTCCAATTTCTTCTCTTACCTTTGGGAAAATAAAAAAATGGGGGCAAAAATATAATTTTTGTGAAAAAATATGATTTTTTATTTTTACGGCTCTACATTATAAACTTCTGTGAAGCACTTGGTGGGTCAAAGTGTGCACCACACACCTAGATAAGTTCCTTAGGGGGTCTACTTTCCAAAATGGTGTCACTTGTGGGGGGCTTCAATGTTTAGTCACATCAGGGGCTCTCCAAACGCAACATGGTGTCCCATCTCAATTGCAGTCAATTTTGCATTGAAAAGTCAAACGGCACTCCTTCCCTTCCAAACAGTGGTTCACCCCACATACAGTCATGGCCAAAAGTATTGACACCCCTGCAATTCTGTCAGATAATACTCATTTTCTTCCTGAAAATGATTGCAAACACAAATTATTTGGTATTATTATCTTCATTTAATTTGTCTTAAATGAAAAAACACAAAAGAGAATGAAGCAAAAAGCAAAACATTGATCATTTCACACAAAATTCCAAAAATGGTCCAGACAAAAGTATTGGCACCCTCAGCCTAATACTTGGTTGCACAATCTTTAGCCAAAATAACTGCGACCAACCGCTTCTGGTAACCATCAATGAGTTTGTTACAATGTTCTGCTGGAATTTTAGACCATTCTTCTTTGGCAAACTGCTCCAGGTCCCTGATATTTGAAGGGTGCCTTCTCCAAACTGCCAATTTTAGATCTCTCCACAGGTGATCTATGGGATTCAGGTCTGGACTCATTGCTGGCCACCTTAGAAGTCTCCAGTGCTTTCTCTCAAACCATTTTCTAGTGCTTTTTGAAGTGTGTTTTGGGTCATTGTCCTGCTGGAAGACCCATGACCTCTGAGGGAGACCCAGCTTTCTCACACTGTGCCCTACATTATGCTGCAAAATTTGTTGGTAGTCTTCAGACTTCATAATGCCATGCACAAGGTCAAGCAGTCCAGTGCCAGAGGCAGCAAAGCAACCCCAAAACATCAGGGAACCTCCGCCATGTTTGACTGTAGGGACCATGTTCTTTTCTTTGAATGCCTCTTTTTTTCTCCTGTAAACTCTATGTTGATGCCTTTGCCAAAAAAGCTCTACTTTTGTCTCATCTGACCAGAGAACATTCTTCCAAAATGTTTTAGGCTTTTTTCAGGTACGTTTTGGCCAACTCCAGCCTGGCTTTTTTATGTCTCGGGGTAAGAAGTGGGGTCTTCCTGGGTCTCCTACGATACAGTCCCTTTTCATTCAGATGCTGACGGATAGTATGGGTTGACACTGTTGTACACTCGGACTGCAGGCAGCTTGAACTTGTTTGGATGTTAGTCGAGGTTCTTTATCCAACATCCGCACAATCTTGCGTTGAAATCTCTTGTCAATTTTTCTTTTCTGTCCACATCTAGGGAGGTTAGCCACAGTGCCATGGGCTTTAATCTTCTTGATGACACTGCACACGGTAGACACAGAAACATTCAGGTCTTTGGAGATGGACTTGTAGCCTTGAGATTGCTCATGCTTCCTCACAATTTGGTTTCTCATGTCCTCAGACAGTTCTTTGGTCTTCTTTCTTTTCTCCATGCTCAATATGGTACACACAAGGACACAGGACAAAGGTTGAGTCAACTTTAATCCATGTCAACTGGCTGCAAGTGTGATTTAGTTATTGCCAACACCTGTTAGGTGCCACTGGTAAGTTACAGGTGCTGTTAATTACACAAATTAGAGAAGTATCACATGATTTTTCGAACAGTGCCAATACTTTTGTCCACCCCCTTTTTATGTTTAGTGTGGAATTATACCCAATTTGGCTTTAGGACAATTCTTTTTGTGTTTTTTCATTTAAGACAAATTAAATGAAGATAATAATACCAAATAATTTGTGCTTGCAATCATTTTCAGGAAGAAAATGAGTATTATCTGACAAAATTGCAGGGGTGTCAATACTTTTGGCCATGACTGTATGTGGTATTGGCGTACTCAGGACAAATTGTACAACAACGTTTGGGGTCCATTTTATCCTGTTACCCTTGGTAAAATAAAACAAATTGGAGTTTAAGTAAATTTTTTGTGAAAAAAAAGTTAAATGTTTTTTTTTTAAACATTTTAAAAATTCCTGTGAAACACCTGAAGGTTTAATAAACGTGTTAAATGTGGTTTTGAGTACCTTGAGGGGTGCAGGTTTTAGAATGGTGTCACACTTGGCTATTTTCTATCATATAGACTCCTCAAAATGATTTCAAATGTGATGTGGTCCCTAAAAAAATGGTGTTGTAAAAATGAGAAATTGCTGGTCAACTTTTAACCCTTATAACTCCCTAACAAAAAAAATTTTGGTTCCAAAATTGTGCTGATGTAAGGTAGACATGTGGGACATTTTACTTATTAAGTATTTTGTGTGACATATCTCTGTGATTTAAGGGCATGAAAATTCTAAGTTGGAGCATTGTGAAATTTTCAAAATTTTCACCAAATTTTCTCACAAATAAACGTAGGTAATATCAAAGAAATTTTACCACTATCACGAAGTACAATATGTCACGAGAAAACAATGTCAGAATCATCAGAATCCGTTCAAACGTTCCAGAGTTATAACCTCATAAAGGGACAGTCGTCAGAATTGTAAAAATTGGCCCGGTCATTAACATGCAAACCACCCTTGAGGGTTAAGGGGTTAAAGACTGTACCTCTCAAATTATTCTAAACTGATGTGAGAAAATGTGTTGACCATCCTGGTAGTACACAGAAATTAAGGCATAGTGGAATGAAAAACTACATCTTTTTCCGATAAAATATTCCATTAGACACACATTTTCCATTTTCACAAGGGATATTAGAAGGAGAAAATGAACCCCAAATTATATTACTCGTTTTGTCCCATATGTAGCAATATCATATACGTGTTCAAAAACTGCGTTGGAGCTCAAGGCAGGGCTCAGAAGGGAATAAGCTCTATTTGGAATATAAATTTGATTGGAATACACTGTACCTTGTCGAATTTGGAGAGCCCCTGCGGTAACTGCATTATGGAAACTAGACCACATAAGAAATTCGAAATTCATCTAGAATTGTATTCACCTTTTTGTATCTATAAGTGCTTGCCAAAACTTTATAACATTTGGACGTCAAAAAGAAAAAAAATGTTTACAGTGAAATTATGTTTTTGCCCCACGTTTGTAATTTTCAAAACAAGAACAAGAAAAAAAAGGACGTCATAATTTGTTACACAAGTTATTTTGGAGCACACAGTTGACTGGAACAGATTGGAAAATGTTGCATATAGAGAGCCCCTTAGGCTACTTTCACACTTCCGTCGGTACAGGCCCGTCGCAATGCGTCGGGCCAACGTACTGACGGATGTTGTGAAATAACTGCACGATGTGGGCAGCGAATGCAGTATTTCAACGCATCCGCTGCCCATTCTGCAGTCCGGGGAGGAGGGGGCGGAGTTTCAGCTGCGCATGTGCGTTCAAAAATGGCGGACGCGAAGCACAAAAAAAGTTACATGGAAATTTTTTGTGCTGATGGTCCGCCAATACATGACGCATCCGTCACATGACGGATGCGACGTGTGGCAATCCGTCGCTAATACAAGTGTAAGGGAAAAAAACGCATCCTGCAAGCACATTTGCAGGATCCGTTTTTTTCTCAAACCGACAGATTGCGACGGAGCTCTAAAGACGGAAGTGTCAAAGTAGCCTTAGGTGCTAGAACAGCAGGAACACCCACAAATGATTGGTTTTGGTAGCTGAACCCTTCAAAGAATCCATCTTGGGGTGTGTTGAGCATATTGAGCCCACAGCTTCTTCACATAATTTTATAACATTTGATTATGATAACAAGAAATTACCTTTATGCAGTAAAATGTTGTTTTAGCACCAAAGGGGTAAGAGTGGAAAATGGACACCATCATTTTCTATTCAATTTCCCCCAAACGCAGTAATAAATCACATGTGGTAAAAACTAATGTTTGGACTCACAGCAGAGCTCAGAAAGCAAAGAGCACAATTTCATTTTTGGAGCGTAACTTTGGATGCAATGTTGCATTTATAGACCACTTTAGGTTCAAAAAAAGCCAACACTGACCCCATTTTGAAAATTAAACACTGGAAGGAATTAATCTTGTAGTGTGGTGAACATTTTTAATTGACAAGCTACATCACAGAATTTTATATGTTTGTGTTGTGAAAATGAAAATTTAGATTAATGTTAATTTAGCCTCAAAGTTTTAATTTAAACGGTCCCCACAATTTGTTATCTTATTTTTAGGGAACGTGGCAATATGCCATATGTCCACAACTGTTTGAGCATACGGTGGGGTAAAAAGGGAAGGAGTGCTTCTTGGCTTTTGGAATGCAAATTTAGTTTGAATAAATGGTGCTTATCCGTATTAGCAGAGCCCCTGTAGTAAAGAACAGCGAAAGAAAAAATAAACACAAGTGACCAGATATTGCAGACTTCACTGCTCAAGAATTCGGAAGTCATCTAAGGTTTTAGAGAATATTTCAATCCCACAGGTGCGTCGCAGAACTTTATATAATTGGGCCATGGAATACTGTAGAACATTTTAGTGTTAAAAATGTAATTCCATACTAGGTGTAAATTTTTCATTCACACAAGAATAATAGCTAAAAATGGACCACATAATTAATTGCACAATTTTTCCTGACTGTGATACCCCATATGCCATTGAATTTTTGGCTTTTAGAGCACAGATTTTGCTAGAATAGTTTGCAGGCGCGGTTTGCAAAGATGCAAGAACAGAAGAAAACCCTCAAAATTTTAGACATTACACCTCTCACTGAATTTATCTATGCCAGTTTAAAAACATACATTGTAGAGTGGTTTACAGTCACTCCAGAAATGCCAAACATGTGGAGAATACCTGTAGATTAGACAGGCTATGGGACCCAGAAGGGAGGGAATCATTTCGATTTAAGAATGTAGAATTTATTTTATTTTATTTGAGGGAGGGAGTCAGGCCGCTTTTCCAGATCATCTCAGCAAGATAAATTGACATGCTGCGGTCTAGAAAGACACGCCGCATGTATGTATACACAGGGAAGCCGCGTGTGTCCCTGTACGCATAGTGGAGATGGGATTTCATAAAATCCCATCCATTATGCTGCAGTATCTGGCCTCTGCGGATTGGACGCTGCAGCCGTATGCAGCGTTTACTGACCGTGAAAACATACCCTCACATTTTTTATTCCCACCCAGATCCTCAAAAAGTACGATTCAAACAAGAAACTACTATAATGAGGCAATGAGTCACTTTGGACGTCGCTTGGCATCTGTTCTGGTAGTGTCCTTCTGAATGTGGTGAAAGTATCTGTTGTTTAGGTGTTTATATTTGGTTATGTGTAACTGAATACTTAATAATAATGATCATAATTTTACATTTATATTATGCCAACATATTCTGCAGCGCTTTACCGTTTGCACACTATCATCGCTGTCCCCGATGGGACTCACAATCTAAATTCCCTATCAGTATGTGTTTGGAATGTGGGAAGAAACCGGAGAACGTAGAAGAAAGGCACGCAAACATGGAGAACATACAAACTCCTTGCAGATGTTGTCCTTGGTGGGATTTGAACCTAAGGCTGCAGCGTTAACCACTGAGCTACTGTGCTGCCCAATTAATAATACACCAAAACATTTTAATGTAATGTGTGACTTGAATACTTCTCTGTCATGATCCCAATGGCAGGGGATCACAAAAGGACAAGCACAAAAACAAAACAAGCTCTAGGGTGATGGAACCTGAGCTGACCGCGATCCTGAACCTAAACACACAACTAGCAGTAGCCGGGGAACGTGCCTACGATGATTCCTAGACGTCTCGCGCCAGCCGAAGGATTAACTTCCCCTATTAGAAGAAACACAGACCTCACTTGCCTCCAGAGAAACACCCCACAGAAATAGCAGCCCCCCACATGTAATAACGGTGAAATGAGAGGAAAGCACATACGTCGTTATGAAAATAGAATCAGCAAAAATGAGGCCCGCTAAAGCTAGATAGCAGAGGATACAAAAGTGAACTGTGCGGTCAGTGAAAAACCCTTCAAAAAACCATCCTGAAATTACTTGAACTCATGTGCCAACTCATGGAACATGAGGAGTAATTTCAGCCCACTAGAGCAACCAGCAGCAAGGAATCACATATCTGCAAGCTGGACTAAGACAAAAATAAAGCAAAACGTGGAACAGGAAAATCAAAACTTAGCTTGTCCTGAAGATAACAGACGCAGGGAGCAGAGGTAAAAAGACACGCTGATTACATTGATAGCCGGCGAGGAAATGACAAAAAAGCCAGGTTAAATAGGAAACTCCCATAACCTGATGGAACAGGTGGACACCAGAGACCGCAGAGAACACAAGTCACCCAGTACCATCAGTAACCACCAGAGGGAGCCCAAAAACAGAACTCACAACAGTACCCCCCCCTTGAGGAGGGGTCACCGAACCCTCACGAGAACCACCAGGGCGACCAGGATGAGCCCTATGAAAAGCACGGACCAAATCGGCAGCATGAACATCAGAGGCAATCACCCAAGAATTATCCTCCTGACCATAACCCTTCCACTTGACCAAATACTGGAGTTTCCGTCTGGAAACACGTGAATCCAAGATCTTCTCCACAACATACTCCAATTCACCCTCCACCAGCACCGGAGCAGGAGGCTCAAGCGAAGGAACAACAGGTACCTCATACTTCCGCAACAACGACCGATGGAACACATTATGAATAGCAAACGATGCCGGGAGATCCAAACGAAACGACACAGGGTTAAGAATTTCCAAGATCCTATAGGGACCGATGAACCGAGGCTTGAACTTAGGAGAAGAGACCTTCATAGGAACAAAACGAGAAGACAACCACACCAAGTCCCCAACAAGAAGTCGAGGACCCACGCGGCGACGGCGATTAGCAAACTGCTGAGCCCTCTCCTGGGACAACTTCAAATTGTCCACCACATGACTCCAAATCTGATGCAACCTATCCACCACCATGTCCACTCCAGGACAATCAGAAGGCTCCACCTGACCAGAGGAAAAACGAGGATGAAACCCCGAATTACAAAAGAAAGGAGAAACCAAGGTAGCAGAACTAGCCCGATTATTAAGGGCAAACTCGGCAAGCGGCAAAAAGGAAACCCAGTCATCTTGATCAGCAGAAACAAAACACCTTAAATAAGTTTCTAAAGTCTGATTAGTTCGTTCCGTCTGGCCATTCGTCTGAGGATGGAATGCAGACGAAAAGGACAAATCAATGCCCATCTTAGCACAGAACGTCCGCCAAAATCTAGGCACAAACTGGGATCCCCTGTCAGAAACGATGTTCTCCGGAATGCCATGCAAACGGACCACGTTTTGAAAAAACAGAGGGACCAACTCAGAGGAGGAAGGTAACTTAGGCAAGGGTACCAGATGAACCATCTTAGAAAAGCGGTCACACACAACCCATATGACGGACATTTTTTGAGAGACAGGGAGATCCGAAATAAAGTCCATGGAAATGTGCGTCCAAGGCCTCTTCGGGATAGGCAACGGTGACAACAATCCACTGGCCCGAGAACAGCAAGGCTTAGCCCGAGCGCAAACTTCACAAGACTGCACGAAAGAACGCACATACCTCGACAAGGAAGGCCACCAAAAAGACCTGGCCACCAAGTCTCTAGTACCAAATATTCCAGGATGACCTGCCAACACAGAAGAATGGACCTCGGAGATGACTCTACTGGTCCAATTATCCGGAACAAACAGTCTTTCCGGCGGACAACGATCAGGTTTATCCGCCTGAAACTCCTGCAAAGCACGTCGCAAGTCTGGGGAGACAGCCGACAAAATCACCCCATCCCTAAGGATACCAGTGGGCTCAGAATTTCCAGGGGAGTCAGGCACAAAACTCCTAGAAAGAGCATCCGCCTTCACATTCTTTGAACCTGGCAGGTAAGAAACCACAAAATTGAAACGGGAGAAAAACAGTGACCAACGAGCCTGTCTAGGATTCAGACGCTTGGCAGACTCAAGGTACATCAGATTTTTGTGATCAGTCAAGACCACCACACGATGTCTAGCACCCTCAAGCCAATGACGCCACTCCTCAAATGCCCACTTCATGGCCAAAAGCTCCCGATTACCAACATCATAATTCCGTTCAGCGGGCGAAAATTTTCTAGAAAAGAACGCACATGGCTTCATCACTGAGCCATCGGAGCTTCTCTGTGACAAAACCGCCCCCGCTCCGATCTCGGAAGCATCAACCTCAACCTGAAAAGGAAGTGACGTATCTGGCTGACGCAACACAGGAGCAGAAGAAAACCGGCGCTTAAGTTCCTGAAAGGCCTCCACAGCCGCAGGAGACCAATCAGTAACATCAGCACCCTTCTTAGTCAAATCCGTCAAAGGCTTAACAACACTAGAAAAATTAGTTATGAAGCGACGATAAAAATTAGCAAAGCCCAAGAACTTCTGTAGACTCTTAAGAGATGTAGGCTGCGTCCAGTCACAAATAGCCTGAACCTTGACGGGATCCATCTCAATAGTAGAAGGGGAAAAAATATACCCCAAAAAAGAAATCTTCTGGACTCCAAAGAGACATTTAGAACCCTTTACAAACAAAGAATTGGCCCGCAGGACCTGAAACACCTTCCTGACCTGCTGAACATGAGACTCCCAGTCATCAGAAAAAACCAAAACATCATCCAAATACACGATAATAAATTTATCCAGATATTCACGGAAAATATCGTGCATAAAAGACTGGAAGACAGAAGGAGCATTAGAAAGTCCAAAAGGCATCACCAAATACTCGAAATGGCCCTCAGGCGTATTAAATGCGGTTTTCCACTCATCACCCTGCCTTATCCGCACAAGATTATACGCACCCCGAAGATCAATCTTAGTGAACCATTTAGCCCCCTTAATGCGAGCGAACAAATCAGTCAACAATGGCAAAGGATACTGATATTTGACTGTAATCTTATTCAAAAGACGATAATCTATGCAAGGCCTCAAGGAACCATCTTTTTTGGCCACGAAAAAAAAACCTGCTCCCAAAGGGGACGAAGATGGACGGATATGTCCCTTTTCCAAAGACTCCTTAACATAATTCCGCATAGCAGTATGCTCTGGCACTGACAGATTGAACAAACGACCTTTAGGGAATTTACTGCCAGGAATCAAATCTATAGCACAATCGCAATCCCTGTGAGGAGGAAGCGAACTGAGCTTAGGCTCCTCAAATACCTCCCGATAATCAGACAAAAATACCGGAACCTCAGAAGGAGTAGATGAAGCGATAGAAATCGGAGATGCATCATCATGAAGCCCCTGACATCCCCAGCTTAACACAGACATTGTTTTCCAGTCCAGGACTGGGTTATGAGTTTGTAACCATGGCAGACCAAGCACTAAGACATCATGTAAATTATACAGTACCAGGAAGCGAATCACCTCCTGATGAACGGGAGTCATACGCATGGTCACTTGTGTCCAGTACTGAGGTTTATTCATAGCCAAAGGTGTAGAGTCAATTCCTTTCAAAGGAATAGGAACTTCCAGAGGTTCCAGACTAAACCCACAGCGATTGGCAAATGACCAATCCATAAGACTCAGGGCAGCGCCTGAATCCACATAGGCATCGACGGAAATGGATGATAATGAACAAATCAGAGTCACAGACAGAATGAACTTAGACTGTAAAGTACCAATGGCAACAGACTTATCAACCTTTTTTGTGCGTTTAGAGCATGCTGATATAACATGAGCTGAATCACCACAATAAAAACACAATCCATTTTTCCGCCTATAATTTTGCCGTTCACTTCTGGACTGAATTCTATCACATTGCATTATCTCAGGTGCCTGTTCAGAAGACACCGCCAAATGGTGCACAGGTTTGCGCTCCCGTAAACGCCGATCAATCTGAATAGCCATAGTCATGGACTCATTCAGACCTGTAGGCGCCGGGAACCCCACCATAACATCTTTAATGGCCTCAGAAAGGCCATCTCTGAATTTTGCAGCCAGAGCACACTCATTCCACTGAGTAAGCACCGACCATTTCCGAAATTTCTGACAATATATTTCTGCTTCATCTTGCCCCTGAGAGAGAGCCAATAAAGCTTTTTCAGCCTGAATCTCTAGGTTAGGTTCCTCATAGAGCAAACCCAATGCCAGAAAAAACGCATCCACATTGAGCAACGCAGGATCCCCTGATGCCAATGCAAATGCCCAATTCTGAGGGTCACCCCGCAGGAAAGATATAACAATCTTGACCTGCTGAGCAGGGTCTCCAGAGGAGCGAGATTTCAAGGAAAGAAACAACTTGCAATTGTTCCTAAAATTCAGAAAACTAGATCTATCTCCAGAAAAAAACTCTGGGATAGGAATTCTAGGTTCAGACATAGGCGTATGTACAACAAAATCTTGTATATTTTGAACCTTAGCAGCAAGATTATTCAGGCTGGAAGCCAAACTCTGGACGTCCATGATAAATAGCTGAGGTCAGAGCCATTCAAGGATTAAGAGGAGGAAAGAAGCAGCCAAGCTACAATTAAGGCTAGGCAGCAAACACTGAGGAGAGGAAAAAAAAAAAAAAAAAAAAAAACTTCCTCAGACTACTTTTCCTCCTACTTCAGCCAAAACGATGACCAATTTTTTGCGGCCGGCTATACTGTCATGATCCCAATGGCAGGGGATCACAAAAGGACAAGCACAAAAACAAAACAAGCTCTAGGGTGATGGAACCTGAGCTGACCTTGATCCTGAACCTAAACACACAACTAGCAGTAGCCGGGGAACGTGCCTACGATGATTCCTAGACGTCTCGCGCCAGCCGAAGGATTAACTTCCCCTATTAGAAGAAACACAGACCTCACTTGCCTCCAGAGAAACACCCCACAGAAATAGCAGCCCCCCACATGTAATAACGGTGAAATGAGAGGAAAGCACATATGTAGTTATGAAAATAGAATCAGCAAAAATGAGGCCCGCTAAAGCTAGATAGCAGAGGATACAAAAGTGAACTGCGCAGTCAGCGAAAAACCCTTCAAAAAACCATCCTGAAATTACTTGAACTCATGTGCCAACTCATGGAACATGAGGAGTAATTTCAGCCCACTAGAGCAACCAGCAGCAAGGAATCACATATCTGCAAGCTGGACTAAGACAAAAATAAAGCAAAACGTGGAACAGGAAAATCAAAACTTAGCTTGTCCTGAAGATAACAGACGCAGGGAGCAGAGGTAAAAAGACACGCTGATTACATTGATAGCCGGCGAGGAAATGACAAAAAAGCCAGGTTAAATAGGAAACTCCCATAACCTGATGGAACAGGTGGACACCAGAGACCGCAGAGAACACAAGTCACCCAGTACCATCAGTAACCACCAGTGGGAGCCCAAAAACAGAACTCACAACACTTCTCACTTTAATCGCAGGTCTCATGGATTAGAGTACTTATGCAGTGCATTAGACTTGTCAATCTTTAAACTGACACAACCTATTAGATCCTTATGCAAACAGGCTTCATACAGTAGTGTTCAAAATAATAGCAGTGTGTTCAAAAACATGAGTTAATCACAAAATCTTTATACTAGTATTTATTTCCATGCATTGGGAACATTGCACATATTTTTTTTAATTCAAAACATGAAGAGTAATGTATATAATTTTAAGTACTTTACAGAAAAAAAGAACATTGTGCTGTTCTAAAAAACAGCAGAAACTAAAAATATGTACTTTTTTTTAGGTATTTCTGTGAATCATTAGCCTAATATTTAGTTGTATACCCAGAGTTTTTTAGAACTGCTTCACATCTATGTTGCATAGAGGCAACCAATTTATGGCACCTATAACTTGCTATTCCAGACTTGGATGCTTGGATTACATTCCACAATATTTTGGCATTTGTTGGCATTGCCTCAGAATCGGCATTTTTTACGTCACTCCACAAGTGTTCTATAGGATTCAGGTCCGGGGATTGTGCTGGCCACTCCATAACCTCAATTTTGCTGGACTGGATCCAAGATTTTGCTTGTTTACTGATGTGTTTAGGGTCGTTGTCTTGTTGAATGCCCATTTCAAGGGCATGTCTGCTTCAGCCCAAGGCAATGTGACCCCTTCAAGTATTTTAATATATGCAAACTGGTCCATGATCCCTTGAATGCGATATGTCCGGCACCATAGTAAGGGAAACATGCCCATATCATGATGTTTGCACCACCATGCTCCACTGTCTTCAGAGTGTACTGTGGCTTGAATGCAGAGTTTGGGGATCGTCTGATGAACTGTCTGTGGCCCTTGAACCCAAAAAGAACAATTTTACTTTCATCAGTCCACAAAATGTTTCTCCATTTTTCTTTATGCCAGTTGATGTGTGATTTGGCAAATTGTATCCCCTTCAGTATATGTCTTTTTTAACAGTGCGACTTTGCAGGACTTCTTTCTAAGAGATTAGCTTCACACAGGCATCTTCTAACTGTCACAGGTAACGTGAGAATGTTTTTGATCATCTTGAAGCTGATCATTAGCTGAAGCTTTGCTATTGTGGTTATTCTTCCATCCATTGGAATGGTAGTCTTCTGTTTTCTTCTCGTCTCTCTGGTTTGGCTTTCCATTTTTAAGCACTCAAGATCATTTTAACTGAACCGCCTATTATTTGTCTGCACTTCTTTATAAAGCTTAACCCTTTTCTGACATCCGACGCACTATCTTATCCATGTGGGCTGGGCCCGTATGACCATGGACGGGATAGTACGTCGAAGCCGATCGGCCGCGCACAAGGATGGTGTGTGGCCGATCGGGGCCGGGTGTCAGCTGATTCTTTAACAGTGGCACTTTAAAGGGAACCTGTCACCTGAATTTGGCGGGACCAGTTTTCGGTCATATGGGCGGAGTTTTCAGGTGTTTGATTCACCCTTACCTTACGCGCTGGCAGCATGCTGGCCGCAATATTGGATTGAAGTTCATTCTCTGTCCTCTGTAGTACACGTCTGCACAAGGCAATCTTGCCTTGCGCAGGCGTGTAGTACGGAGGACAGAGAATGAACTTCAATGCAATATTGCGGCCAGCATGCAGCCAGCGGGTAAGGAAAGGGTGAATCAAACACCTGAAAACTCCGCCCATATGACCGAAAACCGGTCCCGACAAAATCAGGTGACAGGTTCCCTTTAACCCCGGAACACTGAGATCAAACAAGATCACAACTGTTATGACCTGGTGGTCAGGACAATAATGGACCTGGTGGTTAAGAGCACACGGAATGACCTGATAGTTACTGATAATTAAGGACGAGCTCTGGGATGTGGGAACTCTGCTAACCGCAATCCCTAATCCTATTAAAACACACTAGAAATAGCCGTGGATTGCGCCTAACGCTCCCTATGCAACTCGGCACAGCCTAAGGAACTAGCTAGCCCTGAAGATAGGAAAATAAAGCCTACCTTGCCTCAGAGAAATTCCCCAAAGGAAAAGGCAGCCCCCCACATATAATGACTGTGAGTAAGATGAAAATACAAACACAGAGATGAAATAGATTTAGCAAAGTGAGGCCCGACTAACTGAACAGACCGAGGATAGGAAAGGTTACTTTGCGGTCAGCACAAAAACCTACAAAAAGACCATGCAGAGGGCGCAAAAAAGAGCTTCCAGCAAGCAAGACAACAAAAAATAGCAAGCTGGACAGAAAAATAGCAAACCAAAGAAATACAAGCTGGAACTTAGCTTCTGCAGGGAAGACAGGTCACAAGAACGATCCAGGAGAGAACTAGACCAATACTGGAACATTGACAGGTGGCCAGGAGCAAAGATCTAAGTGGAGTTAAATAGAGCAGCCCACTAACGAATTAACCTCGTCACCTGTGGAAGGAAACTCAGAAACAGCAATCAGGAGAACTTTGTCATCGTCTAGGTGAGAGGGGTTACCCAAAAGCTATTTTAGATGCAGCTATGAATAGGGTAATCTCCAATACAGAGGGGCAGAATAGTAGCAGGCAGGGCTTGGTTGAACCTCGTTTTACTTTTTGCTTTAAGTATGGCCCATTAGATTGGGAGATCAGGGCCTCGATAAGACGCCATTGGCATGTATTGGAAAGGGACAAGGACCTCTTGGGAAGAGCTTCAGGGGGCCCTTTGATTTCAAATAGGAGAAGTACACGGGTCAGGGACATTCTAGTCCATAACCGGCTGTCAGGTACTCAGGGCAATTGGTTGGAGCAGTCGACCCTTAAAGGGAATTACCGTTGTGGGCATTGCCATTTTTGTGCACGTCACATCCTAGGACGTAGCATGAATATAGGTCCCATTAGGCACACCGTACAACAGTTCATCTCTTGCAAAACGGACTATGTAGTGTATGTCATTTTTTGTCCCTGTAGAAGGTATTATATAGGGAAAACGATACGTCACCTATATGTACGGTTTAGGGAACATGTTCGTTCCATACAGACAGGGAAGGGTGTTCCTAGGCTTATTAACCATATGAGGGAGATGCATGAGGGTAAATCAGAACTCCTTACTTTTTCCGGGATAGAGCGGGTAACACTACCACCGGGAGGGGGGGATTTACATAAACTTTTATTAAGGGCGGAAGCACGGTGGATTATGCGTACGAAAGCCACTGGTCCTGCCGGCTTCAATGACAGGATTGACATGTCCGTCTTTTTATAGCCTATATGTTTGATAATCCAACCATAGAGTTCATATTTCCCCTCTATCCGTATTTCTATTTCTCCGTTCCTCGTTACTTCTCTATTGCATGTCCTTCTATGGATTGGCCGGTCACATTCCCCTGAACCGCAGGAGACGTAATAGGTCTGCATACCAGGTTTTTCATGTTTTATATTTTCTATATATTTATACTGTTTCTGTGTATGGAAATTAATTATGGGAGGCTAGATTGCGCGATCGTCCTGGAGATGTGTTTCCCCTTTCTTTTCTCTGGTTTTTCCATTAACTATTGATTTTTGTCAAAGCTTGTTACTCAGGGATTGTTGTTTTTAATCTAATTAATGTGTTGTTTGTCAAGCACCTGTACCTCTTGGTAGCGGAGTTGTGGACGTGCGGCGGGGTGGGGGCTATTTGCTCTCACTCACCTTTTTTTAGCCGGCATCACTTCCTCCCCTATCAGACCTGTTGAAGCGCTTGATCAGCGTGAAACGGCCGTCGTCATTCCCTGCTCACCTCCCGTTCACCTGCACTCCCTCGGACTGTGAAACTGTAAATCCTCATGTCTTGAATAAAAGCATTGGAGCACTACAGGGTGAGTGTTGCCGCATTTTTCTGCTCTTAGTCATATGTACACAGTTGTCTTCCATGCGAGCACCCCCTGCACTGAAGGCTGATTGCTGTGAATCATTGCCGCTGATCTGCTGAAAGATAAGGCTGTGCAGCTCGACCCCTTTTTTTTCTTTTTGTCTTGGAAACTCAGAAACACCCACCAGAGGAAGTCCATGGACAGAACCAGCCGAAGTACCATTCATGACCACAGGAGGGAGCCCGACAACAGAATTCACAACACACAGCGTTCCGGTGGCATAGAGAAGCTTCCCTGTGATCGCGTTGTTCTGAGGTCCTTCCTGCCTGCAGACGCCTGGATCCAAGATGGCTGTGGGGTCCTTCCAGGTCCTGCAGGGAGGTGGCTTCTCAGTGGCTGCTGAGAGCAGGCACAGGCAAGCCTCCTTCATTGCCTGTCAGATCGCTGATCTGACACAGTGATGTGCAAAGTGTCAGATCAGCGATCTGACTTTATACAGTGATGTCCCACCCTGGGACAATGTAAAAAAGTATTTAAAAAATATTATACTGTGTAAAAATATTTTTTTAAAAGTTCCTAAATAAAGAAAAAAAATTGTTCCAATAAATACATTTCTTTATGTAACCAAAAAAAAACAATAAAAGTACACATATTTAGTATCAACGTAACGACCCGACCTGTAAAACTGTCCCACTAGTTAACTCCTTAGTGAACACAGTAAAAAATAAAAAACGAGGCAAAAAACAATGCTTTATCATCATACCACCAAACAAAAAGTGGAATAACACGCGATCAAAAAGACAGATATAAATAAACATGGTACCGCTGAAAACGTCATTTTGTCACGCAAAAAACAAGCCACCATACAGAGTCATCAGTGAAAAAATAAAAAAGTAATAGCTCTCAGAATAAAGCAATTCAAAAACAATTATTTTTTATACAAAAAATAGTTTTTATTGTACAAAAGCTCCAAAATACAACAAAATTATAAAAATGAGTTATCGCTGTCATCGTATTGACCCGAAGAGTAAAACTCCATTATCAATTTTACCACATGCGGAATGGTATAAACGCCCCACCCAAAAGAAATTCATGAATTGCTGGTTTTTGTTCATTCTGCCTCCCAAAATCGTAATAAAAAACGATCAAAAAATGTCATGTGCCCCAAAATGGTATCAATACAAAAGTCAACTCGTCCTGCAAAAAACAAGACCTCACATGACTCTGTGGGACAAATTATGGAAAAATTATAGCTCTCAAAATGTGGTGATGCAAAAACTATGTTTTGCAATAAAAAGCGTCTTTTAGCGTGTGACAGCTGCCAAACATAAAAACTGATATAAAAACCCGCTATAAATAGTAAATCAAACCCCCCTTTATCACCCCTTAGTTAGGGAAAATAATAAAATAAAAAAATGTATTTATTTCCATTTTCCCATTAGGATTAGGGCTAAAGATAGGGTTATGGTTGGGGCTAAAGTTAGGGTTGGGGCTAAAGTTAGGGTTTGGATTAGGTTTGGAATTAGGGTTAGGGGTGTGTCAGGGTTAGGGGTGTGGTTAGGGTTATGGTTGTGATTAGGGTTAGGGGTGTGTTCAGGTTAGGGGTGTGGTTAGGGTTATGGTTAGGGTTGGGATTAGGGTTATGTTCAGGTTAGGGTTGGAGTTAGAATTGGGAGGTTTATGCTGTTAAGGCTCATCAGGGGCTCTTCAAACGCGACATGGTGTCTGATCTCAATTACAGCCAATTCTGCGTTGAAAAAAGTCAAACGGTGCTCCTTCCCTTCCAAGCTCTACTGTTCGCCCAAACAGTGGTTTACCCTCCACATATGGGGTATCAACGTACTCAGGACAAATTGGACAACAACGTTTGTGGTCCAATTTCTCCTGTTACCCTTGGGAAAATAAAACAAATTGGATCTGAAGTAAATTTTTTGCGAAAAAAGTTAAATGTTCAGTTTTTTTTAAACATTCCAAAAATTCCTGTAAAGCACATGAAGGGTTAATAAACGTCTTGAATGTCGTTTTGAGAACCTTGAAGGGTGCAGTTTTTAGAATGGTGTAATGTTTGTGTATTTTCTATCATATAGACCCCTCAAATGACTGACTTCAAATGTGATGTGGTCCTTAAAAAAATGGTGTAAAAATGAAAAATCGCTGGTCAACTTTGGTTCCAATATTGTGCTGATGTAAAGTAGACATGTGGGAAATGTTACTTATTAAGTATTTTGTGTGACATCTCTGTGTGACTTAAGAGCATGAAAATTCAAAGATGGAAAATTGCTAAATTTTCAAAATTTTCACCAAATTTCCATTTTTTTTTACAAATAAACGCAAGTCGTATCAAAGAAATTTTACCACTATCATGAAGTACAATATGTCACGAGAAAACAATGTCAGAATCACTGAGATCCAAGCAAGCGTTCCAGAGTTATAACCTCATAAAAGGACAGTGGTCAGACTTGTAAAAACTGGCCCAGTCATTAACATGCAAACACCCTCGGCGGTAAACGGTTAACCCTCTCCAATCAACTTTTTAATCCAAGTATGCTGTTCTTCTAAACCATGCTTCGAACGACCCATATTTCACAGGCTTTCAATGAGAAATGAATGTACAACATGTCCTTGCTGCACCCTTAAATAATGCTCACACATATTTCTTCACAGAACGATTGAAATCACTAATTGATCTCCACACTGCTATTATTTTTAACATCCCCCTTTCAATTAATTATTCTAATACACAGACTCAAAAACATGCAGATCATGAATGGGGACTCTGTAGGTTTTCTTAGAATCTACTGCACCAAAATTGTTTGACATGTGGTAACATAATTTATACCAAAAACAGTCATTAATCTGGTTAGTCATATTGGACTGCTATTGTTTTGTACACTACTGTACCTCGACGTCAATAAATGAGATCGGGTCGGGATAGAAACTATCAGCACCCGCAATAGCGATGCGCAGATAGGATTAGAGGGAACTGTCTCCAGCTTAACCATCTAGATGTTACTGCCGCAATGGTCAGTTGCATCTGAGCAGTTAATCGGTCCTGATGGGTTCTAAAACCGATTTTGACTGATGTCGCAGTTTGTCTGCTGTCATATATAGCCAGACATTGCTGCATTTTCGCCATTGAGGGACACATTCACTGAATCTTGAACACCAGCAAAACAGTGGTTCTAGGATTTATGTCCACTGTTAAAAGGGGTTAAAGAACCACTTATAACAAACAGGTAGAGAAGAAGCCGTTTAATGTCGCAAGTCATCAAGTGTAAACGCACCTCAAGTCCTGCTTCAGATAAAAACATATCAGTATCTTTAACTGAAGGACCTATAATGACATTAACCTATAATGACAGTGTTGCTGAACATCCATTTTTTCCTGTATGACATACCTAATAAAACTGGTTCAGGCCATTGCTTACTGGCCTGAACCAGTAAGATTAACAGAAGACAGTCAAAAGCAAATTGTTAAAGAACATTGTGCCTTCAGGTGGATGCATAAGTGGTAGAACTTTTGAAAAAGTGCAGCTCATTGCAAATAGTCCTTCCCATAAGGCGCTTATCCCTTAGTTTTCCTTCTATGCTGTTAAGAGTCAATCCAAACTACAGAAGGCTTACACATCTTTTCATTATGCTTTTGCTCAGCTTACATTTTACTCCTGGTTTTGGCTTAGAAATTTTGATGGAAAATACTGGTGTGTGGTGGATAAGGTCTAATTCTACAGTAGATACTTTAGATGTTTTATAGAATCAAAGCAAAAATTAATGAAAATGCAATGATAAATAATAATTGGAAAATGATATATCAATTAAGAAAAAAATCTTGAATATCATTGGCAGGGGCGGATTATCAGAGGGTCAATATGGGCGGTAGCCCAGGACCCAGTGGTCTGGGGGGGGCCCTGGGCTACCGCACAGATTGACCCTCTGATAATCATCTGTGAATGCCGGCGGCCGCCGCCGCCGGCATTTATGTGCCCCCGCCGTACCCGGTGGGCAGAGAGAGGGGGCCCGCATCGAGCCCCTTCTCATCTGCTCACCAGGCCCCTTCCGGCACTGCGGCGGTTTCCTATTGACGTGCGGGCGCTCGCCCGCACGTCAATAGTTAACAACAGCCGCCAGCCAATTGGAGGCTGGCGGCTGATGTCGGCCACAGGCGCACACATCGCCGGCGTCTGACGTCATTGTCAGTCGCCGGTGAGTGTGCTCTGTTGGAGGGAGCTCACCGATGGAGCACGGACAGGTAAGTAGACTTTGTTTTTTGTTTTGTTTTTTTGTTTTTATAACGGTGGACACACTGAGGGCAATGCTGGAGGACGCTGGGGCAGATTGCTGGAGGACGCTGGGGCAGATTGCTGGAGGACGCTGGGGCAGATTGCTGGAGGACGCTGGGGCAGATTGCTGGAGGACGCTGGGGCAGATTGCTGGAGGACGCTGGGGCAGATTGCTGGAGGACGCTGGGGAAGATTGCTGGAGGACGCTGGGGCAGATTGCTGGAGGACACTGGGGCAATGCTAGAGGACACTGGGGCAGATTGCTGAAGGACACTGGGGCAGATTGCTGGAGGACACTGGGGCAGATTGCTGGAGGACACTGGGGCAGATTGCTGGAGGACACTGGGGCAGATTGCTGGAGGACACTGGGGCAATGCTAGAGGACACTGGGGCAGATTGCTGGAGGACACTGGGGCAGATTGCTGGAGGACACTGGGGCAGATTGCTGGAGGACACTGGGGCAGATTGCTGGAGGACACTGGGGCAGATTGCTGGAGACACTGGGGCAGATTGCTGGAGACACTGGGGCAGATTGCTGGAGACACTGGGGCAGATTGCTGGAGACACTGGGGCAGATTGCTGGAGACACTGGGGCAGATTGCTGGACATACTAGGGCAGATTGCTGGACACACTGGTGGTAATATTCTGGACACACTGTCTGGGGGCAATGCTGGACGCACTGGGGCAGATTGCTGGACACACTGTCTGGGGGCAATATGCTGGACACACTGGGGCAGATTGCTGGACACACTGGGGGTAATATGCTGGACACACTGGTGCAGATTGCTGGACACACTGGGGCAGATTGCTGGACACACTGGGGCAGATTGCTGGACACACTGTCTGGGGGCAATGCTGGACACACTGGGGGCAATATGCTGGAGACACTGGGGCAGATTGTTGGACACTGGGGCAATATGCTGGACATACTGAGGCAGATTGCTGGACCCTGGGGGCAGGACTGGAGGCATGGGCAGAATGTAGACACGGGGCATGATTGGAGACACGGGGCAGAATGAAAGACATGGGGCAGGATTGGATCATGGGGCAGGATGGATACGATGGAGACATATGGGGCAGGATGTGGAGATCATATGGGGTAGAATGGATACTCATGAGGGCAGGATGCGAGAACATATGGCTGGAGCCAGGAATGAGACACACAGGGCCAGGATGTGGAATATTATTACCATAGGGGCTAATTAAGGGATATTATTACTGCAGTGATGTATTTATTTTATTTTTTGAGTATACTGTTTTAAATGGGGGAAAAGTCCTGTTACTGTGTAGAGTGACACTATGTCGCCTTTTTTTCTTCATGTGGTGTAATGTAGAAGTTGTGAAAAATTAAGTAATGTGTTCTGCAAGCGGAGCTCGAGATAACTGTGTTATTTCCTGCAGAAACGAGTCCTGGCTGGAAGAAATGATGGCGGTCTGTGCTGGATGAAAGATGAAGGACTTCACCTAGAGACGTCACTGGTGAGTCAGTGTTACCTATACACTGACACTATACACTGTATACAATATAGAGGTCCTGTGTATAATACCACCAGTGATCTCTGTATTACCTCTACACAGACACTGCATACTAAATACAGATCTCCTGTGAATACTGGCACTTATGGTGATAGTATTGTGTTGTTGTTTTTTACTGATCAGTATTGTAGTATTCAGTCACTATGTGGTGGTAATATGTGGTCTGGAAATGGTGTTGTGGTATTTGTCCCTTGTATGTGATATTTGGTCACCAAGTGGTGGTAATATGTGGTCTTGACATGGTGCGGTGGTATTTGTTCCTTGTATGTGATATTATTCGATCACTGTGGTTGTAATTTGTGGTCTGGTCATGGTGCGGTGGTATTTGTTCCTTGTATGTGATATTATTGGTCAAAATATACCTAAATTGTATTGCAGATTTTAACAAATATTTAATAGGTTACAGTAGAGTAGGGCCCGGCCATTTTTCTGGAATAATCTGGTTCGGGTATATCGTGACCCCCGTCACATGACCCCCGTCACATGACCCCCGTCACATGACCCCCGTCACATGACCGGGGGGGGGGCCCACAGTGTCTGAACAGCCCGGGGCCCTGGCTACCCTTAATCCACCCCTGATCATTGGAAATGTTTTATATCCTAATGTAGCACGGTAATACATCTACAAATCTCAGGATCAAGCTTTTCAAGGTTATTAAAGGAGGCAGAGTGATCATTGCTCGGATCACATTATGTTAAGTGAGTGAAACATTAAATTAAAACAGATGGAAGCAAATAGAGTGAGTAGTTCAGTGATGTCAGGTCCTCGGAGATTCTGAGAAAGTAGTGATGTTATTGATAATCAATTGACTGACTGGAGACTACATTTATGGGCGCTTTTTATGTACCACCCACATTGAAAGGGCAAAAAGGAAAATGTCTCAGTCCAACATTACATGTCTGACTCAGAAATGCTTTCAAGACTTAAAGGGATGCTGTCACCTGAATTTGGAGGGAACAATCTTCAGCCATAGGGGTGGGGTTTTCGGGTGTTTGATTCACCCTTTCCTTACCCGCTGGCTGCATGCTGGCTGCAATATTGGATTGAAGTTCATTCTCTGTCCTCCATAGTACACGCCTGCGCAAGGCAAGATTGCCTTGTGCAGGCATGTACTGCGGAGGACAGAGAATGAACTTCAATCCAATATTGCAGCCAGCATGCAGCCGGCGGGTAAGGAAAGGGTGAATCAAACACCTGAATACTCCGCCCCTATGGCTGAAGATTGTTCCCTCCAAATTCAGGTGACAGAGTCCTTTTAAGACTTATTTGGACTAACCAAATAAATTGATCATAAGACGCTGTCCTGCATATTAGCAGTAAAGAGCACTTAGTCATAGCTTCTAATTGCTATAATGGTGAAATCACAGTTAGCAATTAGCTACCAATGTCATTTAACCTGGATTGCTAAAGTGACAGAATGACAGGTGTACCACAATCTTAAATAGGTTTGGCTCGTTGTACAAAGAGATTCGTAATCATTTCAATAGGGATTTTACAATGGACTGTAAATAAGTCAATGATGACATACTCCTTCCCATATTGGCTGATACACATGCATCACAAGACACATTCAGAAAGCATTTTTAATACATGAGAATAAAAATAAAAAGCCGGATTACTTACCGGTAATGCTCTTTTATTGAGTCCACGACAGGACCCACATGAGGGATCCACCCATAGGAACAGGAAACTTACAGAAATAAAAGGGGCGGTCCGCCTCTCCTCCTCAGCTGGATTTCAGAGTACCAGAGGAACCGCCCAAGTATTAGGTCAAAATATAACTTAATTTTTACATCCAGCAAATATATCCTACTATATACATATTTATATATATATATATATATATATATATATATATATATATATATATATAGACCAAAAGTTTGGACACACCTTCTCATTTAAAGATTTTTCTGTATTTTCATGACTATGAAAATTGTACATTCACACTGAAGGCATCAAAACTATGAATTAACACATGTGGAATTATATACTTAACAAAAAAGTGTGAAACAACTGAAAATATGTCTTATATTCTAGGTTCTTCAAAGTAGCCACCTTTTGCTTTGATGACTGCTTTGCACACTCTTGGCATTGTCTTGATGAGCTTCAAGAGGTAGTCACTGGGAATGGTTTTCAATTCACAGGTGTGCCCTGTCAGGTTTAATAAGTGGGATTTCTTGCCTTATAAATGGGGTTGGGACCATCAGTTGTGTTGTGCAGTAGTCTGGTGGATGCACAGCTTATAGTACTACTGAATAGACTGTTAGAATTTGTATTATGGTAAGAAAAAAGCAGCTACGTAAAGAAAAACTAGTGGCCATCATTACTTTAAGAAATGAAGGTCAGTCAGACTGAAAAATTGGGCAAACTTTGAAAGTGTCCCCAAGTGCAGTTGCAAAAACTATCAAGCGCTACAAAGAAACTGGCTTACATGAGGACCGCCCCAGAAAAAGAAGACCAAGAGTCAACTCTGCTTCTGAGGATAGATAATCCGAGTCACCAGCTTCAGAAATCGCAGGTTAGCAGCAGCTCAGATTAGAGACCAGGTCAATGCCACACAGAGTTCTAGCAGCAGACACATCTCTACAACAACTGTTAAGAGGAGACTTTGTGCAGCAGGCCTTCATGGTAAAATAGCTGATAGGAAACCACTGCTAAGGACAGGCAACAAGCAGAAGAGACTTGTTTGGGCTAAAGAACACAAGGAATTCACATTAGACCAGTGGAAATCTGTGCTTTGGTCTGATGAGTCCAAATTTGAGATCTTTGGTTCCAACCACCGTGTCTTTGTGTGACGCAGAAAAGGTGAACGGATGGACTCTATATGCCTGGTTCCCACCGTGAAGCATGGAGGAAGAGGTGTGATGGTGTGAAGGTGCTTTGCTGGTGATACTGTTGGGGATTTATACAAAATTGAAGACATACTGAACCAGCATGGCTACCACAGCATCTTGCAGTGGCATGCTATTCCATCCGGTTTGCGTTTAGTTGGACCATCCTTTATTTTTCAACAAGACAATGACCCCAAACACGCCTCCAGGGTGTGTAAGGGCTATTTCACCAAGAAGGAGAGTGATGGGGTGCTGCGCCAGATGACCTGCCCTCCACAATCATCAGACCTGAACCCAATCGAGATGGTTTGGTGTGATCTGGACTGCAGAGTGAAGGCAAAAGGGCCAACAAGTGCTAAGCATCTCTGGGAACTCCTTCAAGATTGTTGGAAGACCATTCCCGATAACTACCTCTTGAAGCTCATCAAGAGAATGCCAAGAGTGTGCAAAGCAGTCATAAAAAGCAAAAGGTGGCTACTTTGAAGAACCTAGAATATAAAACATTTTCAGTTGTTTCACACTTTTTTGTTAAGTTAAGTATATAATTCCACATGTTAATTCATAGTTTTGGTGCCTTCAGTGTAAATGTACAATTTTCATAGTCATGAAAATACAGAAAAATCTTAAAATGAGAAGGTGTGTGCAAACTTTTGGTCTGTACTGTATATATATATTCCTATATACAACCACCATTACGTGCTCTGCTTCTATCTATCTTAGGGAAGGTAGTGACTGAGTGCTGTCGTGGACTCAATAGAAAAGCATTACCAGTAAGTAATCCGGCTTTTTACTCTTCGCCACGACAGCACCCACATGAGAGGTTTTTTAGAGTACCATCACTGGGAGGGACCACCATGCTGAGGATAGCTCTCCCAAAGGCTAGTTCAGAACATGAAAGATCCAGCCTGTAGTGGTAATAAAAGGTGGACAGTGCTGACCACGTTGCGGCCTTACATATAAGTTCAAATGGGATGTCCGCCCTTTCAGCCCAAGAGGATTCCACAGCTCGTGCTGAATGCGCCTTTATACCCTCTGGGGAATTTTCACCACCAAGGGAGTATGCCAGGTAGATTTCATCCGTGATCCAACGAGATAAGGTGCCTTTTGTGACTCCGTACCCATTCCTGTGGCCTCGGAAGGATATAAACAGAGCACTACTGTGTCTCCAGGCCCTAGACCTATCCATATATTTCAGGACAGCCCTCCTCACATCTAGGATGTGAAACCTCTCTTCCTCTGGAGTGGAAGGATTACTTAAGAAGGAGGGAAGAAAGATCTGTGACCTGTGAAACTTTGCTGCCACGTTAGGAAGGTAAGACAGATCTGGTCTTAATACTATCCTGTCCTGAAATGCTAACAGGAAGGGTGGATCTATGGAAAGAGCCTGGAAGTCGCTAACTCTTCTAGCTGATGTCAATGCTACCAAACGGAGTGTCTTTAGTGAAATCTATTTCAGGGGAACAGACTAATGGTTCAAATGGGGGACCCGTTAGGGCATCCAGAACTAAATTTAGATCCCAGAGAGGTACCCGAGGAATGTGAATCGGGTCACTTCGTTCACAAGCTGTGATGAACCGTGAGACCCATCTATCTCCTGCCACATTATAACCATAAAGGGCCCTTAAGGCAGATACGTGGACCTTTAGCATTCTAACGGACAGACCCAGGTCTCTACCTCTCTACAGAAATTCCAAAATAGCTGTGAACCTCCCAAGAGAAGGTACCCATATGGAATTCTGGGAATTTTCTCCATACTATACTATAAATTTTTGTTGTAGAATCTTTCCTACTCTGCAGGAGTGTGTTAATTAGGCCTTCCGAAAATCCAATTAATTTTAATAGTGGACCTTCCACTCAAAGATGAAGGCATGGACCCTGAGAGAGCAGATCCGGGACTGATGGGAGGACCCATGGGTCGGTTCAGGACGTGGCCCTCAGCCAGGAGAACCAAGGTCTCTTGGGCCAGAACAGTGCAATGAGTATTATCCTTACCTTCTCCTCCCTGATCTTTCTGATGACCAGTGGTAACAGCATTATTGGTGGAAAGGCACATGCCAGATTGAACTGCCAAGGAGCTTGAAGGGCATCCACTATCTCCGGATGATCTGCTGTATTCAGGGAGGCGAATCTCTGCACCTGCTTGTTCTCTCTCATGGCAAAAAGGTCTATTTGAGGAAGACCCCATATTCCTATGATCTTCCTGAATATGTGATGTGGTGGCTGAGACACAATTCTCCTTGACGTAACACATGATGACTCAGGAAGTCTGCTTTTAAATTCTCCTTCCCCTTGATATGAAAGGCGGAGAAGGAAAGCAGATGGGTCGAAATTTTTACTGCGGAAGACATCTTTTTTGATCGTGTTCCACCTTGTCGGTTCACATAGGCGACTGCTGTAGTGTTGTCTGATAGGACTCTTACATGCGAACCTCGAAGCTGTGGATGAAAATGATGCAGCGCATGACTGACCACATTCAGCTCTTTCAAGTTTGATGAATCCTGCATCTCCTGTTATGATTAGGTAATTCAGAACCACAATGGACCTTGAAGTTCAGAGCACACAAAGTGACCTGACAATAACCAAAAGACATAGGACAAGCTCTGAGACGTGGGAACTCTGCTGACCGCAATCCCTAATCCTATCCAACCACACTAGAGGCAGCCGTGGATTGCGCCTAACGCTCCCTATGCAACTCGGCACAGCCTGAGAAACTAGCTAGGCCTAAGATAGAAAAACAAGCCTACCTTGCCTCAGAGAAATACCCCAAAGGAAAAGGCAGCCCCCCACATATAATGACTGTGAGCAGAGATTAAAAAATACTAACGCAGAGATGAAATAGATTTAGCAAAGTGAGGCCCAACTTACTGAACAGACCGAAGATAGGAAAGATAACTTTGCGGTCAACACAAAACCCTACAAACAACCACGCAGAGGGGCAAAAAGACCATCCGCACCGACTAACGGTACGGAGGTGCTCCCTCTGCGTCCCAGAGCTTCCAGCAAGCAAGAAAAACCAATTAAGCAAGCTGGACAGAAAAAATAGCAAAACAAAAATAACACAAGCAAAACTTAGCTTATGCAGAGCAGACGGCCACAGGAACGATCCAGGAGGAAGCAAGACCAATACTAGAACATTGACTGGAGGCCAGGAGCAAAGCACTAGGTGGAGTTAAATAGAGCAGCACCTAACGACTTCACCACATTACCTGAGGAAGGAAACTCAGAAGCCGCAGTACCACTCGTGACCACAGGAGGGAGCTCTGCCACAGAATTCACAACAGTACCCCCCCCTTGAGGAGGGGTCACCGAACCCTCACCAGAGCCCCCAGGCCAACCAGGATGAGCCATATGAAAGGCACGAACAAGATCGGCAGCATGGACATCAGAGGCAAAGACCCAGGAATTATCTTCCTGACCATAACCCTTCCACTTAACCAGATACTGGAGTTTCCGTCTCGAAACACGAGAATCCAAAATCTTCTCCACAATATACTCCAACTCCCCCTCCACCAAAACCGGGGCAGGAGGATCAACAGATGGAACCATAGGTGCCACGTATCTCCGCAACAATGACCTATGGAATACGTTATGGATACAAAAAAAATCTGGAAGGGTCAAACGAAAAGACACAGGATTAAGAACCTCAGAAATCCTATACGGACCAATGAAACGAGGCTTAAACTTAGGAGAGGAAACCTTCATAGGAATATGACGAGATGACAACCAAACCAAATCCCCAACACGAAGTCGGGGACCCACACAGCGTCTGCGATTAGCGAAACGTTGAGCCTTCTCCTGGGACAAGGTCAAATTGTCCACTACATGAGTCCAAATCTGCTGTAACCTGTCCACCACCGTATCCACACCAGGACAGTCCGAAGACTCAACCTGCCCTGAAGAGAAACGAGGATGGAACCCAGAGTTGCAGAAAAACGGCAAAACCAAGGTAGCCGAGCTGGCCCGATTATTAAGGGTGAACTCAGCCAAAGGCAAGAAGGACACCCAATCATCCTGATCAGCAGAAACAAAGCATCTCAGATATGTTTCCAAGGTCTGATTGGTTCGTTCGGTCTGGCCATTAGTCTGAGGATGGAAAGCCGAGGAAAAAGACAAATCAATGCCCATCCTAGCACAAAAAGCTCGCCAAAACCTCGAAATAAATTGGGAACCTCTGTCAGAAACGATGTTCTCTGGAATGCCATGTAAACGAACCACATGCTGGAAGAACAATGGCACCAAATCAGAGGAGGAAGGTAATTTAGACAAGGGTACCAAATGGATCATCTTAGAGAAGCGATCACAAACCACCCAAATGACCGACATTTTTTGAGAGACGGGGAGATCCGAAATAAAATCCATAGAGATATGTGTCCAAGGCCTCTTCGGGACCGGCAAGGGCAAAAGCAACCCACTGGCACGAGAACAGCAGGGCTTAGCCCGAGCACAAATCCCACAGGACTGCACAAAAGAACGCACATCCCGCGACAGAGACGGCCACCAAAAGGATCTAGCCACTAAATCTCTGGTACCAAAGATTCCAGGATGACCAGCCAACACTGAACAATGAACCTCAGAGATAACTTTATTCGTCCACCTATCAGGGACAAACAGTTTCTCCGCTGGGCAACGATCAGGTTTATTAGCCTGAAATTTTTGCAGCACCCGCCGCAAATCAGGGGAGATGGCAGACAAAATTACTCCCTCTTTGAGAATACCCGACGGCTCAGACAAACCCGGAGAGTCGGGCACAAAACTCCTAGACAGGGCATCCGCCTTCACATTTTTAGAGTCCGGAAGGTACGAAACCACAAAGTCAAAACGGGAGAAAAACAGCGACCAACGAGCCTGTCTAGGATTCAACCGTTTGGCAGACTCGAGATAAGTCAAGTTCTTGTGATCAGTCAAGACCACCACGCGATGCTTAGCTCCTTCCAGCCAATGACGCCACTCCTCGAATGCCCACTTCATGGCCAGCAACTCTCGATTGCCAACATCATAATTTCGCTCAGCAGGCGAAAACTTCCTGGAAAAAAAAGGCGCATGGTTTCATCACCGAGCAATCAGAACTTCTCTGCGACAAAACAGCCCCTGCTCCAATTTCAGAAGCATCAACCTCGACCTGGAACGGAAGCGAAACATCTGGTTGACACAACACAGGGGCAGAAGAAAAATGACGCTTTAACTCTTGAAAAGCTTCCACAGCAGCAGAAGACCAATTGACCACATCAGCACCCTTCTTGGTCAAATCGGTCAATGGCTTAGCAATACTAGAAAAATTACAGATGAAGCGGCGATAAAAATTAGCAAAGCCCAGGAACTTTTGCAGACTCTTCAGAGATGTCGGCTGAGTCCAATCATAGATGGCCTGGACCTTAACAGGGTCCATCTCGATAGTAGAAGGGGAAAAAATGAACCCCAAAAATGAAACTTTCTGAACACCAAAGAGACACTTTGATCCCTTCACAAACAAAGAATTAGCACGCAGGAACTGGAACACCATTCTGACCTGCTTCACATGAGACTCCCAATCATCCGAGAAGACCAAAATATCATCCAAGTATACAATCAGGAATTTATCCAGGTACTCTCGGAAGATGTCATGCATAAAGGACTAAAACACCGATGGAGCATTGGCAAGTCCGAAAGGCATAACTAGGTACTCAAAATGGCCCTCGGGCGTATTAAATGCAGTTTTCCATTCATCGCCCCGCTTAATACGCACAAGATTATACGCACCACGAAGATCTATCTTGGTGAACCAACTAGCCCCCTTGATCCGAGCAAACAAATCAGATAGCAGCGGCAAGGGGTACTGAAATTTGACCGTGATTTTATTTAGAAGGCGGTAATCTATACAAGGTCTCAGCGAACCATCCTTCTTGGCCACAAAAAAGAACCCCGCTCCCAATGGCGACGATGACGGGCGAATATGACCCTTCTCCAAGGACTCCTTCACGTAACTCCGCATAGCGGCGTGCTCAGGTACAGATAAATTAAACAGTCGACCTTTAGGAAACTTACTACCAGGAATCAAATCGATAGCACAATCACAATCCCTATGCGGAGGTAGGGCATTGGACTTGGGCTCATCAAATACATCCCGGTAATCAGACAAGAACTCTGGGACCTCAGAAGGGGTGGATGACAAAATAGACAGAAATGAGACATCACCATGTACTCCCTGACAACCCCAGCTGGACACAGACATTGATTTCCAATCTAATACTGGGTTATGGACTTGTAGCCATGGCAACCCCAACACGACCACATCATGCAGATTATGCAACACCAGAAAGCGAATATCCTCCTGATGTGCAGGAGCCATGCACATGGTCAGCTGGGTCCAGTACTGAGGCTTATTCTTGGCCAAAGGCGTAGCATCAATTCCTCTCAATGGAATAGGACACTGCAAGGGCTCCAAGAAAAACCCACAACGCCTAGCATACTCCAAGTCCATCAAATTCAGGGCAGCGCCTGAATCCACAAATGCCATGACAGAATAAGATGACAAAGAGCAGATCAAAGTAACGGACAAAAGAAATTTTGACTGTACCGTACCAATGGTGGCAGACCTAGCGAACCGCTTAGTGCGCTTAGGACAATCGGAGATAGCATGAGTAGAATCACCACAGTAGAAACACAGCCCATTCTGACGTCTGTGTTCTTGCCGTTCAACTCTGGACAAAGTCCTATCGCATTGCATAGGCTCAGGTTTATGCTCGGATAATACCGCCAAATGGTGCACAGATTAACGCTCACGCAAGCGTCGACCGATCTGAATGGCCAAAGACATAGACTCATTCAGACCAGCAGGCATGGGAAATCCCACCATGACATCCTTAAGGGCTTCAGAGAGACCCTTTCTGAAAATAGCTGCCAGCGCACCTTCATTCCATTGAGTGAGCACGGACCACTTTCTAAACTTCTGACAATAAATCTCTACCTCATCCTGATCCTGACACAGAGCCAGCAAATTTTTCTCTGCCTGATCCACCGAATTATGTTCATCGTACAGCAATCCGAGCGCCAGGAAAAACGCATCAATATTACATAATGCAGGATCTCCTGGCGCAAGGGAAAATGCCCAGTCTTGAGGGTCGCCACGTAATAAAGAAATAATGATCCTAACTTGTTGAACTGGGTCACCAGAGGAGCGAGGTTTCAAAGCCAGAAACAGTTCACAATTATTTCTGAAACTCAGAAATTTTGCTCTATCTCCAGAAAACAAATCAGGAATAGGAATTCTTGGCTCTAACATAGAATTCTGAACCACAAAGTCTTGAATATTTTGTACTCTTGCAGTGAAATGATCCACACATGAAGACAGACCTTTAATGTCCATCACTACACCTGTGTCCTGAACCACCCAAATGTCTAGGGGAAAAAAAAGGCAAAACACAGTGCAAAGAAAAAAAAGTGGTCTCAGAACTTCTTTTTTCCCTCTATTGAGAAGCATTAGTACTTTGGGCCTCCAGTACTGTTATGATTAGGTAATTCAGAACCACAATGGACCTTGAAGTTCAGAGCACACAAAGTGACCTGACAATAACCAAAAGACATAGGACGAGCTCTGAGACGTGGGAACTCTGCTGACCGCAATCCCTAATCCTATCCAACCACACTAGAGGCAGCCGTGGATTGCGCCTAACGATCCCTATGCAACTCGGCACAGCCTGAGAAACTAGCTAGGCCTAAGATAGAAAAACAAGCCTACCTTGCCTCAGAGAAATACCCCAAAGGAAAAGGCAGCCCCCCACATATAATGACTGTGAGCAGAGATGAAAATACAAACGCAGAGATGAAATAGATTTAGCAAAGTGAGGCCCAACTTACTGAACAGACCGAAGATAGGAAAGATAACTTTGCGGTCAACACAAAACCCTACAAACAACCACGCAGAGGGGTAAAAAGACCCTCCGCACCGACTAACGGTACGGAGGTGCTCCCTCTGCGTCCCAGAGCTTCCAGCAAGCAAGAAAAACCAATTAAGCAAGCTGGACAGAAAAAATAGCAAAACAAAAATAACACAAGCAAAACTTAGCTTATGCAGAGCAGACGGCCACAGGAACGATCCAGGAGGAAGCAAGACCAATACTAGAACATTGACTGGAGGCTAGGAGCAAAGCACTAGGTGGAGTTAAATAGAGCAGCACCTAACGACTTCACCACATCACCTGAGGAAGGAAACTCAGAAACCGCAGTACCACTCGTGACCACAGGAGGGAGCTCTGCCACAGAATTCACAACAATCTCCCCTATGTTCCACTGTTCCTGAGCCAGGCTTCTCCCATATGGGCGCCCCATCCTTCAGGACTAGCATCAGTGATTATACTGGATGGTCTTATTACCCATGGGACATCTCTAGAAAGATGGGTATCATCCAACCACCAGGCCAGGGAGGTTAACACTTCTGCAGACAAGGTTATAACACCCCCAAGATGACCCCGCTGTTGTGAATTCTGTGGCTGAATTCACTCCTGTGGTCACAAGTGGTACTGCAGCTTCTGGGCTTCCTCCCTCAGGTGTTCTGGTGAGCTCGTTGGCTGCCTTGTTATTTAACTCCACCTGATTCTGTCTTCCTTGCTCCTTGTCAATGTTCCAGTGTTGGATCTGAGCTTCTGGATCTTTCCTGTGGCCTGCTGCTCTGCTTAGATTAGTGCTTCTTTGCTTTTGTTGCTGTTTTTTCTGTCCAGCTTTTCTATTCGTTTTTGCTGGAAGCTCTGAGACGCAAAGGGTGTACCGCCGTGCCGTTAGTTCGGCACGGTGGGTCTTTTTGCCCCCTTTGCGTGGTTTTTTGCTTTAGGGTTTTTTGTAGACTGCAAAGTTCTCTTTGCTATCCTCGCTCTATCTAGAATATCGGGCCTCACTTTGCTGAATCTATTTCATCCCTACGTTTTGTCTTTTCATCTTGCCAACAGTCATTATATGTGGGGGGCTGCCTTTTCCTTTGGGGTATTTCTCTGAGGCAAGTCAGGCTTGTATTTCTATCTTCAGGCTAGTCAGTTCCTCAGGCTGTGCCGAGTTGCATAGGTAGTGTCAGGCGCAATCCACAGCTGCCTTTAGTTGTGTTTAGGATAGGTTCAGGTATTGCGGTCTACAGAGATTCCACGTCTCAGAGCTCGTTCTATTGTTTTTGGGTTATTGTCAGATCACTGTATGTGCTCTGATTACTGGCACACTGTGTTACTGGATTGCCTTCATAACAGTACAAGGAGCCAAACTAATGATTCTCAATAGAGGGAAAAAAAGAAGTTCTGACATCATTTTTTTTTCTCAGCTCTGTGTTCAGTCTTTTTTTTCCCCTAGACATTAGGGTGCTTCAGGACACAGCTGTGGACATGGATATTCAGGCTCTGTGCTCTTCAATGGATAATCTCGTTATAAATGTACAAAAGATTCAAGATACTATTGATCAGAAATCTATGCTAGAACCAAGAATTCCTATTCCTGATTTGTTTTTTGGTGATAGAACTAAGTTTCTGAGCTTCAAAAATAATTGTAAGCTATTTCTGGCCTTGAAACCTCATTCTTCTGGTAATTCAGTTCAACAGGTTTTGATTATTATTTCTTTTTTGCGCGGCGACCCTCAGGACTGGGCATTTTCTCTTGCGCCAGGAGACCCTGCATTGAGTGGTGTCGATGCGTTTTTCCTGGCGCTCGGATTGCTGTACGATGAGCCTAATTCAGTGGATCAGGCTGAGAAAAATTTGCTGGCTTTGTGCCAGGGTCAGGATGATATAGAAGTATATTGTCAGAAATTTAGGAAGTGGTCAGTACTCACTCTGTGGAATGAATCTGCGCTGGCAGCTTTGTTCAGAAAGGGTCTCTCTGAGGCTCTTAAAGATATCATGGTGGGTTTTCCTATGACTGCTGGTTTGAATGAGTCTATGTCTTTGGCCATTCAGATCGGTCGTCGCTTGCGCGAGCGTAAATCTGTGCACCATCTGGCGGTATTGTCTGAGATTAAACCTGAGCCTATGCAGTGCGATAGGACTATGACCAGAGTTGAACGGCAAGAACACAGACGTCTGAATGGGCTGTGTTTCTACTGTGGTGATTCCACTCATGCTATTTCTGATTGTCCTAAGCGCACTAAGCGGTTCGATAGGTCTGCCGTCATTGGTACTGTACAGTCCAAATTCCTTTTGTCCATTACCTTGATATGCTCTTTGTCATCGTATTCTGTCATGGCGTTTCTGGATTCAGGCGCTGCCCTGAATCTGATGGATTTGGATTATGCTAAACGTTGTGGGTTTTTCCTGGAGCCTTTGCGGTGTCCTATTCCGTTGAGAGGAATTGATGCTACACCTTTGGCCAAGAATAAACCTCAGTACTGGGCCCAGCTGACCATGTGCATGGCTCCTGCACATCAGGAAGTTATTCGCTTTCTGGTGCTACATAATCTGCATGATGTGGTCGTGTTGGGGTTGCCATGGCTACAAACCCATAATCCAGTATTGGATTGGAACTCTATGTCGGTATCCAGCTGGGGTTGTCAGGGGGTACATGGTGATGTTCCATTTTTGTCTATTTCGTCATCCACTCCTTCTGAGGTCCCAGAGTTCTTGTCTGATTATCAGGATGTATTTGAAAAGCCCAAGTCCGATGCCCTACCTCCGCATAGGGATTGTGATTGTGCTATCAATTTGATTCCGGGTAGTAAATTCCCTAAGGGTCGTTTATTTAATTTATCCGTGCCTGAACACACCGCTATGCGCAGTTATGTGAAGGAATCCCTGGAGAAGGGACATATTCGCCCATCGTCATCACCACTGGGAGCAGGGTTCTTTTTTGTAGCCAAGAAGGATGGTTCGCTGAGACCGTGTATTGATTACCGCCTTCTTAATAAGATCACTGTTAAGTTTCAGTATCCCTTGCCATTGTTATCTGACTTGTTTGCTCGGATTAAGGGGGCTAGTTGGTTCACTAAGATTGATCTTCGTGGTGCGTATAATCTGGTGAGAATCAGGCAAGGAGATGAATGGAAAACGGCATTTAATACGCCCGAGGGTCATTTTGAGTATCTAGTGATGCCGTTCGGACTTGCCAATGCTCCATCTGTTTTTCAGTCTTTTATGCATGACATCTTCCGTGAGTATCTGGATAAATTCCTGATTGTTTACTTGGATGACATTTTGATCTTCTCAGATGATTGGGAGTCTCATGTGAAGCAGGTCAGAATGGTTTTCCAGGTCCTGCGTGCTAATTCTTTGTTCGTGAAGGGATCAAAGTGTCTCTTCGGTGTGCAGAAAGTTTCATTTTTGGGGTTCATCTTTTCCCCTTCTACTATCGAGATGGATCCGGTTAAGGTCCAAGCCATCCAGGATTGGATTCAGCCGACATCTCTGAAAAGTCTGCAAAAGTTCCTGGGCTTTGCTAATTTTTATCGTCGCTTCATCTGTAATTTTTCTAGCGTTGCCAAACCATTGACCGATTTGACCAAGAAGGGTGCTGATTTGGTTAATTGGTCTTCTGCTGCCGTGGAAGCTTTTCAGGAGTTGAAGCGTCGTTTTTGTTCTGCCCCTGTGTTGTGTCAACCAGATGTTTCTCTTCCGTTCCAGGTCGAGGTTGTTGCTTCTGAGATTGGAGCAGGGGCGGTTTTGTCACAGAGAGGTTCTGGTTGCTCAGTGTTGAAACCATGTGCTTTCTTTTCCAGGAAGTTTTCTGCTGCTGAGCGTAATTATGATGTGGGCAACCGAGAGTTGCTGGCCATGAAGTGGGCATTCGAGGAGTGGCGTCATTGGCTTGAAGGAGCTAAGCATCGCGTGGTGGTATTGACTGATCATAAGAACCTTACTTATCTCGAGTCTGCCAAGCGCTTGAATCCTAGACAGGCCCGTTGGTCGTTATTTTTTGCTCGCTTCGATTTTGTGATTTCGTACCTTCCGGGCTCTAAAAATGTGAAGGCGGATGCTCTGTCTAGGAGTTTTGTGCCCGACTCTCCGGGTTTATCTGAGCCGGCGAGTATCCTCAAGGAAGGAGTCATTGTGTCTGCCATCTCCCCTGATTTGCGGCGAGTGTTGCAAAAATTTCAGGCTAATAAACCTGATCGTTGTCCGGCCGAGAAACTGTTCGTCCCTGATAGGTGGACTAGTAAAGTTATCTCTGAACTTCATTGTTCGGTGTTGGCTGGTCATCCAGGAATCTTTGGTACCAGAGAGTTAGTGGCTAGATCCTTCTGGTGGCCATCTCTGTCACGGGATGTACGTACTTTTGTGCAGTCCTGTGGGATTTGTGCTAGGGCTAAGCCCTGCTGTTCACGTGCCAGTGGGTTGCTTTTGCCCTTGCCGGTCCCGAAGAGGCCTTGGACACATATTTTGATGGATTTCATTTCTGACCTTCCCGTTTCTCAAAAGATGTCAGTCATTTGGGTGGTCTGTGATCGCTTTTCTAAAATGGTCCATCTGGTGCCCTTGGTTAAATTGCCTTCCTCCTCTGATTTGGTGCCTTTGTTCTTCCAGCATGTGGTTCGTTTGCATGGCATTCCTGAGAATATTGTTTCTGACAGAGGTTCCCAGTTTGTTTCAAGGTTCTGGCGAGCCTTTTGTGGTAGGATGGGCATTGACCTATCTTTTTCCTCGGCTTTCTATCCTCAGACTAATGGCCAGACCGAACGAACCAATCAGACCTTGGAAACATATCTGAGATGTTTTGTTTCTGCAGACCAGGATGATTGGGTGTCCTTTTTGCCGTTGGCTGAGTTCGCCCTTAATAATCGGGCCAGCTCGGCTACCTTGGTCTCTCCATTTTTCTGCAATTCTGGGTTCCATCCTCGTTTCTCTTCAGGACAGGTTGAGTCTTCGGACTGTCCTGGTGTGGATTCTGCGTTGGACAGGTTGCAGCAGATCTGGACTCAGGTAGTGGACAATTTGACCTTGTCCCAGGAGAAGGCTCAACTTTTCGCTAATCGCAGACGCCGTGTGGGTCCCCGACTTCGTGTTGGGGATCTGGTTTGGTTATCTTCTCGTCATATTCCTATGAAGGTTTCCTCTCCTAAATTTAAACCTCGTTTTATTGGTCCGTATAGGATTTCTGAGATTCTCAATCCTGTGTCCTTTCGTCTGACCCTCCCGGACTCCTTTTCCATACATAATGTATTCCATAGGTCGTTGTTGCGGAGATACGTGGCACCTATGGTTCCATCTGTTGAGCCTCCTGCCCCTGTTTTGGTGGAGGGGGAATTGGAGTATATTGTGGAGAAAATTTTGGATTCTCGTGTCTCTAGACGGAAACTCCAGTATCTGGTTAAATGGAAGGGTTATGCTCAGGAAGATAATTCCTGGGTGTTTGCCTCTGATGTCCATGCTCCAGATCTTGTTCGTGCCTTTCATGTGGCTCATCCTGGTCGGCCTGGGGGCTCTGGTGAGGGTTCGGTGACCCCTCCTCAAGGGGGGGTACTGTTGTGAATTCTGTGGCTGAATTCACTCCTGTGGTCACAAGTGGTACTGCAGCTTCTGGGCTTCCTCCCTCAGGTGTTCTGGTGAGCTCGTTGGCTGCCTTGTTATTTAACTCCACCTGATTCTGTCTTCCTTGCTCCTTGTCAATGTTCCAGTGTTGGATCTGAGCTTCTGGATCTTTCCTGTGGCCTGCTGCTCTGCTTAGATTAGTGCTTCTTTGCTTTTGTTGCTGTTTTTTCTGTCCAGCTTTTCTATTCGTTTTTGCTGGAAGCTCTGAGACGCAAAGGGTGTACCGCCGTGCCGTTAGTTCGGCACGGTGGGTCTTTTTGCCCCCTTTGCGTGGTTTTTTGCTTTAGGGTTTTTTGTAGACTGCAAAGTTCTCTTTGCTATCCTCGCTCTATCTAGAATATCGGGCCTCACTTTGCTGAATCTATTTCATCCCTACGTTTTGTCTTTTCATCTTGCTAACAGTCATTATATGTGGAGGGCTGCCTTTTCCTTTGGGGTATTTCTCTGAGGCAAGTCAGGCTTGTATTTCTATCTTCAGGCTAGTCAGTTCCTCAGGCTGTGCCGAGTTGCATAGGTAGTGTCAGGCGCAATCCACAGCTGCCTTTAGTTGTGTTTAGGATAGGTTCAGGTATTGCGGTCTACAGAGATTCCACGTCTCAGAGCTCGTTCTATTGTTTTTGGGTTATTGTCAGATCACTGTATGTGCTCTGATTACTGGCACACTGTGTTACTGGATTGCCTTCATAACACCCGCAAGCACTTTTCCTCATGGATGACATCATGCTGCTACTCCCGGTTATGATACTGGGCCCATTGGACCGCCAGAATGCAGGAGGTAAGGGATCCTAGAAGGGACATAGCCTCTCTTAATGACATCCGAGGTCTGTCCATTGCTGTCCTAACTTTCGCCTTTATGACTGACTTCTTTATCTCTGGAAGCAAACACCTTTGACTCGTCCAATCTAAGCGAAAACCCAGTAAAGACTGAAGGGTCTGCAGCACCAGCCTGGACTTCTCAAAGTTGACAATCCATCCCAACGCCTGTAGGGATGAAATTGTGTCAGCAAGGCGGTTACTACATTGGGAGGTTGAGTTTCCTACTACCAGGAAATCATCTAAATATGGTATGATCAGCGTGATACTTTTGTGAATACTCGAGGTGCTATAGAGAGACCAAAGGGCTCGCTGTGTACTGGAAATGGTGCACTCTCTCCGCCAAGATCACTGCCACCCTGAGATATTGCTGGTATTTGGCATGTATAGGAAGATGATAAGACGCATCTTTCAGATCCAATCCGGTCATCATACATGTAGGGAATACAAGTTTAATAGTGGATCTAATTGACTCCATCTTGATTTTATGATTGTAAAGAAAGGTGTTTAACTTCTTTAAATTTATAATGGCCCCAAATGACCCATCCGGTTTAGACACCAGGAACAAAGGCAAATAAAATCCCCTTCCTTACTGACCTACTGGGACTTCTGCTAGGACATTCTTGGACAATAAGTTCAAAACATCTGATTCAAGAGCTATTTGCTGCCTCGGTGACTTAAGTGATATTATAATGAATGATTCATGGGGAATTCGACAGAATTCCAGTTCCAATCCGAACTTCACTAGGTTCACGATCCAGGCACTTGCTGTTATTTCCTTCCATTTTTGGTGGAAACATTTTAGTCTGCCTCCTACCGGAGGATCTGGGCTATTGGAACCTACTACCCTTCTGGGAAGAAGGCCCTTTAAACATTGCACCTCTATGACTTCCTTTGTAGCCCAACAGTCTCAGCGTCCCGACATATTCCTTTTGTTAAACGGACATCTTTTAAACGATAGAATAGAAGAGATTGATTAGGGAACCTCTTTTTCTGTCCCCTGCTTTGGTAAGAATCTCATCACTGCGTATCTCCCTTTCAGCTCTTAAGCCACAGAGCACATAGGGCGGCATTAACTAGACCAGCTGATCTATCCACTAAGTGTAATGAATCTGCCGATGCATCCCCTAGGAATGCTGCCGCTCCCCTGATTAATGGAATAGCGGATAACAATTTGGCCCTGGGCACTTTCTGCTCGATCTGTTGTTCTAGCTGGTCTATCCATACCAGCATCGACCTTGCCGTGCATGTGCTGGATATGACTGTCTTAAATGTCCCAGTAAAGCAGGGGTGGGGAACCTCAGGCCCCAGGGCCATTTACGGCCCTCGATGACCTTTGATCAGGCCCCCAAGCAGAATTTCAGGGACCACATTCTTATGCAGGGAGGTGTCTTTTGATTAAATTCAGCTCATTAATTTCTTCTTGCTCTGTTAGCACACACATGCAGTGTCCACTACTGAACACTGAAGGGCATGCAATGAAAGATTACATCCTGAAACCAGTGCCAGAGTCAGGATGTACTTTGTGGGTGGAGTTTGTATGGCCCCCGAAGGATGGTATAAATATCCAAATGGCCCTTGGCAGAAAAAAGATTCCCCACCCCTGCAGTAGAGGTTTCCCACGCCCTCTTAGGCTTCTTTCACACTAGCGTCGGAATCTCCCCGTCGCAATGCGTCAGGGAGAGATTCCGACGCTAGCATTTAACGCATTGCACAATGGAGGCAGCGGATGCATTTCTCTGACACATCCGCTGCCCCATTGTAAGGTGCGGGGAGGTGGGGGCGGAGTTCCGGCCGCGCATGCGCGGTCGGAAAAAGCGGTCCGTCAGAAGCAAAAAACGTTATATGTAGCGTTTTTTGCTCCCGACGGTCCGCCAAAGCACAACGCATCCGTCGCTCGACGGATGCGACGTGTGGCAATCCGTCGCAAATGCGTCGTCAATACAAGTCTATGGGGAAAAAACGCATCCTGCAAGCACTTTTGCAGGATGCATTTTTTCTGCAAAATGACGCATTGTGACAGATTGCAGAAAACGCTAGTGTGAAAGTAGCCTTAAGTGAGGTCTCCACTCTGCGATCAAGCGGGTCAGATAACATGCCTGCATCCTCTACTGGTAGAGTCGATTGCTTAGATGTGGAGGCTGCCACCGCGTCCACTTTAGGGACTTTGGCCCAGGTTTACAATTCCTCATCACTGAATGGATATTTTCTCTTGGAAGCCGAGGGAAGGAAGCCCCGCTGGTTTTGTTTGTCCCATTCCCTCTTTACTAGGTCCTTTACTGCCGTAATAACAGGGAAGCCTTTCCTCTTTCTTTGAGCAAGTCCTGCGTTGTTCAGGCTTCTTTTGCATCCATGCACCCCATAGTGTTTCTGACTGACTTAACTAAATTGTCTATACTATCTATAGGAAAGCATAAACACCCCTCTACGTCAGATGAAAGAGATAACGAAGAGATCTGCGAAGAGTCGGAAGCCTTCACTTGGTCACTATCAGACTCCGAACTGGAGATGGGGGGACACCTTTTTCCTTTTACTTGTATGGCTCTAGGCATTTTGGTCTGCCCTAAGGCCTGAAGCTCCTCTCTTATCATCATACGAATGTCCGTTGTCCCCCTGTAGCGGATCATTAATACAACCTTGACAGTCTCTTGGAGTAGGAGTCAGGAAGGGGCTGCTTGCACACTCCTTATGTTTCAATTTTTTGTTTTCTTGGTCTGAAAGAGGGAGGTATACAGAAAGTAAGGGAGTTAGCTTAATCCCTTAGTGACAGAGCCAATTTGGTACTTAATGACCGAGCCAATTTTTACAATTCTGACCACTGTCCCTTCATGAGGTTATAACTTTGGAACGCTTTAACAGATCCCGCATGATTCTGAGAATGTTTTTTCGTGACATATTGTACTTCTGTTATGAACTGGTGATTCAGAACCACAATGGACCTAGTGGTTAAGAGCACACAAAGTGACCTGATAGTTACTAATAACATAGGACGAGCTCTGAGACGTGGGAACTCTGCTGACCGCAATCCCTAATCCTATCACACCACACTAGAGGTAGCCGTGGAGCGCTCCTGACCAGACCTAGGCGCCTCGGGCACAGCCTGAGAAACTAGCTAGCCCTGAAGATAGAAAAATAAGCCTACCTTGCCTCAGAGAAATTCCCCAAAGGAAAAGGCAGCCCCCCACATATAATGACTGTGAGTAAAGATGAAAATACAAACACAGAGATGAAATAGGTTTTAGCAAAGTGAGGCCCGACTTACTGAATAGACCGAGGATAGGAAAGATAGCTTTGCGGTCAGCACAAAAACCTACAAACCACGCAGAGGGCGCAAAAAGACCCTCCGTACCGACTAACGGCACGGAGGTGCTCCCTCTGCGTCCCAGAGCTTCCAGCAAGCAAGAAAAACCAATATAGCAAGCTGGACAGAAAAAATAGCAAACAAAAGTAACACAAGCAGAACTTAGCATATGCAGGGCAGACAGGCCACAAGAACGATCCAGGAGAGAGCAAGACCAATACTGGAACATTGACTGGAGGCCAGGAACAAAGAACTAGGTGGAGTTAAGTAGAGCAGCACCTAACGACTTAACCTCGTCACCTGAGGAAGGAAACTCAGAAGCCGCAGCCCCACTCACATCCACCAGAGGAAGCTCATAGACAGAACCAGCCGAAGTACCACTCATGACCACAGGAGGGAGCTTGACCACAGAATTCACAACATACTTCATGTTAGTGGTAACATTTCTTCGATATTACTTGCGATTATTTATGAAAAAAATGGAAATATGGCGGGAATTTAATTTTGCAATTTTCAAACTTTGAATTTTTATGCCCTTAAATCAGAGAGATATATCACACAAAATAGTTAATAAATAACATTTCCCACTTGTCTACTTTACATCAGCACAATTTTGGAAACAAAATTTTTTTGTTAGAAGTTATAAGGGTTAAAAGTTGACCAGCGATTTCTCATTTTTACAACAAAATTTACAAAACCATTTTTTTAGGGACCATCTCACATTTAAAGTCACATTGAGGGGTGTACATAACAGAAAATACCCAAACTTGACACCATTCTAAAAACTACACCCCTCAAAGTGCTCAAAACCACATTCAAGAAGTTTATTAACCCTTTACATGCTTCACAGGAACTGAAACAATGTGGAAGGAAAAAATGAACATTTAATTTTTTTTGCAAACATTTTACTTCAGAACCAAATTTTTTTATTTTCACAAGTGTAAAAAAGAGAAAATGAACAACAAAATTTGTTGTGCAATTTCTCCTGAATACGCAGATACCCCATATGTGGGGGTAAACCACTGTTTAGGCGCATGGCAGAGCTTGGAAGAGAAGGAGCGCTGTTTGACTTTTTCAATGCAGAATTGGCTGGAATTGAGATCGGACGCCATGTCGCGTTTGGAGAGCCCCTGATGTGCCTAAACAGTGGAAACTCCCCACAAGTGACACCATTTTGGAAACTAGACCCTTAAAGAACTTATCTATATGTGTGGTGAGCACTTTGAACCCCCAGGTGCTTCACAGAAGTTTATAACGTAGAGCCGTGAAAATAAAAAAAATCACATTTTTTCTACAAAAATGATCTTTTAGCCCCCAAATTTTTATTTTCACAAGGGTAACAGGAGAAATTTGACCACGAAAGTTGTTGTGCAATTTGTCCTGAGTACGCTGATACCCCATATGTGTGGGTAAACCACTGTTTGGGCGCACGGCAGGGCTTGGAGGAGAAGGAGCAACGTTTGACTTTTTCAATGGAACTGGAACTGAGATCGGACGCCATGTCGCATTTGGAGAGCCCCTGATGTACTTAAACAGTTGAAACCCCCCAATTCTAACTCCAACCCTAACCCCAAAACACCCCTAACCCTAATTCCAACCCGATCCATAACCCTAATCAAAACCCAAAACCCAACACACCCCTAATCCTAATCTCAACCCTAACCTCAAACCTAACCCTAATCCCAATACACCCCTAATCCCAACCCTAACCTTAACCCTAATCCCAAACCTAACCCTAATCCCAAACGTAACCCTAATGCCAACCCTAACCCTAATGCTAACCCTAATTCAAACCCTAATCCCAACCCTAATCCCAACTCTAACCCTAACTTTAGTCCCAACCCTAGCCCTAACCCTAACTTTAGCCCCAACCCTAACCCTAGCCCCAACCCTAACTTTAGCCTCAACTCTAACCCTAACTTTAGCCTCAATCCTAACCGTAACTTTAGCCTGAACCCTACACCTAACTTTAGCCTCAACCCTAACCCTAATTGGAAAATGGAAATACATACATTTTTTTTATTTTATTATTTTTACCTAAGGGGGTGATAAAGAGGGGGGTTATTTACTATTTTTTTTTTATCACAGTGATAGGATCTCACAGTGACAAAAATAAAACAAGAGGAAGAATCTTCCTCTGCCGGCCGTCAGATCACGGCAGGCGCACTGCGCATGTGCCCGCCATTTTCTTCCCGGAGGAAGATGCCGGCAGCAGAAAAAGCAGGAGGACCCAGGGACACCAGTAAGTATAACAGGGTCCCTGATCCCCCTATTTCTCTGTCCTCTGATGTGCGATCACATCAGAGGACAGAGAATAACATGCCGCATTTTTTTTTTGCGGTCGCCGGTAAACGGTTATTTACCGGCGATCACAAAACAGGGGTCGGTAAAAACCGACCCCAAACATGTTCTTTGGGGTCTCGGTTACCCCCGGCAGCCGAGACCCCAAAGATCTTCCGGGTGCCAGCCGGTGCACTGCGCATGCGCCCGCCATTTTGTTGCCGGAAGAAGATGGCGGCACCCATGGGGAACCACGAGGAGCACCGGGGGAGACAGTTGAGTATCGGGGGGGGGGGGGCGATGGGGGACCCCATTTCTCTGTCCTCTGATGTGCGATCACATCGGAGGACAGAGAAATTAAATGGTAAATCGCTTTTTTTTGCGACCACTGGTAAACGGTTAATTACCGGCGTTCGCAACTCGGGGGTCAGTAAAAACTGACCCGAATCATGTTCTCTGGGGTCTCGGCTACCCCCAGCAACCGAGACCCCAGAGAAAATCCAACTCTGGGGGCGCTATACACTTTTTCCACAGCGCCGTTAAGTACAGCGGAGGGATTATCTGAGGTCTTCGCTCCAGCAACTCCGATGTAGTCACCTCAGCACTGAAGCGTCTAGTGGCTATGGTGAGATCCTCACAAAATCACCTCCGATCTAGACGCAACCCTCCTTCTGTCACGTCTCACAGTCGACACTGGCCAGTGCCATGCAGTGACGTCATCGCGCTGCCCAACGTCCCCTGTGTGACCCTGACCTCTAGTGGCCAGAAGTAACCTGCGTCCTGCTTAGGTAACCAGTGGAGCGCCTGATCTGTCCCGGGATGCGCTGACAGAGCAGGGAGGTACTGACGGTCGGGGGCGGGCAGAGAGCCGTGTCAGGGACCTCCTGCACCGCAGCCATCACTGTGCTGGGCTGGAGGGAGGAGCCTGGTGGCGGCGCTGGCGCACAACAGTTGGTGAGTTTATTATTTTTTCCCAATTGCGCCCTCTACTGCCCAGTAAGTGTTTACATAGGACATGCAACGTGCTGCTTTATGATGCTCGCTCCTGCGCTCCCTCTACTAGTGGCTGCCGGTAGCCGTCATGTCGCCTTTAGTACCAGTATGTTCATATTTATAGTGTTTATCATGTGCACAGTAGCAGTGATTCTGGGGCTCAACCTGTCTTGTGGTTGTTCTATCAGAGAGAAGCCTCTAAATAAATACTTATTTCAAGTAACAAAAAAGTTAAGATGTTTTCAATGCAGTGAACATAATGCATTTCTGTAGGACATATTGCTGTGCTGGTCCTGGCTTCTCTCTTATGACATCATCGCCTTCTCTTTATGACATCATCGCCTTCTTACTTATTACATAGATCCATCCACCGCTCGCACCATTTGCAGCCGACCACTGGAGTAGAGCAGTCGTCTCCCCGGCAGATGTGTCCAAACAAGACCAGCATTTTTCTCAGGCCACAGATGGAAGATTGGGATTCACTAAGTGACGGGTAAGTATCGCTGTATATTGTGTGTCTTTGAAACATATATATATATATATATATATAGTGTATGTGTTCATAGTGTATTTAGAGATGAGTTTGTATGTGTGCAGTGTGTATAAATGTATGCAGTGTATGTAAGGGGGATGTGTGAATATGCAGGTATGTGTGGACAATGTCTATAAAGTTATATCCTTCTGTTAGTGTATGTATTGTAGATTTCTGTATATAAAGGTGCAGGGATAGAACAATACCAATATATGTGAATTTGTCAGTATAGTGTATATATGGGATGTGCACATTATGTGTAATGTAATGCTTTATTCCAGTAGCTCTTATGCTCCCTCTAGTGGTGGCAGCAGGTAGTCAGCATGTAATCTTTTCCATCGCTGTATACAGTATATAGCGGAATCGGATCGCTACATCAGATAAAATGAGCGTTGATTACTATTAGTACCAGGATGAGATATATATATAATGTATATACATTTTGTCATTAATGATATAGTGATTTTGCCATAGTTAAATTTAGTGAGAAGCAGTTTAATCGAGAGTTAACTCTAAATAAATATTCCAAATTCTAAAACATATTACAATATTTTCAATACAGTGAAAATAATGAATTTCTGCAAGAGATATTGCTGTGCTCGTCCTGGGATTCTATTGTCTCTTATGACATCATCGCCTTCTCACTTATTACATAGCTCCATCTACCACTCGCACCAGTTGCAGCCGATCACTGGAGAAGAGCAGAAGAGAACAGAGCAGTCGAGTCACCGGCAGATGTCCTTCCCTTCAGTTCCAAACAAGACCAGCATTTTCCTCAGGCAACAGATGGAAGATTGTGATTTACTAAGTGACGGATAAGTACCAATGACCTGTTTCCGTATTCCTTCCCTCCACTGTCTTCCCTGTGGTATAACTTTCTAGGACCCCCTTACAATGGGCACAATACTGCAGGATTTAAGGATTGCAGCAGGTGTCATCCCTCGCCCCAGGTTCATATCTATTTACTGTGCGGACTGTGGGAGAAATGATAAAAGCACTATCCCATATTGCTGCCGCCATCCTGGGGACACATTCACATACACGGATTATGGCCTGGATTTGGGTTTTGGAATTTGTAAGCCAAAACCAGGAGTTTGTGCTAAACACAACAGAGGTGCAGATTGCTCCAAAATAGCGACTGAAGCATCAGAGACTGTGGGAGAAATGATAAACGTTACAACCCATATTGCTGCCCCCCTCCTGAGGGTACAGGAATATATCCTTTCTACATTTTGCTAATAATTTATGGAAAATATAGGCAAATGGTTTGACGTTTACTTCTACCTAAATGGTAGAAAACGCACCTATCTTGGTGATGGATAGGACACCTAGAGGGGATATGGAGGAGGCTGTTTTTGATAGGTGTAATTTAAACATTTTGCTAATAATTTAAGGAACGTATCATGTTTTTCTAACTATTAGACGCACCTTAATTTAAAACACACCACAGGTTTAGATAGCAAAATAGGAAAAACATTTTTGCAACTAATTAAGATTTCCTGGAGATATAAATTTGTGAAGGATTTGATAACACTAACTTTACTGCTTTAAGGTAGAATATAGTGGATAAAGATCTAATGTCAGTATTTCTCTGCAACATGTAAATTATACACATATAACTTTACACCAGGCAATTTATATGCATTCTCTGCAATACACACATAATCACACCACTGCTGCATGCACTGTAGATGCACACTAAGCTCTGCTATGGATGCACACAGGTCTACTACATATATACACACAGTTTAGTTACATACAGCTGTCCTACATACACACAACTCTGCTGTACATACACAAACCTCATCAACATACTAACAACTGAGCTAAATGCAAACACAAAAAATGAAGTTGTGTAGGTCAGGCATACAGAAAATGTAAGTTTCTTAAATACATATTACATCTATTGTTTAATAGGCAGACCTCACATGTGGTGTTTTCATGATATAACTTCCAGCTACTTTATCTAAATTAGAAGCAAATTATTTGAGGTTTACTTCTACCTACATGGTAGAAAACGCACCTATTTTGGTGATGGATAGGACAGCTAGAGGGGATATGGAGGAGGCTGTTTTTGATAGGTGTAATTTCAACATTTTGCTAGTAATTTAAGGAAAGTATCATATTTTTCTAACTATTAGACGCACCTTAATTTAAAACACACCACAGGTTTAGATAGCAAAATAGGAAAAACATTTTTGCAACTAAGTAAGATTTCCTGTAGATGTAAATTTGTGGAAGATTTGATAACACTAACTTTAATGCTGTAAGGTTGAATAGAGTGGATAAAAATCTAACGTTAGAATTTCTCTTCAACATGTATACTATACACATATAACTTTACACCATGCAATTTATATGCATTCTCTGCAATACACTCATAATCACACCACTGCTGCATGCACTGTAGATGCACACTAAGCTCTGCTATGCATGCACACAGGTCTACTACATATATACACACAGTTCAGTTACATACAGCTGTCCTACATACACACATCTCTACTGTACATACACAAACCTCTTCAACATACTAACAACTGAGCTAAATGCAAACACACAGCTCTCATTTGTTCACACGCACATAGGTTTCCTACAAACACGCACAATCAGAACAAAAGCTCATACATACGCATATGGCTCCACTATATGATGCACTCAAACACACAGATATTTATATGTATACAAACTGTAGTGCAGCGGTAGCACCGTACGCAGTGAAAACGGCAGTGACCCAAACACATTCAAACAAAACGTTCCTTTAATGTGTTACTTCACACAGTCCATAAGAATACATAGTACGCGGCTTTATGTTTGCAGCCCCTAAACAGGTCAGACTTGCCTTTGTCCAGTTTCCTGGGTGACCGCACGCCAGGACCAAGTCTCTTTACTAATGCAGTGCACACCACACTGTATTCTCTGGATCGCAGCCGGATAAAAAAAAAGACAGCCCGAGGCGCATGGTGTCAGCCTCTTTGGTTCCTCTTGCCGCTGTGTTGCCTCACACAGGGAGTGATCTGCAGACAATTACTCTGTCCGATTCCAAAACCAACACTGACAACCCTCCCTTTCTACTACAGGGCTTTTAATCAGTCACTGCTTCACCATTCTAATCACAGCTACACCTGTGTCTGCAGTACGCCCTCATGGCCTCACTACTCCTCCTTGCACATTCTGGAGAGCACAAACAGCACCCCCTAGCTGTAACAGGGGTTACTGCCTCACAAAACATACACACAAGCACTGTATACATTGCAACCTTTTTAAATTCTTTTCATGAATGTGACTGATCACATGATGTGACAGGTCCTTTAGCTACACAGGACATGCAGTATCCTTGCAGATCCCAATTATCTTTCTCTTGTGTACCACACCAGTCAGATCAGTGTGGGTTGGGCACAGAGAGCAGTTCTCTCACTCATCAGGAAGAATGCTGTCAGCATTCTCCTCATTCAGAATACGCTACCTCCGGACTGTAAGATGCATACACTTTTTAGCAAGATTTTTCTCTGCTAAAACGTGCATCTTATTGTCTAATATATAGTGGAGCTAAACTGTACATTAGTCTACAGTGCATTTTTACCATGTATGTTGTTACAGGTCAAACCCAAAAGTTTTACAATGCTGGGCTCTTTTGTGGTGCCTTTAGCACTGATAAGTTTTCACAATCTTGCCTATAATTTTAATATTCTTCCAGTAAACTTTATAAGCCTGACAGAGTATTTAAAAGGCATATTGAAATGTAATTAAGTACTTGGGGCCCGTTAAATACCATTGATGGTGCCCAGTTCTGGAGATGCATGGTTCCTATAGATGAAGGCCTTGCCATTATGTACTAATACCTACAAAAAATGAAGTTGTGTAGGTCAGGCATACAGAAAATGTAAGTTTCTTAAATACATATTACATCTATTGTTTAATAGGCAGACCTCACATGTGGTGTTTTCATGATATAACTTCCAGCTACTTTATCTAAATTAGAAGCAAATTGTTTGATGTTTACTTCTACCTACATGGTAGAAAACGCACCTATTTTGGTGATGGATAGGACAGCTAGAGGGGATATGGAGGAGGCTGTTTTTGATAGGTGTAATTTCAACATTTTGCTAATAATTTAAGGAAAGTATCATATTTTTCTAACTATTAGACGCACCTTAATTTAAAACACACCACAGGTTTAGATAGCAAAATAGGAAAAACATTTTTGCAACTAACTAAGATTTCCTGTAGATGTAAATTTGTGGAAGATTTGATAACACTAACTTTAATGCTGTAAGGTTGAATAGAGTGGATAAAGATCTAATGTTAGAATTTCTCTTCAACATGTAGACTATACACATATAACTATACACCAGGCAATTTATATGCATTCTCTGCAATACACACATAATCACACTAATGCTGCATGCACTGTGGATGCACACTAAGCTCTGCTATGCATGCACACAGGTCTACTACATATATACACACAGTTCAGTTACATACAGCTGTCCTACATACACACATCTCTGCTGTACATACACAAACCTCATCAACATACTAACAACTGAGCTAAATGCAAACACACAGCTCTTCTTTGTTCACACACACATAGGTTTCCTACAAACACACACACTCACACCAAAAGCTCATACATACGCATATGGCTCCACTATATGATGCATTCAAACACACAGATATTTATATGTATACAAACTGTACTGCAGCGGTAGCACCGTACGCAGTGAAAACGGCAGTGACCCAAACACATTCAAACAAAACGTTCCTTTAATGTGTTACTTCACACAGTCCGTAATAATACATAGTATAGTATGTTTGCAGTCCCTAAACAGGCCAGACTTGCCTTTGTACAGTTCCCTGGGCAACCGCACTCCAGGACCAAGTCTCTTTACTAAAGCAGTGCACACCACACTGTATCCTCCGGATCCCAGCCGGATAAAAAAAAGATAGCCCGAGACTCAGGGTGTTGTGAATTCTGTGGCCGAGTTCACTTCTGTGGTCACAAGTGGTATTGCAGTCTCTGGGCTTCCTCCCTCAGGTGTTTTGGTGAGCTCGTTGGCTGCCTTGCTATTTAGCTCCACCTGAGTCTGTCTTCCTTGCTCCTTGTCAATGTTCCAGTGTTGGATCTGAGCTTCTGCATCTTTCCTTGGGCCTGCTGCTCTGCTAGATAAGTGCTTCTAGTTTGTTTTCTGTTTTTTCTGTCCAGCTTGCTATTAACTTTTGCTGGAAGCTCTGAGAAGCAAAGGGGTGCACCGCCGTGCTGTTAGTTCGGCACGGTGGGTCTTTTTGCCCCTTTGCGTGGTTTTCGTTTTAGGGTTTTTTGTAGACTGCATAGTTCTCTTTGCTATCCTCGCTCTGTCTAGAATATCGGGCCTCACTTTGCTGAATCTATTTCATTCCTACGTTTGTCTTTTCATCTTGCTAACAGTCATTATATGTGGGGGGCTGCCTATTCCTTTGGGGTATTTCTCTGAGGTAAGTCAGGCTTGTATTTCTATCTTCAGGCTAGTCAGGTCCTCAGGCAGTGCCGAGTTGCATAGGTAGTTGATAGGCGCAATCCACTGCTGCTTATAGTTGTGTGAGGATAGATCAGGTACTGCAGTCTACAGAGATTCCACGTCTCAGAGCTCGTCCTATTGTTTTTGGTTATTGCCAGATCTCTGTATGTGCGCTGATTACTGCACGCTGTGTTGCCTGATTGCCAGCCATAACAGTACAAGGAGCCCTCCAATGATTTCCAATAGAGGGAAAAAAGAAATCCTGACATCATTTTTTTTCCTTAGCTCTGTCTTCAGTCTTTTTTTTCCCCTAGACATTAGAGTGCTTCAGGACACAGCTGTGGACATGGATATTCAGGCTCTGTGCTCCTCAATTGATAATCTCGTTGTAAATGTACAAAAGATTCAAGATACTATTGATCAGAAATCGATGCTAGAACCAAGAATTCCGATTCCTGATTTGTTTTTTGGTGACAGAACTAAGTTCTTGAGCTTCAGAAATAATTGTAAGCTATTTTTGGCCTTGAAACCTCATTCTTCTGGTAATCCTATTCAACAGGTTTTGATTATTATTTCTTTTTTGCGCGGCGACCCACAGGACTGGGCGTTTTCTCTTGCACCAGGAGATTCTGCATTGAGTAATGTTGATGCATTTTTCCAGGCGCTGGGATTGCTTTACGATGAGCCTAATTCAGTGGATCAAGCTGAGAAAAATCTGCTGGCTTTATGCCAGGGTCAGGATGATGTAGAAGTATATTGTCAGAAATTTAGGAAATGGTCAGTACTCACTCTGTGGAATGAATCTGCACTAGCGGCTTTGTTCAGAAAGGGTCTCTCTGAAGCTCTTAAGGATGTAATGGTGGGATTTCCTATGCCTGCTGGTTTGAATGAGTCTATGTCCTTGGCCATTCAGATCGGTCGTCGCTTGCGCGAGCGTAAATCTGTGCACCATCTGGCGGTATTGTCTGAGAGTAAGCCTGAGCCTATGCAGTGCGACAGGACTATGACTAAAGTAGAACGGCACGAACACAGACGTCTGAACAGACTGTGTTTTTATTGTGGTGATTCTACTCATGCTATTTCTAATTGTCCTAAACGCACTAGGCGGTTCGATAGCTCTGCCGTTATTGGTACTGTACAGTCCAAATTCCTTTTGTCCATTACCTTAATGTGCTCTTTGTCATCATATTCTGTCATGGCGTTTGTGGATTCAGGCGCTGCCCTGAATCTGATGGATTTGGATTATGCTAAACGTTGTGGATTTTTCTTGGAGCCTTTGCGGTGTCCTATTCCGTTGAGAGGAATTGATGCTACACCTTTGGCCAAGAATAAGCCTCAGTACTGGGCCCAGCTGACCATGTGCATGGCTCCTGCACATCAGGAAGTTATTCGCTTTTTGGTACTGCATAATTTGCATGATGTGGTCGTGTTGGGGTTGCCATGGCTACAAACCCATAATCCAGTATTGGATTGGAACTCTATGTCGGTAACCAGCTGGGGTTGTCAGGGAGTACATGGTGATGTTCCATTTTTGTCTATTTCGTCATCCATTCCTTCTGACATCCCAGAGTTCTTGTCGGACTTTCAGGATGTATTTGAAGAGTCCAAGTCTGATGCCCTACCTCCGCATAGGAATTGTGATTGTGCTATCGATTTGATTCCTGGTAGTAAATTCCCTAAGGGTCGTTTATTTAATTTGTCCGTACCTGAACACACCGCTATGCGCAGTTATGTGAAGGAGTCCCTGGAGAAGGGACATATTCGCCCATCGTCGTCACCATTGGGAGCAGGGTTCTTTTTTGTAGCCAAGAAGGATGGTTCGCTAAGACCGTGTATTGATTACCGCCTTCTTAATAAGATCACTGTTAAGTTTCAGTATCCCTTGCCATTGATTTCTGACTTGTTTGCTCGGATTAAGGGGGCTAGTTGGTTTACTAAGATTGATCTTCGTGGTGCGTATAATCTGGTGAGAATCAGGCAGGGAGATGAATGGAAAACGGCATTTAATACGCCCGAGGGTCATTTTGAGTATCTGGTGATGCCGTTCGGACTTGCCAATGCTCCATCTGTTTTTCAGTCTTTTATGCATGACATTTTCCGTGAGTATCTGGATAAATTCTTGATTGTTTACTTGGATGACATTTTGATCTTCTCAGATGATTGGGAGTCTCATGTGAAGCAAGTCAGAATGGTTTTCCAGGTACTGCGTGCTAATTCCTTGTTCGTGAAGGGATCAAAGTGTCTCTTCGGTGTGCAGAAAGTTTCATTTTTGGGGTTCATCTTTTCCCCTTCTACTATCGAGATGGATCCGGTTAAGGTTCAGGCCATCCAGGATTGGACTCAGCCGACATCTCTAAAAAGTCTGCAGAAATTCCTGGGCTTTGCTAATTTTTATCGTCGCTTCATCTGTAATTTTTCTAGCATTGCCAGACCATTGACCGATTTGACCAAGAAGGGTGCTGATTTGGTTAATTGGTCTTCTGCTGCCGTGGAAGCTTTTCAGGAGTTGAAGCGTCGTTTTTGCTGTGCCCCTGTGTTGTGTCAACCTGATGTTTCTCTTCCGTTCCAGGTCGAGGTTGATGCTTCTGAGATTGGTGCAGGGGCGGTTTTGTCACAGAGAGGTTCTGGTTGCTCAGTGTTCAAACCATGTGCTTTCTTTTCCAGGAAATTTTCTGCTGCTGAGCGTAATTATGATGTGGGCAACCGAGAGTTGCTGGCCATGAAGTGGGCATTCGAGGAGTGGCGTCATTGGCTTGAGGGTGCTAAGCATCGCGTGGTGGTTTTGACTGATCATAAGAACCTTACTTATCTTGAGTCTGCCAAGCGCTTGAATCCTAGACAGGCCCGTTGGTCGTTATTTTTTGCTCGTTTTGATTTTGTGATTTCATACCTTCCGGGCTCTAAAAATGTGAAGGCGGATGCTCTGTCTAGGAGTTTTGTGCCCGACTCTCCGGGGTTATCTGAGCCGGCGAGTATCCTCAAGGAAGGAGTCATTGTGTCTGCCATCTCCCCTGATTTGCGGAGAGTGTTGCAGAAATTTCAGGCTAATAAACCTGATCGTTGTCCGGCCGAGAAACTGTTCGTCCCTGATAGGTGGACTAGTAAAGTTATCTCTGAACTTCATTGTTCGGTGCTGGCCGGTCATCCAGGAATCTTTGGTACCAGGGAGTTGGTTGCTAGATCCTTCTGGTGGCCATCTCTGTCACGGGATGTGCGTGCTTTTGTGCAGTCCTGTGGAATTTGTGCTAGGGCTAAGCCCTGCTGTTCACGTGCCAGTGGGTTGCTTTTGCCCTTGCCGGTCCCGAAGAGGCCTTGGACACATTTCGATGGATTTAATTTCTGACCTTCCCGTTTCTCAAAAAATGTCGGTCATTTGGGTGGTCTGTGATCGCTTTTCTAAAATGGTCCATCTGGTGCCCTTGGTTAAATTGCCTTCCTCCTCTGATTTGGTGCCTTTGTTCTTCCAGCATGTGGTTCGTTTACATGGCATTCCTGAGAATATTGTTTCTGACAGAGGTTCCCAGTTTGTCTCGAGGTTCTGGCGAGCCTTTTGTGGTAGGATGGGCATTGACCTATCTTTTTCCTCGGCCTTCCATCCTCAGACTAATGGCCAGACCGAACGAACCAATCAGACCTTGGAAACATATCTGAGATGTTTTGTTTCCGCTGACCAGGATGATTGGGTGTCATTTTTGCCGTTGGCTGAGTTCGCCCTTAATAATCGGGCCAGCTCGGCTACCTTGGTCTCTCCATTTTTCTGCAATTCTGGGTTCCATCCTCGTTTCTCTTCAGGACAGGTTGAGTCTTCGGACTGTCCTGGTGTGGATTATGTGGTGGACAGGTTGCAGCAGATCTGGACTCAGGTAGTGGACAATTTGACCTTGTCCCAGGAGAAGGCTCAGCTTTTCGCTAATCGCAGACGCCGTGTGGGACCCCGACTTCGTGTTGGGGATCTGGTTTGGTTATCTTCTCGTCATATTCCTATGAAGGTTTCCTCTCCTAAATTTAAACCTCGTTTTATTGGTCCGTATAGGATTTCTGAGATTCTCAATCCGGTGTCTTTTCGTCTGACCCTCCCAGACTCCTTTTCCATACATAATGTATTCCATAGGTCGTTGTTGAGGAGATACGTGGCACCTATGGTTCCATCTGTGGAGCCTCCTGCCCCTGTTTTGGTGGAGGGGGAATTGGAGTATATTGTGGAGAAGATTTTGGATTCTCGTGTCTCTAGACGGAAACTCCAGTATTTGGTCAAATGGAAGGGTTATGCTCAGGAAGATAATTCCTGGGTTTTTGCCTCTGATGTCCATGCCCCAGATCTTGTTCGTGCCTTTCATGTGGCTCATCCTGGTCGGCCTGGGGGTTCTGGTGAGGGTTCGGTGACCCCTCCTCAAGGGGGGGGTACTGTTGTGAATTCTGTGGCCGAGTTCACTTCTGTGGTCACAAGTGGTATTGCAGTCTCTGGGCTTCCTCCCTCAGGTGTTTTGGTGAGCTCGTTGGCTGCCTTGCTATTTAGCTCCACCTGAGTCTGTCTTCCTTGCTCCTTGTCAATGTTCCAGTGTTGGATCTGAGCTTCTGCATCTTTCCTTGGGCCTGCTGCTCTGCTAGATAAGTGCTTCTAGTTTGTTTTCTGTTTTTTCTGTCCAGCTTGCTATTAACTTTTGCTGGAAGCTCTGAGAAGCAAAGGGGTGCACCGCCGTGCTGTTAGTTCGGCACGGTGGGTCTTTTTGCCCCTTTGCGTGGTTTTCGTTTTAGGGTTTTTTGTAGACTGCATAGTTCTCTTTGCTATCCTCGCTCTGTCTAGAATATCGGGCCTCACTTTGCTGAATCTATTTCATTCCTACGTTTGTCTTTTCATCTTGCTAACAGTCATTATATGTGGGGGGCTGCCTATTCCTTTGGGGTATTTCTCTGAGGTAAGTCAGGCTTGTATTTCTATCTTCAGGCTAGTCAGCTCCTCAGGCAGTGCCGAGTTGCATAGGTAGTTGATAGGCGCAATCCACTGCTGCTTATAGTTGTGTGAGGATAGATCAGGTACTGCAGTCTACAGAGATTCCACGTCTCAGAGCTCGTCCTATTGTTTTTGGTTATTGCCAGATCTCTGTATGTGCGCTGATTACTGCACGCTGTGTTGCCTGATTGCCAGCCATAACATCAGGGTGTCAGTCTCTTTGGTTCCTATTGCCGCTGTGTTGCCTCACACAAGGAGTGATCTGCAGACAATTACTCTGTCCGATTCCAAAACCAACACTGACAACCCTCCCTTTCTACTACAAGGCTTTTAATCAGTCACTGCTTCACTATTCTAATCACAGCTACACCTGTGTCTGCAGTACGCCCTCATGGCCTCACTACAACTCCTTGCGCATTCTGGAGAGCACAAACAGCACCCCCTAGCTGTAACAGGGGTCACTGCCTCACAAAACATACACACAAGCACTGTGTACATTACGACATTTTTAAATTCTTTTCATGAATGTGACTGATCACATGATGTGACAGGTCCTTTAGCTACACAGGACATGCAGTATCCTTGCAGATCCCAATTATCTTTCTCTTCTGTACCACACCAATCAATCAGATCAGTGTGGGTTGGGCACAGAGAGAGCAGTTCTCTCACTCATCAGGAAGGATGCTGTCAGCATTCTCCTCATTCAGAATAAGCTACCTCCGGACTGTAAGATGCATACACTTTTTAGCAAGATTTTTCTTTGCTAAAACGTGCATCTTATTGTCTAATATATAGTGGAGCTAAACTGTACATTAGTGTACAGTGCATTTTTAAGATGTATGTTGTTACAGGTCAAAACCAAAAGTTTTACAATGCTGGGTTCTTTTGTGGTGCCTTTAGCACTGATAAGTAGGGTTGAGCGAAACGGGTCGAACATTTTCAAAAGTCGCCGACTTTTGGCTAAGTCGGGGTTTCATGAAACCCGATCCGACCCCTGTGCGGGGTCGGCCATGCGGTACGCGACTTTCGCGCCAAAGTCGCGTTTCAATGACGCGAAAAGCGCCATTTCTCAGCCAATGAAGGTAAACGCAGAGTGTGGGCAGCGTGATGACATAGGTCCTGGTCCCCACCATCTTAGAGAAGGGCATTGCAGTGATTGGCTTGCTGTCTGCGACGTCACAGGGGCTATAAAGAGGCGTTCCCGCCGACCGCCATCTTACTGCTGCTGATCTGAGCTTAGGGAGAGGTTGCTGCCGCTTTGTCAGAAGCAGGGATAGCGTTAGGCAGGGTCCATTAACCACAAAACCGCTTGTGCTGCAGCGATTTGCACTGTCCAACACCACCCTCGGTGTGCAGGGACAGTGGAAGTTTTTTTTTTTTTTTTTTTCCCCTCAGCGCTGTAGCTCATTGGGCTGCCCTAGAAGGCTCCCTGATAGCTGCATTGCTGTGTGTACGCCGCTGTGCAAACCAACTGCTTTTTTCAAAGCACAAATCCTCTTGTTCCTTCCTTTCTGCACAGCTATCTTTTTTGTTTGTCCACACTTTTTATTTCATTTGTGCATCAGTCCACTCCTTATTGCTGCCTGCCATACCTGGCTGAGATTACTGCAGGCAGGGAGATAGTAGCTGCCTGCCATACCTGGCTGAGATTACTGCAGGCAGGGAGATAGTAATTGTAGGACATTCCCTGTTTTTTTTTTTTTTTTTTTTTTGGTGGGAGATTAAGATTGGCAATTTGGCATTTCTGCTAGAGTGCCATCCCTGTGTGTGCCATCTCTCTCACATAGTGGGCCATAGAAAGCCTTTTCATTTTTCTGTATTTTTTTTTGTGGGGTGTATAAATTCTCCCTGATAAAAATACAGTGGGAGATTAATATTGGCCTTTGGGCTTGTGTGCCAGTCCTGAGTGTGCCATCTCTCTCACAAATAGTGGGCCATAGAAAGCCTATTTATTTTTTTTTTTGGTTTTATAAATTCTCCCTGAAAAAAAGGGAGATTAATATTGGCCTCTGGGCTTGTGTGCCAGTCCTGAGCGTGCCATCTGTGCCAGCCCTGAGCGTGCCATCTCTCTCACAAATAGTGGGCCATAGAAAGCCTATTTAATTTTTTTTTTTGTTTTATAAATTTTCCCTGAAAAAAGGGAGATTAATATTGGCCTCTGGGCTTGTGTGCCAGTTGTGAGCGTGCCATCTGTGCCAGTCCTGAGCGTGCCATCTCTCTCACAAATAGTGGGCCATAGAAAGCCTATTTAAATATTTTTTTGGTTTTATAAATTCTCCCAGAAAAAAAGGGAGATTAATATTGGCCTCTGGGCTTGTGTGCCAGTCCTGAGCGTGCCATCTGTGCCAGCCAGCCCTGAGCGTGCCATCTCTCTCACAAATAGTGGGCCATAGAAAGCCTATTTAATTTTTTTTTTTGTTTTATCAATTTTCCCTGAAAAAAGGGAGATTAATATTGGCCTCTGGGCTTGTGTGCCAGTTGTGAGCGTGCCATCTGTGCCAGTCCTGAGCGTGCCATCTCTCTCACAAATAGTGGGCCATAGAAAGCCTATTTAAATATTTTTTTGGTTTTATAAATTCTCCCAGAAAAAAAGGGAGATTAATATTGGCCTCTGGGCTTCTGTGCCAGTCCTGAGCGTGCCATCTGTGCCAGTCCTGAGCGTCCCATCTCTCTCACAAATAGTGGGCCATAGAAAGCCTATTTTATTTTTTTTTTGGGTTTTAGAAATTCTCCCTGAAAAAAGGGAGATTAATATTGGCCTCTGGGCTTGTGTGCCAGTTGTGAGCGTGCCATCTGTGCCAGTCCTGAGCGTGCCATCTCTCTCACAAATAGTGGGCCATAGAAAGCCTATTTTATTTTTTTTTTGGGTTTCAGAAATTCTCCCTGGAAAAAAAAAGGGAGATTAATATTGCCCTTTGGGCTTGTGTGCCAGTACTAAGCGTTCCATCTCTCTCTCTCTCTCAGTCAGTGGGCCATAGAACGCATATTTTTGGTTTTATTTGTTTTCTAAATTCTCCCTGAAAAAATCATTTTATTTTATTTGGTTTCTAAATTCTTCCTGATAAAATCATATTTTTTTTATTATTTTTATTTCTAAAGTCTCCCTGAAAAAAAAAAAAAAAAAACAACCAAAAAAACAGTGGGAGATTAATATTGGCCTTTCTGCTTGTGTGCCAGTCTTGACTCCTGGGTGTGCCATCTCTCTCTCTCTCTCTCTCTCTCTCTCTCTCCAATTGTGGTCCATAGAAAGCCTATATTTTTTTTCCTTGATTTGGGTTCTAAAATCTACCAGAGAAAATAACTACATCAATCATTGGTAGAAAAATATTGGCCTCTGGGTTTGTGTGCCACTCCTGACTCCTGTGTGCGTCATCTCTCAGTCAGTGGGCCATAGAACGCCTATTTTTGGTTTTATTTGTTTTCTAAATTCTCCCTGAAAAAATCATTTTATTTTATTTGGTTTCTAAATTCTTCCTGATAAAATCATATTTTTTTTATTATTTTTTTTTCTAAAGTCTCCCTGAAAAAAAAAACAGTGGGAGATTAATATTGGCCTTTCTGCTTGTGTGCCAGTCTTGACTCCTGGGTGCGTCATCTCTCAGTCAGTGGGCCATAGAACGCCTATTTTTGGTTTTATTTGTTTTATAAATTCTCCCTGAAAAAATCATTTTATTTTATTTGGTTTCTAAATTCTTCCTGATAAAATCATATTTTTTTTATTATTTTTTTTTCTAAAGTCTCCCTGAAAAAAAAAAAAAAAAAACAACCAAAAAAAACAGTGGGAGATTAATATTGGCCTTTCTGCTTGTGTGCCAGTCTTGACTCCTGGGTGCGTCATCTCTCAGTCAGTGGGCCATAGAACGCCTATTTTTGGTTTTATTTGTTTTATAAATTCTCCCTGAAAAAATCATTTTATTTTATTTGGTTTCTAAATTCTTCCTGATAAAATCATATTTTTTTTATTATTTTTTTTTCTAAAGTCTCCCTGAAAAAAAAAAAAAAAAAAACAACCAAAAAAAACAGTGGGAGATTAATATTGGCCTTTCTGCTTGTGTGCCAGTCTTGACTCCTGGGTGTGCCATCTCTCTCTCTCTCTCTCTCTCTCTCTCTCTCTCTCTCTCTCTCTCTCCAATTGTGGTCCATAGAAAGCCTATATTTTTTTTCCTTGATTTGGGTTCTAAAATCTACCAGAGAAAATAACTACATCAATCATTGGTAGAAAAATATTGGCCTCTGGGTTTGTGTGCCACTCCTGACTCCTGTGTGCGTCATCTCTCAGTCAGTGGGCCATAGAACGCCTATTTTTGGTTTTATTTGTTTTCTAAATTCTCCCTGAAAAAATCATTTTATTTTATTTGGTTTCTAAATTCTTCCTGATAAAATCATATTTTTTTTATTATTTTTTTTTCTAAAGTCTCCCTGAAAAAAAAAAAAAAAAACAGTGGGAGATTAATATTGGCCTTTCTGCTTGTGTGCCAGTCTTGACTCCTGGGTGCGTCATCTCTCAGTCAGTGGGCCATAGAACGCCTATTTTTGGTTTTATTTGTTTTATAAATTCTCCCTGAAAAAATCATTTTATTTTATTTGGTTTCTAAATTCTTCCTGATAAAATCATATTTTTTTTATTATTTTTTTTTCTAAAGTCTCCCTGAAAAAAAAAAAAAAAAAACAACCAAAAAAAACAGTGGGAGATTAATATTGGCCTTTCTGCTTGTGTGCCAGTCTTGACTCCTGGGTGCGTCATCTCTCAGTCAGTGGGCCATAGAACGCCTATTTTTGGTTTTATTTGTTTTATAAATTCTCCCTGAAAAAATCATTTTATTTTATTTGGTTTCTAAATTCTTCCTGATAAAATCATATTTTTTTTATTATTTTTTTTTCTAAAGTCTCCCTGAAAAAAAAAAAAAAAAAAACAACCAAAAAAAACAGTGGGAGATTAATATTGGCCTTTCTGCTTGTGTGCCAGTCTTGACTCCTGGGTGTGCCATCTCTCTCTCTCTCTCTCTCTCTCTCTCTCTCTCTCTCTCTCTCTCCAATTGTGGTCCATAGAAAGCCTATATTTTTTTTCCTTGATTTGGGTTCTAAAATCTACCAGAGAAAATAACTACATCAATCATTGGTAGAAAAATATTGGCCTCTGGGTTTGTGTGCCACTCCTGACTCCTGTGTGCGTCATCTCTCAGTCAGTGGGCCATAGAACGCCTATTTTTGTTTTTATTTGTTTTATAAATTCTCCCTGAAAAAATCATTTTATTTTATTTGGTTTCTAAATTCTTCCTGATAAAATCATATTTTTTTTATTATTTTTTTTTCTAAAGTCTCCCTGAAAAAAAAAAAAAAAACAAAAAACAAAAAAAAAACAGTGGGAGATTAATATTGGCCTTTCTGCTTGTGTGCCAGTCTTGACTCCTGGGTGTGCCATCTCTCTCTCTCTCTCTCTCCAATTGTGGTCCATAGAAAGCCTACATTTTTTTTCCTTGATTTGGGTTCCAAAATCTACCAGAGAAAATAACTCCATCAATCATTGGTAGAAAAATATTGGCCTCTGGGCTTGTGTGCCACTCCTGATTCCTGTGTGCGTCATCTCTCACTCAGTGGCCCATAGAAAGCATATAGTTTGTTACATTTGTTTTCTAAATTCTCCCTGCAAAAATCTATTTTTTTTTTTTGGGGGGGTTTCTAAAGTGTTCCTGAAAAAAATAAAAATAAAAAAAAAATAATAGTGTGACATTAATATTAACATTTGTGCTTCAGTGACAGTCCTGCGTGTGGGGCATCTCTCTAATTTGCAGCCACCAAAAAAAGAGTGTGTAACATTGGGCCTGATTTTCGCTGTGGTCTCACCAACCTGTAAAGGGGTAGCTAAATCATACTGAAGTTATAGCTCACCGTGTAAGTTGTGTGACTGCAACAAATAACGTTAGTTTGGTTACGTTTTTAAAACAATGAGGAAGTCTAGTGGAAGAGGTCGTGGCCGGGGGCGTTCATTGTCAGCTGGTAATGAGGGTAGTGGTAGTGGTGGAGCATCAGGTGGTCGTGGGGGAAAAAATATTGCACCTAAGTCTGGAGCTGTGGAGCCAGGTTCGTCGTCCGGCTACACAAGGCCTCGAACGCTCCCTTTTCTGGGATTAGGAAAACCGCTTTTAAAGCCGGAGCAGCAAGAGCAAGTTTTGGCTTATCTTGCTGACTCAGCCTCTAGCTCTTTTGCCTCATCTCGTGAAACTGGTAAAAGTAAAAGCAGCGCGTCGTTAGTGGATGTTCACGGTCAGGGACAAGTCACTTCCTTGTCCTCTTCAGCAAAAACAACAACAGAGAAGAATGCAGCAGGCGACACAACGGGTTACTCCATGGAGCTCTTTACACATACCGTCCCTGGCTTAGAAAGTGAAGCAGTTAACAGTCCATGCCCATTACAAATTGAATCTGACATGGAGTGCACTGACGCACAGCCACAGCCAGACTACTATGCTGGTCCTTTGACTCAGACCACAACATTGCCCTCGCAGGGTGCTGATCAAGAATCAGACCCTGATGAGACTATGTTGCCCCATCACGAACGCTATACCACCGAACGACACGGTGACACAGACGAAGTTGCGCAGGAGGTACAAGAAGAGTTATTAGATGACCCAGTTCTTGACCCCGATTGGCAGCCATTGGGGGAACAGGGTGCAGGCGGCAGCAGTTCTGAAGCAGAGGAGGAGGAGGGGCCGCAGCAGGCATCAACATCGCCACAGGTTCCATCTGCCGGGCCCGTATCTTGCCCAAAACGCGTGGCAAAGCCAAAACCTGGTGGAGGACAGCGTGGCCATCCGGTTAAAGCTCAGTCTGCAATGCCTGAAAAGGTATCCGATGCTAGAAAGAGTGCAGTCTGGCATTTTTTTTTAAACAACATCCAATTGATCAGCGCAAAGTCATCTGTCAAAAATGTTCTACTTCCTTAAGCAGAGGTCAGAATCTGAAAAGTCTCAATACTAGTTGCATGCATAGACATTTAACCACCATGCATTTGAAAGCTTGGACTAACTACCAAACGTCCCTTAAGGTTGTTGCACCCTCGGCCAATGAAGCTAGTCATCAACGCAACATCCCTTCCGGCAGTGTAGGACCACCATTTAGCGCACCACCTGCTGTATCTGTGCAGGTATCTTTGCCAGGCCAAAGCAGTCAGGGTCAGGGAATCACCAGTTTCGTAGTAGGAAACACTGCATCTAGGGCACCGGCGGCAACAATACCATCTCCCACCGTCTCTCAGTCTGCCATGTCCACCGGCACCCCCGCTAGTTCCACGATCTCCAGCTCTCCAGTCCAGCTCACCCTACATGAGACTATGGTTAGAAAAAGGAAATACTTAGCCTCGCATCCGCGTACACAGGGTTTGAACGCCCACATAGCTAGACTAATCTCGTTAGAGATGATGCCCTACCGGTTAGTTGAAAGCGAAGCTTTCAAAGACCTGATGGACTACGCTGTACCACGCTACGAGCTACCCAGTCGACACTTTTTTTCCAGAAAAGCCATCCCAGCCCTCCACCAGCATGTTAAAGAGCGCATCGTCCATGCACTCAGGCAATCTGTGAGCACAAAGGTGCACCTGACAACAGATGCATGGACCAGTAGGCATGGCCAGGGACGTTACGTGTCCATCACGGCACACTGGGTAAATGTGGTGGATTCAGGGTCCACAGGGGACAGCAAGTTTGGGACCGTTCTGCCTAGCCCACGGTCTAGTAAACAGTTGTCTGTAGCCGTTCGCACCCCCTCCTCCTCCTCCTCCTCGTCCTCCTGCAGAAGCAAGAGCTCGTCCACAGACCGCAGTCGCACAAACACTCCATCCGCACCTGCCACTGTTGCACACCAGGTCTCCCATTATGGGGCAGCTACTGGCATACGTCAGCAGGCTGTATTGGCTATGAAGTGTTTGGGCGACAATAGACACACCGCGGAAGTTCTGTCCGAGTTCTTGCAGCAAGAAACGCAGTCGTGGCTGGGCACTGTAGATCTTGAGGCAGGCAAGGTAGTGAGTGATAACGGAAGGAATTTCATGGCTGCCATCTCCCTTTCCCAACTGAAACACATTCCTTGCCTGGCTCACACCTTAAACCTGGTGGTGCAGTGCTTCCTGAAAAGTTATCCGGGGTTATCCGACCTGCTCCTCAAAGTGCGTGGACTTTGCGCACATATCCGCCGTTCGCCTGTACACTCCAGCCGTATGCAGACCTATCAGCGTTCTTTGAACCTTCCCCAGCATCGCCTAATCATAGACGTTGCAACAAGGTGGAACTCAACACTGCACATGCTTCAGAGACTGTGCGAACAGAGGCGGGCTGTTATGTTTTTGTGGGAGGATACACATACACGGGCAGGCAGTAGGATGGCAGACATGGAGTTGTCAGGTGTGCAGTGGTCGAAGATTCAAGACATGTGTCAAGTCCTTCAGTGTTTTGAGGAATGCACACGGCTGGTTAGTGCAGACAACGCCATAATAAGCATGAGCATCCCCCTAATGCGTCTGCTGATGCAAAGTTTGACGCACATAAAGGATCAGGCGTCTGCACCAGAGGAAGAGGAAAGCCTTGATGACAGTCAGCGATTGTCTGGTCAGGGCAGTGTACATGACGAGGTACCGGGCGAAGAGGAGGTGGAGGATGAGGAGGATGATGGGGATGAGTATATTTTTAATGAGGAAGCTTTCCCGGGGGCACGGGAAATTGGTGGCGTGGCAAGGCCGGGTTCTGGTTTTTTGAGGGACACAAGTGACGTAGATTTGCCTGCAACTGCCCCTCAACCAAGCACAACCGCAGATTTGACAACGGGAACTTTGGCCCACATGGCGGATTATGCCTTGCGTATCCTCAAAAGGGACACACGCATTACAAAAATGATGAACGATGACGATTACTGGTTGGCCTGCCTCCTTGATCCTCGCTATAAAGGCAAATTGCAAAATATTATGCCACATGAGAACTTGGAACTAATATTAGCAACAAAACAATCAACTCTTGTTGACCGTTTGCTTCTGGCATTCCCTGCACACAGCGCCCGTGATCGTTCTCACACGAGCTCCAGGGGCCAGCAGACCAGAGGTGTTAGAGGGGCAGAAATCAGAAGTGGCGTTGGACAGAGGGGTTTTCTGACCAGGTTGTGGAGTGATTTTTCTATGACCGCAGACAGGACAGGTACTGCAGCATCAATTCAAAGTGACAGGAGACAACATTTGTCCAGTATGGTTACAAACTATTTTTCATCCCTTATCGACGTTCTCCCTCAACCGTCATTCCCATTTGATTACTGGGCATCCAAATTAGACACCTGGCCAGAATTGGCAGAATATGCATTGCAGGAGCTTGCTTGCCCGGCAGCTAGTGTCCTATCAGAAAGAGTATTCAGTGCTGCAGGTTCAATACTAACAGAAAAAAGGACTCGTCTGGCTACCCAAAATGTAGATGATCTAACCTTCATTAAAATGAACCACAACTGGATTTCAAAATCTTTTGCCCCACCCTGCCCGGCTGACACCTAGCTTTCCTATGAAAAGGTCTTGCCTGTGGACTATTCTGAATGACTTTTCCAATCTCGTAATTTTCTTCACCTGATTGTCCAGCATACGACATGTTTCCACCTCACGAAATGGCCAAACTCCCCACACGGGGCCGTGCTATCGCCACTTTGCGCTTGGACCCTTGAGAGTGCTGTTTGTCTGAAGAGGTGGGTGTGGCCGCTTTTGGTCGACGGCACTGCCACTGGGTCCCTCATAGTACAATAAAGTGTCTCTGGCGGTGGTGGTGCGCACCCAACGTCAGACACACCGTTGTAATATGAGGGGCCCTGTGCCTGTACCGCCGGCCACAAGACAGTTCCCCCCCCAGCTCAAACAGTGCTCTACCACTAGCAAAATTATCTCTCACAGCTTCACCAATGTGTAGTCTAGCCGCTGACATCCTTCAATGCCTGGCACTGACAATACCATTGTTTTGACATTTTTGTTATGTTAGGCCTTCGAAGCCTGTCTGCGGTCCCTTCTTTCTACAACTACTACACTGACCAGGCCACTGCTGGCCGTGTTACCCTGGAACCAATTTAAAAGTGCCTACAGTCAGCCCAATTTTGTTATGTTAGGCCTTCGAAGACTGTCTGCCGTCACTCCTTCCACTAGACTTCCACTGACCATACACTGCTGCCCATGTACCCCTGGAACCAATTTAAAGTGCCTACAGCCAGCCCAATTTTGTTATGTTAGGCCTTTGAAGCCTGTCTGCGGTCACTCCTTCCACTAGACTTCCACTGACCAGACCACTGCTGCCCGTGTACCCCTGGAACCAATTTAAAAGTGCCTACAGCCAGCCCAAGTTTGTTATGTTAGGCCTTGGAAGCCTGTCTGCGGTCACTCCTTCCACTAGACTTCCACTGACCAGACCACTGCTGCCCGTGTACCCCTGGAACCAATTTAAAAGTGCCTACAGCCAGCCCAAGTTTGTTATGTTAGGCCTTGGAAGCCTGTCTGCGGTCACTCCTTCCACTAGACTTCCACTGACCAGACCACTGCTGCCCGTGTACCCCTGGAACCAATTTAAAAGTGCCTACAGCCAGCCCAAGTTTGTTATGTTAGGCCTTGGAAGCCTGTCTGCGGTCACTCCTTCCACTAGACTTCCACTGACCAGACCACTGCTGCCCGTGTACCCCTGGAACCAATTTAAAAGTGCCTACAGCCAGCCCAAGTTTGTTATGTTAGGCCTTCTAAGCCTGTCTGCGGTCCATTCTTTCAACTACTACTACACTGACCAGGTCACTGCTGCCCGTGTACCCCTGGAACCAATTTAAAATTGCCTACAGCCAGCCCAATTTTTTTATTTTAGGCCTTCGATGCCTGTCTGCGGTCCATTCTTTCAACTACTACTACACTGACCAGGTCACTGCTGTCCGTGTACCCCTGGAACCAATTTAAAATTGCCTACAGCCATGTGTTATTATTTTAGGCCTTCGATGCCTGTCTGCGGTCACTCCTTCCACTAGGCCTCCACTGACCACACCACTGCTGTCCGTGTACCCCTGGAACCAATTTAAAATTGCCTACAGCCATGTGTTATTATTTTAGGCCTTCGATGCCTGTCTGCGGTCACTCCTTCCACTAGGCCTCCACTGACCACACCACTGCTGTCCGTGTACCCCTGGAACCAATTTAAAATTGCCTACAGCCAGCCCAATTTTTTTATTTTAGGCCTTCGATGCCTGTCTGCGGTCCATTCTTTCAACTACTACTACACTGACCAGGTCACTGCTGTCCGTGTACCCCTGGAACCAATTTAAAATTGCCTACAGCCATGTGTTATTATTTTAGGCCTTCGATGCCTGTCTGCGGTCACTCCTTCCACTAGGCCTCCACTGACCACACCACTGCTGTCCGTGTACCCCTGGAACCAATTTAAAATTGCCTACAGCCATGTGTTATTATTTTAGGCCTTCGATGCCTGTCTGCGGTCACTCCTTCCACTAGGCCTCCACTGACCACACCACTGCTGTCCGTGTACCCCTGGAACCAATTTAAAATTGCCTACAGCCAGCCCAATTTTTTTATTTTAGGCCTTCGATGCCTGTCTGCGGTCCATTCTTTCAACTACTACTACACTGACCAGGTCACTGCTGTCCGTGTACCCCTGGAACCAATTTAAAATTGCCTACAGCCATGTGTTATTATTTTAGGCCTTCGATGCCTGTCTGCGGTCACTCCTTCCACTAGGCCTCCACTGACCACACCACTGCTGTCCGTGTACCCCTGGAACCAATTTAAAATTGCCTACAGCCATGTGTTATTATTTTAGGCCTTCGATGCCTGTCTGCGGTCACTCCTTCCACTAGGCCTCCACTGACCACACCACTGCTGCCCGTGTACCCCTGGAACCAATTTAAAATTGCCTACAGCCAGCCCAATTTTTTTATTTTAGGCCTTCGATGCCTGTCTGCGGTCCATTCTTTCAACTACTACTACACTGACCAGGTCACTGCTGTCCGTGTACCCCTGGAACCAATTTAAAATTGCCTACAGCCATGTGTTATTATTTTAGGCCTTCGATGCCTGTCTGCGGTCACTCCTTCCACTAGGCCTCCACTGACCACACCACTGCTGCCCGTGTACCCCTGGAACCAATTTAAAATTGCCTACAGCCAGCCCAATTTTTTTATTTTAGGCCTTCGATGCCTGTCTGCGGTCCATTCTTTCAACTACTACTACACTGACCAGGTCACTGCTGTCCGTGTACCCCTGGAACCAATTTAAAATTGCCTACAGCCATGTGTTATTATTTTAGGCCTTCGATGCCTGTCTGCGGTCACTCCTTCCACTAGGCCTCCACTGACCACACCACTGCTGTCCGTGTACCCCTGGAACCAATTTAAAATTGCCTACAGCCATGTGTTATTATTTTAGGCCTTCGATGCCTGTCTGCGGTCACTCCTTCCACTAGGCCTCCACTGACCACACCACTGCTGTCCGTGTACCCCTGGAACCAATTTAAAATTTCCTTACAGCCAGCCCAATTTTTTTATTTTAGGCCTTCGATGCCTGTCTGCGGTCCATTCTTTCAACTACTACTACACTGACCAGGTCACTGCTGTCCGTGTACCCCTGGAACCAATTTAAAATTGCCTACAGCCATGTGTTATTATTTTAGGCCTTCGATGCCTGTCTGCGGTCACTCCTTCCACTAGGCCTCCACTGACCACACCACTGCTGTCCGTGTACCCCTGGAACCAATTTAAAATTGCCTACAGCCATGTGTTATTATTTTAGGCCTTCGATGCCTGTCTGCGGTCACTCCTTCCACTAGGCCTCCACTGACCACACCACTGCTGTCCGTGTACCCCTGGAACCAATTTAAAATTGCCTACAGCCAGCCCAATTTTTTTATTTTAGGCCTTCGATGCCTGTCTGCGGTCCATTCTTTCAACTACTACTACACTGACCAGGTCACTGCTGTCCGTGTACCCCTGGAACCAATTTAAAATTGCCTACAGCCATGTGTTATTATTTTAGGCCTTCGATGCCTGTCTGCGGTCACTCCTTCCACTAGGCCTCCACTGACCACACCACTGCTGTCCGTGTACCCCTGGAACCAATTTAAAATTGCCTACAGCCATGTGTTATTATTTTAGGCCTTCGATGCCTGTCTGCGGTCACTCCTTCCACTAGGCCTCCACTGACCACACCACTGCTGCCCGTGTACCCCTGGAACCAATTTAAAATTGCCTACAGCCAGCCCAATTTTTTTATTTTAGGCCTTCGATGCCTGTCTGCGGTCCATTCTTTCAACTACTACTACACTGACCAGGTCACTGCTGTCCGTGTACCCCTGGAACCAATTTAAAATTGCCTACAGCCATGTGTTATTATTTTAGGCCTTCGATGCCTGTCTGCGGTCACTCCTTCCACTAGGCCTCCACTGACCACACCACTGCTGTCCGTGTACCCCTGGAACCAATTTAAAATTGCCTACAGCCATGTGTTATTATTTTAGGCCTTCGATGCCTGTCTGCGGTCACTCCTTCCACTAGGCCTCCACTGACCACACCACTGCTGTCCGTGTACCCCTGGAACCAATTTAAAATTGCCTACAGCCAGCCCAATTTTTTTATTTTAGGCCTTCGATGCCTGTCTGCGGTCCATTCTTTCAACTACTACTACACTGACCAGGTCACTGCTGTCCGTGTACCCCTGTAACCAATTTAAAATTGCCTACAGCCATGTGTTATTATTTTAGGCATTCGATGCCTGTCTGCGGTCCATTTTTTCAACTACTACTACACTGACCAGGTCACTGCTGCCCGTGTACCCCTGGAACCAATTTAAAATTGCCTACAGCCATGTGTTATTATTTTAGGCCTTCGATGCCTGTCTGCGGTCACTCCTTCCACTAGGCCTCCACTGACCACACCACTGCTGCCCGTGTACCCCTGGAACCAATTTAAAATTGCCTACAGCCAGCCCAATTTTTTTATTTTAGGCCTTCGATGCCTGTCTGCGGTCCATTCTTTCAACTACTACTACACTGACCAGGTCACTGCTGCCCGTGTACCCCTGGAACCAATTTAAAATTGCCTACAGCCATGTGTTATTATTTTAGGCCTTCGATGCCTGTCTGCGGTCACTCCTTCCACTAGGCCTCCACTGACCACACCACTGCTGTCCGTGTACCCCTGGAACCAATTTAAAATTGCCTACAGCCATGTGTTATTATTTTAGGCCTTCGATGCCTGTCTGCGGTCACTCCTTCCACTAGGCCTCCACTGACCACACCACTGCTGCCCGTGTACCCCTGGAACCAATTTAAAATTGCCTACAGCCAGCCCAATTTTTTTATTTTAGGCCTTCGATGCCTGTCTGCGGTCCATTCTTTCAACTACTACTACACTGACCAGGTCACTGCTGTCCGTGTACCCCTGGAACCAATTTAAAATTGCCTACAGCCATGTGTTATTATTTTAGGCCTTCGATGCCTGTCTGCGGTCACTCCTTCCACTAGGCCTCCACTGACCACACCACTGCTGTCCGTGTACCCCTGGAACCAATTTAAAATTGCCTACAGCCATGTGTTATTATTTTAGGCCTTCGATGCCTGTCTGCGGTCACTCCTTCCACTAGGCCTCCACTGACCACACCACTGCTGTCCGTGTACCCCTGGAACCAATTTAAAATTGCCTACAGCCAGCCCAATTTTTTTATTTTAGGCCTTCGATGCCTGTCTGCGGTCCATTCTTTCAACTACTACTACACTGACCAGGTCACTGCTGTCCGTGTACCCCTGTAACCAATTTAAAATTGCCTACAGCCATGTGTTATTATTTTAGGCATTCGATGCCTGTCTGCGGTCCATTTTTTCAACTACTACTACACTGACCAGGTCACTGCTGCCCGTGTACCCCTGGAACCAATTTAAAATTGCCTACAGCCATGTGTTATTATTTTAGGCCTTCGATGCCTGTCTGCGGTCACTCCTTCCACTAGGCCTCCACTGACCACACCACTGCTGCCCGTGTACCCCTGGAACCAATTTAAAATTGCCTACAGCCAGCCCAATTTTTTTATTTTAGGCCTTCGATGCCTGTCTGCGGTCCATTCTTTCAACTACTACTACACTGACCAGGTCACTGCTGCCCGTGTACCCCTGGAACCAATTTAAAATTGCCTACAGCCATGTGTTATTATTTTAGGCCTTCGATGCCTGTCTGCGGTCACTCCTTCCACTAGGCCTCCACTGACCACACCACTGCTGTCCGTGTACCCCTGGAACCAATTTAAAATTGCCTACAGCCATGTGTTATTATTTTAGGCCTTCGATGCCTGTCTGCGGTCCATTCTTTCAACTACTACTACACTGACCAGGGCACTGCTGGCCGTGTACCCCTGGAACCAACATCAGAAAATATAAAAATAAGTATTTTGCTTATAAAAAAGAAAATACTGGTGAGATATCAAATGCAGACATTTTAACATTAAAAACAAACACACAACTCTAATCTGGTACAGTACTAAAAATGGCCACCAGCTACAATTACTTTCTCCTGCAAGTAGTTAACTGAAAGTTTTTTTAAATTGAAAACACACATATGGCATCCACCGAGTGTTGTCCTGTCGCGTCTTCTTTATATTATTGCCGAGAAGATGCAAAATAATGAAAATAATAAAATCATTAATTACCAAAATAATAGAGAAAGTCAACACCACATTGCAAATAAACATTCATTCCAAATAAAGAAGCAGGGCGCGTCCGAGGGTGAGTATATACCTAATAAGAATATAATCACCCTCGGACGCGCAATGCTTATTTCCAACAGCCTTCCTTCCTAAGAATCAGCCCTTCCGTCGTGTAGAGAGACGTTGTGTTACACTCCAAGGTGTTCCCCAGGTTGCCTTTCCTGAGCTTCGATCTTCCGGCTCTCGTTTAGTAGTTCTTGGAAACTACTCTGCATTAGGCCTTCAAATTGGGTATGGGGTGTAGAGAGATGGTGTGTTCCACTCCAAGGTGTTCCCCAGGTTGCCTTTCCTGAGCTTCGATCTTCCGGCTCTCGTTTAGTAGTTGTTGGAAACTACGCTGCATTAGGCCTTCAAATTGGGTATGGGGTGTAGCGAGAGGGTGTGTTACACTCCAAGGTGTTCCCCAGGTTGCCTTTCCTGAGCTTCGATATTCCGGCTCTCGTTTAGTAGTTGTCGGAAACTACGCTGCATTAGGCCTACAAATTGGGTATGGGGCGTAGAGAGAGGGTGTGTTACACTCCAAGGTGTTCCCCAGGTTGCCTTTCCTGAGCTTCGATATTCCGGCTCTCGTTTAGTAGTTGTCGGAAACTACGCTGCATTAGGCCTACAAATTGGGTATGGGGTGTAGAGAGAGGGTGTGTTACACTCCAAGGTGTTCCCCAGGTTGCCTTTCCTGAGCTTCGATCTTCATGCTCTCGTTTAGTAGTTGTCGGAAACTACGCTGCATTAGGCCTACAAATTGGGTATGGGGTGTAGAGAGAGGGTTTGTTACACTCCAAGGTGTTCCCCAGGTTGCCTTTCCTGAGCTTCGATCTTCCGGCTCTCGTTTAGTAGTTGTTGGAAACTACGCTGCATTAGGCCTTCAAATTGGGTATGGGGTGTAGCGAGAGGGTGTGTTACACTCCAAGGTGTTCCCCAGGTTGCCTTTCCTGAGCTTCGATCTTCCGGCTCTCGTTTAGTAGTTCTTGGAAACTACACTGCATTAGGCCTTCAAATTGGGTATGGGGTGTAGAGAGAGGGTGTGTTACACTCTAAGGTGTTCCCCAGGTTTCCTTGCCATTGCTTCGGTCTTCCGACTCTCGTTTAGTAGTTGTAGAAAAGTACACTGCATTAGGCCATACAAAATGGGTATGGGGTGGAGAGAGATGGTGTGTTACACTCCAAGGTGTTCCCCAGGTTGCCTTTCCTGAGCTTCTATCTTCAGGCTCTCATTAAATTGTGGTTAAATGGAACAACTGCATTTGGCGTACTAGTTGGTTTGGGGCCTACTATCGGTGTCTGCCACTCCTTGCTGTTCTCCTCCACTGAACAAAGCTGTGCCGCCTGTTTACTACGGTTGCCAATTTTGAACTGCATTTCGACTACTTACTGATTTGGCCCTACTCTCTGTGTCAGCCTCTCATTCCAGTTGTCCTCCACTGCAATGCCCCCTGGTTATTCCTGTGTTACCAATTTTGAACTGCATTTAGCCCACTTTCTTCTTTGGGCCTATATCTGTGTTTCCACTTCATCGTGCCCATTGCCCAGCCAGTGATAGATGAGTCTGCTGGTACATTGACCCATAACGCAACATTCCCCGTGCACGCTACACAACAACATTGTGACCCTGCTGAAAGTCAGGTTGCTCTTCCCGCATACCATACCACCTTACACGGGGACAAAGAGGAAGGTGCAGATGAAAGTGCAGGTTCCTTCATCAGGTGGGGGGAGGAATACTAGTTGGCGACGTCACTGGCACAGGGCCTCTCATAGTACGCAAAAGTGTTGCTGCCGGTGGGAGGCGCCCCCGCCGTGCAAACACACCGCTGTACTTTGAGGGGCCCTGTGCCAGTGCCAATGCCAACGAGTGGGCCCCCCCTGCTTGCTCAGGTTCACAGCACTTGCAAAGTTGAAATACTTACCTCTCCCTGCTCCACTGCCGTGACGTGGTCCAGATTTCCTGGGCCCACTAATTACTTGAACCAGCCCTACCCCCCACAACTTTAGCCAAATGACCCCCAATTTCAAATGCCTTCCAATTATTATAAGGTAAATTACGCTTGACAAGCTTCATTAAGAAGAATGGATGGTTTTGACATTAAAATGGCCACTCTAGGTGTTTTCCTGGCCCCCACTCACTGCCGACTATGCTGCCCCATTGACTTGCATTGGGTTTCGTGTTTCGGTCGATCCCGACTTTACGTCATAATCGGCCGATTTCACTCGACCCGACTTTGGACATAGTCGGGTTTCGCAAAACCCGGCTCGACTCTAAAAAGGTCAAGGTCGCTCAACTCTACTGATAAGTTTTCACAGTCTTGCCTATAATTCTTGAGCCTGGCAGAGTATTTAAAAGGCATATTGATATGTAACTAAGTACTTGGGGCCTGTTAAATACCATTGATAGTGTATAAGCACTTCTTCATGTAGGGGAAAAAATACAGGGAAGACATGTGGTGGTGTTGTCCGACAACAACACAATGATAGCCTACATAAATCGGCAAGGGGGCAGAAGATCAGCATCCCTTATGGCAGAGGCCAAAGAACTGTTCATATGGGAAGAAAACAACCTTCTTTCCTTAGCGGGAACATATTTAAAAGGGTCAGAGAATCAGATAGCCGATTTCTTAAGCCGTCACATATTACATCAAGGAGAGTGGTCCCTGAAATATTTGGGAAAATCGGTGCCAGCTGGGGCACTCCAGAAATAGACTTGTTTGCCACAAAAGAAAATCAGAAGGTGAGGAAGTTCTATTCCCTGAACCCAAGAGATCGATGGTGTTGCATGGATTAGCTGAATAATAAAGATGGCAAACTGTGTTTAGTGTTTTATCTCATGAAAAGACTTTATTCTGGCTGTGTTTTTATTTAACCCTTTACCAACTATAGGATTAGTAATGGATAGGTATCTTATTGACACCTCTCCATTACTAAGCCGGCTTGATGTCACCTTATAATACAAAGGTGACATCAACCCCACAACTATTACCCCACTTGCCACCTCTACAGGGCAAGTGGGAAGAGCAAGGCTAAGTGCCGGAATTGGCGCATTTTACAGATGCTCCTTTTGTGGGGCGGCTGTTATGGCCGGCAATCAGGCAACACAGCGTGCAGTAATCAGCGCACATACAGAGATCTGGCAATAACCAAAAACAATAGGATGAGCTCTGAGACGTGGAATCTCTGTAGACTGCAGTACCTGATCTATCCTCACACAACTATAAGCAGCAGTGGATTGCGCCTATCACTACCTATGCAACTCGGCACTGCCTGAGGAGCTGACTAGCCTGAAGATAGAAATACAAGCCTGACTTACCTCAGAGAAATACCCCAAAGGAATAGGCAGCCCCCCACATATAATGACTGTTAGCAAGATGAAAAAACAAACGTAGGAATGAAATAGATTCAGCAAAGTGAGGCCCGATATTCTAGACAGAGCGAGGATAGCAAAGAGAACTATGCAGTCTACAAAAAACCCTAAAACGAAAACCATGCAAAGGGGCAAAAAGACCCACCGTGCCGAACTAACAGCACGGCGGTGCACCCCTTTGCTTCTCAGAGCTTCCAGCAAAAGTTAATAGCAAGCTGGACAGAAAAAACAGAAAACAAACTAGAAGCACTTATCTAGCAGAGCAGCAGGCCCAAGGAAAGATGCAGTAGCTCAGATCCAACACTGGAACATTGACAAGGAGCAAGGAAGACAGACTCAGGTGGAGCTAAATAGCAAGGCAGCCAACGAGCTCACCAAAACACCTGAGGGAGGAAGCCCAGAGACTGCAATACCACTTGTGACCACAGAAGTGAACTCAGCCACAGAATTCACAACAGTACCCCCCCCTTGAGGAGGGGTCACCGAACCCTCACCAGAACCCCCAGGCCGACCAGGATGAGCCACATGAAAGGCACGAACAAGATCTGGGGCATGGACATCAGAGGCAAAAACCCAGGAATTATCTTCCTGAGCATAACCCTTCCATTTGACCAGATACTGGAGTTTCCGTCTAGAGACACGAGAATCCAAAATCTTCTCCACAATATACTCCAATTCCCCCTCCACCAAAACAGGGGCAGGAGGCTCCACAGATGGAACCATAGGTGCCACGTATCTCCTCAACAACGACCTATGGAATACATTATGTATGGAAAAGGAGTCTGGGAGGGTCAGACGAAAAGACACCGGATTGAGAATCTCAGAAATCCTATACGGACCAATAAAACGAGGTTTAAATTTAGGAGAGGAAACCTTCATAGGAATATGACGAGAAGATAACCAAACCAGATCCCCAACACGAAGTCGGGGTCCCACACGGCGTCTGCGATTAGCGAAAAGCTGAGCCTTCTCCTGGGACAAGGTCAAATTGTCCACTACCTGAGTCCAGATCTGCTGCAACCTGTCCACCACAGAATCCACACCAGGACAGTCCGAAGACTCAACCTGTCCTGAAGAGAAACGAGGATGGAACCCAGAATTGCAGAAAAATGGAGAGACCAAGGTAGCCGAGCTGGCCCGATTATTAAGGGCGAACTCAGCCAACGGCAAAACTGACACCCAATCATCCTGGTCAGCGGAAACAAAACATCTCAGATATGTTTCCAAGGTCTGATTGGTTCGTTCGGTCTGGCCATTAGTCTGAGGATGGAAGGCCGAGGAGAAAGATAGGTCAATGCCCATCCTACCACAAAAGGCTCGCCAGAACCTCGAGACAAACTGGGAACCTCTGTCAGAAACAATATTCTCAGGAATGCCATGTAAACTAACCACATGCTGGAAGAACAAAGGCACCAAATCAGAGGAGGAAGGCAATTTAACCAAGGGCACCAGATGGACCATTTTAGAAAAGCGATCACAGACCACCCAAATGACCGACATTTTTTGAGAAACGGGAAGGTCAGAAATGAAATCCATCGAAATATGTGTCCAAGGCCTCTTCGGGACCGGCAAGGGCAAAAGCAACCCACTGGCACGTGAACAGCAGGGCTTAGCCCTAGCACAAATTCCACAGGACTGCACAAAAGCACGCACATCCCGTGACAGAGATGGCCACCAGAAGGATCTAGCAACCAACTCCCTGGTACCAAAGATTCCTGGATGACCGGCCAGCACCGAACAATGAAGTTCAGAGATAACTTTACTAGTCCACCTATCAGGGACGAACAGTTTCTCGGCCGGACAACGATCAGGTTTATTAGCCTGAAATTTCTGCAACACTCTCCGCAAATCAGGGGAGATGGCAGACACAATGACTCCTTCCTTGAGGATACTCGCCGGCTCAGATAACCCCGGAGAGTCGGGCACAAAACTCCTAGACAGAGCATCCGCCTTCACATTTTTAGAGCCCGGAAGGTATGAAATCACAAAATCAAAACGAGCAAAAAATAACGACCAACGGGCCTGTCTAGGATTCAAGCGCTTGGCAGACTCAAGATAAGTAAGGTTCTTATGATCAGTCAATACCACCACGCGATGCTTAGCACCCTCAAGCCAATGACGCCACTCCTCGAATGCCCACTTCATGGCCAGCAACTCTCGGTTGCCCACATCATAATTACGCTCAGCAGCAGAAAATTTCCTGGAAAAGAAAGCACATGGTTTGAACACTGAGCAACCAGAACCTCTCTGTGACAAAACCGCCCCTGCACCAATCTCAGAAGCATCAACCTCGACCTGGAACGGAAGAGAAACATCAGGTTGACACAACACAGGGGCACAGCAAAAACGACGCTTCAACTCCTGAAAAGCTTCCACGGCAGCAGAAGACCAATTAACCAAATCAGCACCCTTCTTGGTCAAATCGGTCAATGGTCTGGCAATGCTAGAAAAATTACAGATGAAGCGACGATAAAAATTAGTAAAGCCCAGAAATTTCTGCAGACTTTTTAGAGATGTCGGCTGAGTCCAATCCTGGATGGCCTGAACCTTAACCGGATCCATCTCGATAGTAGAAGGGGAAAAGATGAACCCCAAAAATGAAACTTTCTGCACACCGAAGAGACACTTTGATCCCTTCACGAACAAGGAATTAGCACGCAGTACCTGGAAAACCATTCTGACTTGCTTCACATGAGACTCCCAATCATCTGAGAAGATCAAAATGTCATCCAAGTAAACAATCAAGAATTTATCCAGATACTCACGGAAAATGTCATGCATAAAAGACTGAAAAACAGATGGAGCATTGGCAAGTCCGAACGGCATCACCAGATACTCAAAATGACCCTCGGGCGTATTAAATGCCGTTTTCCATTCATCTCCCTGCCTGATTCTCACCAGATTATACGCACCACGAAGATCAATCTAAGTAAACCAACTAGCCCCCTTAATCCGAGCAAACAAGTCAGAAATCAATGGCAAGGGATACTGAAACTTAACAGTGATCTTATTAAGAAGGCGGTAATCAATACACGGTCTTAGCGAACCATCCTTCTTGGCTACAAAAAAGAACCCTGCTCCCAATGGTGACGACGATGGGCGAATATGTCCCTTCTCCAGCGACTCCTTCACATAACTGCGCATAGCGGTGTGTTCAGGTACGGACAAATTAAATAAACGACCCTTAGGGAATTTACTACCAGGAATCAAATCGATAGCACAATCACAATTCCTATGCGGAGGTAGGGCATCAGACTTGGACTCTTCAAATACATCCTGAAAGTCCGACAAGAACTCTGGGATGTCAGAAGGAATGGATGACGAAATAGACAAAAATGGAACATCACCATGTACTCCCTGACAACCCCAGCTGGTTACCGACATAGAGTTCCAATCCAATACTGGATTATGGGTTTGTAGCCATGGCAACCCCAACACGACCACACCATGCAAATTATGCAGTACCAGAAAGCGAATAACTTCCTGATGTGCAGGAGCCATGCACATGGTCAGCTGGGCCCAGTACTGAGGCTTATTCTTGGCCAAAGGTGTAGCATCAATTCCTCTCAACGGAATAGGACACCGCAAAGGCTCCAAGAAAAATCCACAACGTTTAGCATAATCCAAATCCATCAGATTCAGGGCAGCGCCTGAATCCACAAACGCCATGACAGAATACGATGACAAAGAGCACATTAAGGTAATGGACAAAAGGAATTTGGACTGTACAGTACCAATAACGGCAGAGCTATCGAACCGCCTAGTGCGTTTAGGACAATTAGAAATAGCATGAGTAGAATCACCACAATAGAAACACAGCCTGTTCAGACGTCTGTGTTCTTGCCGTTCTACTTTAGTCATAGTCCTGTCGCACTGCATAGGCTCAGGTTTACTCTCAGACAATACCGCCAGATGGTGCACAGATTTACGCTCGTGCAAGCGACGACCGATCTGAATGGCCAAGGACATAGACTCATTCAAACCAGCAGGCATAGGAAATCCCACCATTACATCCTTAAGAGCTTCAGAGAGACCCTTTCTGAACAAAGCCGCTAGTGCAGATTCATTCCACAGAGTGAGTACTGACCACTTCCTAAATTTCTGACAATATACTTCTACATCATCCTGACCCTGGCATAAAGCCAGCAGATTTTTCTCAGCCTGATCCACTGAATTAGGCTCATCGTAAAGCAATCCCAGCGCCTGGAAAAATGCATCAACATTACTCAATGCAGAATCTCCTGGTGCAAGAGAAAACGCCCAGTCCTGTGGGTCGCCGCGCAAAAAAGAAATAATAATCAAAACCTGTTGAATAGGATTACCAGAAGAATGAGGTTTCAAGGCCAAAAATAGCTTACAATTATTTCTGAAGCTCAGGAACTTAGTTCTGTCACCAAAAAACAAATCAGGAATCGGAATTCTTGGTTCTAGCATCGATTTCTGATCAATAGTATCTTGAATCTTTTGTACATTTACAACGAGATTATCCATTGAGGAGCACAGAGCCTGAATATCCATGTCCACAGCTGTGTCCTGAAGCACTCTAATGTCTAGGGGAAAAAAAAGACTGAAGACAGAGCTAAGAAAAAAAAATGATGTCAGGATTTCTTTTTTCCCTCTATTGGGAATCATTGGTGTGGCTCCTTGTACTGTTATGGCCGGCAATCAGGCAACACAGCGTGCAGTAATCAGCGCACATACAGAGATCTGGCAATAACCAAAAACAATAGGACGAGCTCTGAGACGTGGAATCTCTGTAGACTGCAGTACCTGATCTATCCTCACACAACTATAAGCAGCAGTGGATTGCGCCTATCACTACCTATGCAACTCGGCACTGCCTGAGGAGCTGACTAGCCTGAAGATAGAAATACAAGCCTGACTTACCTCAGAGAAATACCCCAAAGGAATAGGCAGCCCCCCACATATAATGACTGTTAGCAAGATGAAAAAACAAACGTAGGAATGAAATAGATTCAGCAAAGTGAGGCCCGATATTCTAGACAGAGCGAGGATAGCAAAGAGAACTATGCAGTCTACAAAAAACCCTAAAACGAAAACCACGCAAAGGGGCAAAAAGACCCACCGTGCCGAACTAACAGCACGGCGGTGCACCCCTTTGCTTCTCAGAGCTTCCAGCAAAAGTTAATAGCAAGCTGGACAGAAAAAACAGAAAACAAACTAGAAGCACTTATCTAGCAGAGCAGCAGGCCCAAGGAAAGATGCAGTAGCTCAGATCCAACACTGGAACATTGACAAGGAGCAAGGAAGACAGACTCAGGTGGAGCTAAATAGCAAGGCAGCCAACGAGCTCACCAAAACACCTGAGGGAGGAAGCCCAGAGACTGCAATACCACTTGTGACCACAGAAGTGAACTCAGCCACAGAATTCACAACAGGCGGCTGAGTGCTGATGTTTTTAGCCAGGGGTGGCCAATATCCATGGTCCCTTCCTAGGCTTTTAATATCAGCCCGCAGCTGTCTGCATAGCCTTTGCTGGTTATTAATAATGGGGGGAACCCCACGTCATTTTTTGGGGGGTTCCCCATTTTAGTAGCCAGTAAAGGCTAAGTATACAGCAGTGAGCTGATATTAATAGCCTGGGAAGCTCCATGGGTATCATCCCCTTCCGAGGCAATAAACATTGCCCCCAGTCGCTGGATTTCCCTCTGCTGGTTTTGAAAATTGCACGGGAGCCCACTCCATTGTTTTCCAATAAATAATAGTTTTTTAATTAAATACATGTCCAGTAACTTGCACACATACGGTACTAATTGTATTTGTCACCGACATCTATATATTTACCTATTCTATCTGTATTTACTGTATGTAATCCATCTCTTCTGTCGGCTCCTGCAGTGATTTTACAGAAGTCGGCAGATGAATTACCGGCTTTTCTAATGTCTATTTTTCAGTTCAATATAAATACATATATACTGTATATGTGTTACTGATATATATATATATATATATATATATATATACTAGATTGTGGCCCGATTCTAACGCATCGGGTATTCTAGAATATGCATGTCCCAGTAGTATATGGACAATGATGATTCCAGAATTCGCGGCAGACTGTGCCCGTCGCTGATTGGTCGAGGCAACCTTTATGACATCATCGTCGCCATGGCAACCATTATGACATCTACGTCGATACTGTGCCCGTCGCTGATTGGTCGAGGCGAATTCGCGGCAGACTGTGCCCGTCGCTGATTGGTCGAGGCAACCTTTATGACATCATCGTTGCCATGCTGTGCCCGTTGCTGATCAGACCAGAGACGCGGAATGTCTACGTCCTTTATGACATCATCGTCGCTGTGCCCGTCGCTGATTGGTCGAGGCAACCTTTATGACATCATCGTCGCCATGGCAACCATTATGACATCTACGTCGATACTGTGCCCGTCGCTGAATCAGAAACGTGGGATTTCTACGTCCTTTATGACATCATCGTCGCTGTGCCCGTTTCTGATTGGTCGAGGCCTGGCAGCCTCGACCAATCAGAGACGCGGGATTTCTACATCCTTTATGACATCATCGTCGCTGTGCCCGTCGCGGGATTTCTACGTCGATGCTGTGCTCGTCGCTGTGCCTGGCGGCCTCGACCAATCAGAGACGTGGGATTTCCAGTACAGACAGACAGACAGACAGAAAGACAGACAGAAAGACAGACAGACGGAAAAACCCTTAGGCAATTATATATATAGATACAGTATATACTGTATGTATTCTATGTGTATATATTCTATCTTTTCTATTTAAACCTGTCAGTGTGATTTTTACAGTAGCCGCATATGAATTGCCAGTTTTTCAAGGAAAACCTGTGTGTAAAAAAAAGGACAGCACTCGCATCATGCGAGTGCTGTGTGGTTTTTTTCGCATCCATTGACTTGCATTGGCGAGTTTCATCAAACATACGCAGCAAATCGCAGCATACTGCGATTTTTTTCTCAGTCCGATTTCAGCTGAGAAAAAAATTGCAGATGAGATGTCACCCATTAAATAACATTGGTCCGACTGCAGTCCACTTTTTTATCGGATTGCACTAGTCCATTAAACTCGCAAGTGAGTATCAGCCCTAGAGATCAGTGTGTGAGCTCCGTATGGAGTATGTTGGTATAGTGATCAGTGTGTGGGCTCTGTATGGAGAATGTCGGTATAGGGATCGGTGTGTGAGTTCTGTATGGGGAGTGTGTATAGGGATCGCTGTGTGAGCTCTGTATGGGGAGTATCAATATAGGGATCAGAGTGTGAGTTCTGTATGCAGAGTGTCAGTATAGGGATCGGTGTGTGAGCTCTGTATGCAGAGTGTCGGTATAGGGATCAGTGTGAGCTCTGTAGGGGAGTGTCGGTATAGGGATCAGTGTGAGCTCTATGGGGAGCATCGGTACAGGGATCGCTTTGTGAGCTCTGTATGAAGAGTGCCGGAATAGGGATCGGTGTGTGAGCTCTGTATGGAGAGTCGGTATAGGGATCGGGATCTGAGCTCTGTATGGGGAGTGTCGTACAGGGATCGGGGTGTGAGCTCTGTATGGATTCTGTCGGTATAGGGATCAGTGTGTGAGCTCTGTATGGAGAGTGTCTGTATAGGGATCAGTGTGTGAGCTCTGCAAGGAGTTTCGTATAGGGATCAGGGTGTGAGCTCTGTATGGAGAGTGTTGGTATAGAGATCGGTGTGTGAGCTCTGTATAGAATGTGTCGGTATAGGGATCGGGGTGTGAGCTCTGTATGGGGAGTGTCGGTATAGGGATCGGCGTGTGAGCTTTGTATGGAGAGTGTCGGTAAAGAGAGCGGGGTGTGAGCTCTGTATAAAGAGAGTGTCGGTATAGGGATCGGGGTTTGAGCTTTGCATGGAGTGTATCGGTATGGGGATCTGTGTGAGCTTTGTATGGGGAGTGTTGGTATAGGGATCGGTGTGAGCTCTATATGGGGAGTGTCGGTATAGGGATCGGGGTGTGGGCTCTGTATGGGGAGTGTCGGTATAGGGATCTGTGTGTGAGCTCTGTATGGGAAGTGTCGGTATAGGGATTGGGGTGTCAGCTCTGTATGGGGAGTGTCGGTATAGAGATCGGAGAGTGAGTTATGTATGGAGTATGTCGTTATAGGGATCGGAGTGTGAGTTATGTATGGAGAGTGTTGGTATAGGGATCGGTGTGTGATATCTATGGAGAGTGTCGGTATAGGATCAGCGTGTGATCTCTGTATGGAGAGTGTCGGTATAGGGATCAATGTGAGCTCTGTATGGAGTGTCGGTATAGGGATCAGTGTGTGAGCTCTGTATGGGGAGTGTCGGTATAGGGATCGATGTGATATCTGTATGGGAAGTGTTGGTATAGGGATCAATGCGAGTTCTGTATGGAGAGTGTTGGTATAGGGATCAGTGATTGAGCTCTGGGGAGTATCGGTATAGGGATCTGTGTGTGATTGTTATGGACCTGGTGGTTAGGAGCACCCGGCACGACCTGATAGTTAAACTGACACAGGACAAGCTCTGGGATGTGGGAGCTCTGCTGACCGCAACCCCTAATCCTATCACAACAACTAGAAATAGCCGTGGAGCGTTCCTGACTCTCCCTAGACGCCTCTTCACAGCCTAAGAGCTAGCTAACCCTAGAGATAGAAAATAAAGCCTACCTTGCCTCAGAGAAATTCCCCAAAGGAAAAGGCAGCCCCCCACATATATTGACTGTGAGTAAAGATGAAAGTCACAAACGCAGAAATGAAACAGGTTTCAGCAAAGGGAGGCCAGACTTACTAAACAGACTGAGGATAGGAAAGGTATCTTTGCGGTCAGCACAAAAAACTACAAAAGACCACGCAGAGTGTGCTAAAAGACCTCCGCACCGACTAACGGTGCGGAGATGCCACTCTGCATCCCAGAGCTTCCAGCTAGTAAGGCAAAATCATGATATCCAGCTGGACAAGGCAACAATGAACAAATAATAACTGGCAGGAACTTAGCTTCTGCTGGAGTAGACAGGTCACCAGAAAGATCCAAGAGCGAACTGAACAAATGCAGGAACATTGACAGCTGGCATGAAGTAACGATCTGAGTGGAGTTAAATAGAGCAGCCAACCAAATGATAAATCACGTCACCTGTGGAAGGAACCTCAGAAGCAGCAGCTCCACTCACAGCCACCAGAGGGAGTCCAAGGACAGAACTCGCCGAAGTACCATTCACGACCACAGGAGGGAGTTCGACAACAGAATTCACAACAGTACCCCCCCCTTGAGGAGGGGTCACCGAACCCTCACCAGAGACACCAGGCCGATCAGCATGAGCCAAATGAAAGGCACGAACTAGATCAGCAGCATGAACATCAGAGGCAAACACCCAGGAATTATCTTCCTGACCACAACCCTTCCACTTGACCAGGTACTGGAGTTTCCGTCTCGAAACACGAGAATCCAAAATCTTCTCCACCACATACTCCAACTCCCCCTCGACCAACACCGGGGCAGGAGGATCAACGGAGGGAACCATAGGCGCCACGTATCTCCGCAACAACGACCTATGGAATACATTATGGATGGCAAAAGAAGCTGGAAGGTCCAAACGAAATGACACAGGATTAAGAACTTCAGAAATCTTATATGGCCCAATGAAACGAGGCTTAAACTTAGGAGAGGAAACCTTCATAGGAACATGATGAGATGACAACCAAACCAAATCCCCAACACGAAGTCGGGGACCAACAGCGCTGGCGGATAGCGAAACGTTGAGCCTTCTCCTGGGACAATGTCAAATTGTCCACCACATGAGTCCAAATCTGCTGCAACCTGTCCACCACAGTATCCACACCAGTCTGATTAGTTCGTTCGGTTTGGCCATTAGTCTGAGGATGGAAAGCCGAAGAAAAAGACAAATCAATGCCCATCTTAGCACAAAAGGACCGCCAAAACCTCGAAACAAACTGGGAATCTCTGTCCGAGACGATGTTCTCCGGAATGCCATGCAAACGAAGCACATGCTGGAAAAACAATGGCACCAAATCAGAGGAGGAAGGCAATTTAGACAAGGGTACCAAATGGACCATCTTAGAGAAGCGATCACAAACCACCCAAATGACCGACATCTTTTGAGAAACAGGGAGATCAGAAATAAAATCCATGGAAATATGCGTCCAGGGCCTCTTCGGGACCGGCAAGGGCAAAAGCAACCCACTGGCACGAGAACAGCAGGGCTTAGCCCGAGCACAAGTCCCACAGGACTGCACAAAAGAACGCACATCCCGTGACAAAGAAGGCCACCAAAAGGATCTAGCCACCAAATCTCTGGTACCAAAGATTCCAGGATGACCAGCCAACACCGAACAATGAACCTCAGAGATAACTCTACTAGTCCATCTATCAGGGACAAACAGTTTCTCCGTTGGACAACGGTCAGGTCTATCAGCCTGAAACTTCTGCAGCACGCGCCGCAAATCAGGGGAGATGGCAGACAAAATTACCCCCTCTTTAAGAATACCCGCCGGCTCCGGAACACCCGGAGAGTCAGGCACAAAACTCCTTGACAGGGCATCAGCCTTCACATTCTTAGATCCCGGAAGGTATGAAACCACAAAATCAAAACGGGAGAAAAAGAGCGACCATCGAGCCTGTCTAGGATTCAACCGTTTGGCAGACTCGAGATAAGTCAAATTCTTGTGATCCGTCAAGACCACCACGCGATGTTTAGCTCCTTCAAGCCAATGTCGCCACTCCTCGAATGCCCACTTCATGGCCAACAACTCTCGATTGCCAACATCATAATTGCGCTCAGCAGGCGAGAATTTTCTAGAAAAGAAGGCACATGGTTTCATCACCGAGCCATCAGAACTTCTTTGCGACAAAACAGCCCCTGCTCCAATCTCAGAAGCATCAACCTCGACCTGAAACGGGAGCGAAACATCTGGCTGGCACAACACAGGGGCAGAAGAAAAACGACGCTTCAACTCCTGAAAAGCCTCTACAGCCGCAGAGGACCAATTGACCATATCAGCACCTTTCTTGGTCAAATCAGTCAACGGTTTAGCAATACTAGAAAAATTAGCGATGAAGCGACGGTAAAAATTAGCAAAGCCCAGGAACTTCTGCAGGCTCTTCACAGATGTCGGCTGAGTCCAATCATAAATGGCCTGAACTTTAACAGGGTCCATCTCGATAGTAGAAGGGAAAAAAATGAAACCCAAAAATGAAACCTTCTGAACTCCAAAGAGACACTTTGACCCCTTCACAAACAAGGAATTCGCACGAAGGACCTGGAACACCATTCTGACCTGCTTCACATGAGACTCCCAATCATCCGAAAAGACCAAAATGTCATCCAAATATACAATCATGAATCTATCCAGGTACTCTCGGAAGATGTCATGCATAAAGGACTGAAACACAGATGGAGCATTAGAAAGCCCGAATGGCATAACCAGGTACTCAAAATGGCCCTCGGGCGTATTAAATGCTGTGTTCCATTCATCGCCCTGTTTAATTCGCACAAGATTATACGCCCCTCGAAGATCTATCTTGGTGAACCAACTAGCCCCCTTAATCCGAGCAAACAAATCAGACAGCAGCAGCAAAGGATACTGAAATTTGACTGTGATCTTATTGAGAAGGCGGTAATCAATATAAGGTCTCAAAGAGCCATCCTTCTTGGCCACAAAAAAGAACCCTGCTCCCAATGGTGACGACGACGGGCGAATATGACCCTTCTCCAAGGATTCCTTTATATAACTCCGCATAGCGGCGTGCTCTGGCACAGATAAATTAAACAGTCGGCCCTTAGGAAACTTACTACCAGGAATCAAATTAATAGCACAATCGCAATCCTTATGAGGAGGTAGGGCACCGGATTTGGGCTCTTCAAATACATCCCGGTAATCTGATAAAAACTCAGGGACCTCAGAAGGAGTGGAAGGTGAAATTGACAACAATGGAACATCACCATGTACCCCTTGACAACCCCAGCCGGACACAGACATAGATCTCCAATCCAACACTGGATTATGGACCTGTAGCCATGGCAACCCCAAAACGACCACATCATGCAGATTATGCAACACCAAAAAGCGAATATCCTCCTGATGTGCAGGAGCCATGCACATGGTCAATTGAGTCCAGTACTGAGGCTTATTCTTGGCCAAAGGCGTAGCATCAATTACTCTCAATGGAATAGAATACTGCAAGGGCTCCAAGAAAAAACCACAGTGCCTGGCAAACTCCAAGTCCATCAAATTCAGGGCAGCGCCTGAATCCACAAATGCCATAACAGAATAGGACGACAGAGAGCAAATCAGAGTAACGGACAAAAGAAATTTAGACTGTACCATACCAATGGTGGCAGACCTAGCGAACCGCTTAGTGCTCTTAGGACAATCGGAGATAGCATGAGTGGATTCACCACAGTAAAAACACAGCCCATTCAGACGTCTGTGTTCTTGCCGTTCAGCTCTGGTCAAAGTCCTATCACACTGCATAGGCTCAGGCCTATGCTCAGAGAATACCGCCAAATGGTGCACAGCTTTGCGCTCACGCAAGCGCCGATCGATCTGAATGGCCAAGGACATAGACTCATTCAGACCAGCAGGCGTGGGAAATCCCACCATGACATCCTTAAGGGCTTCAGAAAGACCCTTTCTGAAAATTGCTGCCAGGGCACACTCATTCCACTGAGTAAGCACAGACCACTTTCTAAACTTCTGACAGTACACCTCCGCTTCATCCTGACCCTGACACAAAGCCAGCAAGATTTTCTCTGCCTGATCCACTGAATTTGGTTCATCATAAAGCAATCCAAGCGCCAGAAAAAACGCATCAACATCACGCAATGCAGGATCTCCTGGCGCAAGGGAAAATGCCAAGTCTTGAGGGTCACCACGCAACAAAGAAATAATGATTTTTACTTGTTGAACGGGGTCACCAGAGGAGCGGGGTTTCAAAGCTAGAAACAGTTTACAATTATTTTTGAAATTCAGGAACTTAGATCTATCCCCAGAAAATAAATCAGGAATAGGAATTCTAGGCTCTAACATCGGATTCTGAACCACAAAATCTTGAATGTTTTGTACCCTTGCAGTGAGATGATCCACACAAGAGGACAGACCTTGAATGTCCATATCTACACCTGTGTCCTGAACCACCCAAAGGTTTAGGGGAAAAGAAAGACAAAACACAGTGCAAAGAAAAAAAAAATGGTCTCAGAACTTCTCTTATCCCTCTATTGAGATGCATTAATGCTTTGGGCCAGCTGTACTGTTATGGACCTGGTGGTTAGGAGCACCCGGCACGACCTGATAGTTAAACTGACACAGGACAAGCTCTGGGATGTGGGAGCTCTGCTGACCGCAAACCCTAATCCTATCACAACAACTAGAAATAGCCGTGGAGCGTTCCTGACTCTCCCTAGACGCCTCTTCACAGCCTAAGAGCTAGCTAACCCTAGAGATAGAAAATAAAGCCTACCTTGCCTCAGAGAAATTCCCCAAAGGAAAAGGCAGCCCCCACATATATTGACTGAGTAAAGATGAAAGTCACAAACGCAGAAATGAAACAGGTTTCAGCAAAGGGAGGCCAGACTTACTAAACAGACAGAGGATAGGAAAGGTATCTTTGCGGTCAGCACAAAAAACTACAAAAGACCACGCAGAGTGTGCAAAAAGACCTCCGCACCGACTAACGGTGCGGAGATGCCACTCTGCATCCCAGAGCTTCCAGCTAGTAAGGCAAAATCATGATATCCAGCTGGACAAGGCAACAATGAACAAATAATAACTGGCAGGAACTTAGCTTCTGCTGGAGTAGACAGGTCACCAGAAAGATCCAAGAGCGAACTGAACAAATGCAGGAACATTGACAGCTGGCATGGAGTAACGATCTGAGTGGAGTTAAATAGAGCAGCCAACCAAAAGATAAATCACGTCACCTGTGGAAGGAACCTCAGAAGCAGCAGTTCCACTCACAGCCACCAGAGGGAGTCCATGGACAGAACTCGCCGAAGTACCATTCACGACCACAGGAGGGAGTTCGTCAACAGAATTCACAACAGTGATATCTGTATGGAAAGTGTAGGTATAGGGATTAGAGTGTGAGCTCTGTATGGAGAGTGTCGGTATAGGGATCAGTGTTTGAGCTCTGTATGGAGAGTGTCGGTATAGGGATCATTGTGAGCTCTGTATGGAGAGTGTCGGTGTAGGGATCAGTGTTTGAGTTCTGTATGGGGACTGTCGGTATATGGATCAGTGTGAGCTCTGTATGGAGAGTGTCGGTATAGGGATCGGTGTGTCATATCAATATCTGTATGGGGAGTGTCGTTATAAGGATCAGTGTGAGCTCTATATGGGGAGTGTAAGTATAGGGATCAGTGTGTGAGCTCTGTTTGGAGAGTTTCGGTATATGGATCAATGTGAGCTCTGTATGGAGAGTGTTGGTATAGGGATCTGTGTGTGATGTCTGTATGGGGAATGTCGGTATAGGGATCAGTTTGTGAGCTCTGTATGGAGAGTGTAGGTGTAGGGATTAGTGTGTGAGCTCTGTATGGAGAGGGTCGGCATAGGGATCAATGTGAGCTCTGTATGTAGAGTGTCGGTATAGGGATCAGCGTTTGAGCTCTGAATGGAGAGTGTCGGTATAGGGATCAGTGTGAGCTCTGTTGGGGAGTGTCGGTATAGGGATCAGAGTTTGAGCTCTGTATGGAGAGTGTCGGTATAGGGATCAATGTGTGAGCTCTGTATACGGAGTGTCTGTATAGGGATCGGGGTGTGAGCTCTGTATGGAGAGTGTTGGTATAAGGATCAGTGTGTGAGCTCTGTTTGGAGAGTGTCGGTATAGGGATCAATGTGAGCTCTGTATGGAGAGTGTTGGTATAGGGATCTATGTGTGATGTCTGTATGGGGAATTGTTGTGAATTCTGTTATCGAACTCCCTCCTGTGGTCATGAATGGTACTTCAGCGAGTTCTGTCCATGGACTCCCTCTGGTGGCTGTGAGTGGAGCTGCTGCTTCTGAGGTTCCTTCCACAGGTGACGTAGGTTATTCTTTGGCTGGCTGCTCTATTTAACTCCACTCAGATCGTTACTCCATGCCAGCTGTCAATGTTCTTGTACTGGTTCAGTTCGCTCTTGGATCTTTCTGGTGACCTGTCTACTCCAGCAGAAGCTAAATCCCTGCTAGTTAATTATTTGTTCATTGTTTCCTTGTCCAGCTGGCTATCACGAATTTTCCTTGCCAGCTGGAAGCTCTGGGATGCAGAGTGGCACCTCCGCACCGTGAGTCGGTGCGGAGGTCTTTTTGCACACTCTGCGTGGTCTTTTTGTAGTTTTTTGTGCTGACCGCAGAGATACCTTTCCTATCCTCAGTCTGTTTAGTAAGTCTGGCCTCCCTTTGCTGAAACCTGTTTCATTTCTGTGTTTGTGACTTTCATCTTTACTCACAGTCAATATATGTGGGGGGCTGCCTTTTCCTTTGGGGAATTTCTCTGAGGCAAGGTAGGCTTTATTTTCTGTTTTTAGGGCTAGTTAGCTCTTAGGCTGTGAAGAGGCGACTAGGTCGTGTTAGGTACGCTCCACGGCTATTTCTAGTTGTGTGATAGGATTAGGGGTTGCGGTCAGCAGAGCTCCCACTTCCCAGAGCTTGTCCTGTGTGAGTTTAACCATCAGGTCGTTCCAGGTGCTCCTAACCACCAGGTCCATAACAGTACAGCTGGCCCAAAGTATTAATGCATCTCAATAGAGGGATAAGAGAAGTTCTGAGACCATTTTTTTTTTCTCTGCAGTGTTTTTTGTCTTTCTTTTCCCCTTAACCTCTGGGTGGTTCAGGACACAGGTGTAGATATGGACATACAAGGTCTGTCCTCTTGTGTGGATCATCTCACTGCAAGGGTACAAAACATTCAAGATTTTGTGGTTCAGAATCCGATGTTAGAGCCTAGAATTCCAATTCCTGATTTGTTTTCTGGAGATAGATCTAAGTTCCTGAATTTCAAAAATAATTGTAAACTGTTTCTAGCTTTGAAACCCCGCTCCTCTGGTGACCCCGTTCAACAAGTAAAAATCATTATTTCTTTGTTGCGTGGTGACCTTCAAGACTGGGCATTTTCCCTTGCGCCAGGAGATCCTGCATTGCGTGATGTTGATGCGTTTTTTCTGGCGCTTGGATTGCTTTATGATGAACCAAATTCAGTGGATCAGGCAGAGAAAATCTTGCTGGCTTTGTGTCAGGGTCAGGATGAAGCGGAGGTGTACTGTCAGAAGTTTAGAAAGTGGTCTATGCTTACTCAGTGGAATGAGTGTGCCCTGGCGGCAATTTTCAGAAAGGGTCTTTCTGAAGCCCTTAAGGATGTCATGGTGGGATTTCCCACGCCTGCTGGTCTGAATGAGTCTATATCCTTGGCCATTCAGATCGATCGGCGCTTGCGTGAGCGCAAAGCTGTGCACCATTTGGCGGTATTCTCTGAGCATAGGCCTGAGCCAATGCAATGTGATAGGACTTTGACCAGAGCTGAACGGCAAGAACACAGACGTCGGAATGGGCTGTGTTTTTACTGTGGTGAATCAACTCATGCTATCTCTGATTGTCCTAAGCGCACTAAGCGGTTCGCTAGGTCTGCCACCATTGGTACGGTACAGTCTAAATTTCTTTTGTCCGTTACTCTGATTTGCTCTCTGTCGTCCTATTCTGTTATGGCATTTGTGGATTCAGGTGCTGCCCTGAATTTGATGGACTTGGAGTTTGCCAGGCGCTGTGGTTTTTTCTTGGAGCCATTGCAGTATCCTATTCCATTGAGAGGAATTGATGCTACGCCTTTGGCCAAGAATAAGCCTCAGTACTGGAGTCAATTGACCATGTGCATGGCTCCTGCACATCAGGAGGATATTCGCTTTTTGGTGTTGCATAATCTGCATGATGTGGTCGTTTTGGGGTTGCCATGGCTACAGGTCCATAATCCAGTATTGGATTGGAAAACTATGTCTGTGTTCGGCTGGGGTTGTCAGGGGGTACATGGTGATGTTCCATTGCTGTCAATTTCCCCTTCTACTCCTTCTGAAGTCCCTGAGTTTTTGTCAGATTACCGGGATGTATTTGAAGAGCCCAAATCCGGTGACTTACCTCCTCATAGGGATTGCGATTGTGCTATTGATTTGATTGCTGGTAGTAAGTTTCCTAAGGGCCGACTGTTTAATTTATCTGTGCCAGAACACGCCGCTATGCAGAGTTATATAAAGGAATCCTTGGAGAAAGGGCATATTCACCCGTCGTCATCACCGTTGGGAGCAGGGTTCTTTTTTGTGGCCAAGAAGGATGGCTCTTTGAGACCTTGTATTGATTACCGCCTTCTTAATAAGATCACAGTCAAATTTCAGTACCCTTTGCCGCTGCCGCTGCCTTTTCCTTTGGGGAATTTCTCTGAGGCAAGGTAGGCTTTATTTTCTGTCTTTAGGGCTAGTTAGCTCTTAGGCTGTGAAGAGGCGTCTAGGTCGTGTTAGGTACGCTCCACGGCTATTTCTAGTTGTGTGATAGGATTAGGGGTTGCGGTCAGCAGAGCTCCCACTTCCCAGAGCTTGTCCTGTGTGAGTTTAACCATCAGGTCGTTCCGGGTGCTTCTAACCACCAGGTCCATAACAGGGAATGTCGGTATAGGGATCAGTTTGTGAGCTCTGTATGGAGAGTGTAGGTGTAGGGATTAGTGTATGAGCTCTGTATGGAGAGGGTCGGTATAGGGATCAATGTGAGCTCTGTATGTAGAGTGTCAGTATAGGGATCAGTGTTTGAGCTCTGGAGAGTGTCGGTATAGGGATCAGTGTGTGAGCTCTGTTGCGGTGTGTCGATATAGGGATCAGGGTGTGAGCTCTGTATGGAGAGTGTCGGTATAGGGATCAGTGTGTGAGCTCTGTATGAGGAGTATCGGTATAGAGATCGGAGAGTGAGTTATGTATGGAGTGTGTCTTTATAGGGATCGGAGTGTGATTTATGTATGGAGAGTGTCGGTATAGCTCTGTGTGAGCTCTGTATGGAGAGTGTCGGTATAGGGATCAGTGTGTGAGCTCTGTATGGGGAGTGTCGGTATAGGGATCATTGTTTGATATCTGTATGGGGAGTGTCGGTATAGGGATCATTGTTTGATATCTGTATGGGGAGTGTCGGTATAGGGATCAGTGTGAGTTCTGTATGGAGAGTTTTGGTATAGGGATCACTGTGTGAGCTCTGGGGAGTGTCGGTATAGGGATTAGTGTGTGATATCTGTATGGAAAGTGTAAGTATAGATATTAGTGTGTGAGCTCTGTATGGAGAGTGTTGGTATAGGGATCAATGTGAGCTCTTTATGGAGAGTGTTGGTGTAGGGATCAGTGTTTGAGCTCTGTATGAGTGTCGGTATAGGGTTCAATGTGAGCTGTGTATGGAGAGTGTCGGTATAGGGATAAGTGTGAGCTCTGTATGGAGTGTCGGTATAGGGATAAATGTGAGCTCTGTATGGAGAGTGTCGGTATAGGGATCAGTGTGTGAGCTCTGTATGGGGAGTGTCGGTATAGGGATCGTTGTGTGACATGTGCATGAGGAATGTCGGTATAGGGATCGGAGTGTAACCTCTGGAAAGTGTCGGTATAGGGATCAGTGTGTGAGCTCTGTATGGAGAGTGTCGGTATAGGGATCGGGGTGTGAGCTCTGTATGGAGTGTCCGTATAGGGATCAGTGTGAGCTCTGTATGGAGAGTGTCGATATAGGGATCAGTGTGAGCTCTGTATGGAGAGTGTCGGTATAGGGATAAGTGTGAGCTCTGTATGGAGAGTGTTGGTATAGGGATAAGTGTGAGCTCTGTATGGAGAGTGTCGGTATAGGAATCAGTATGAGCTCTGTATGGAGAGTGTCGGTATAGGGATCAGTATGAGCTCTGTATGGAGAGTGTCGGTATAGGGATCATTATGAGCTCTGTATGGGGAGTGTCGGTATAGGGATCGTTGTGTGATATGTGTATGAGGAATGTCGGTATAGGGATCGGAGTGTGACCTCTGGAGAGTGTCGGTATAGGGATCAGTGTGTCAGTTCTGTATGGAGAGTGTCGGTATAGGGATCAATGTGAGCTCTGTATGAGGATTGTCGATCTAGGGATCAGTGTGAGCTCTGTATGAGGATTGTCGATTTAGGGATCAGTGTGAGCTCTGTATGGAGAGTGTTGGAATAGGGATCCATGTGTGAGCTCTGTATAGAGAGTGTCGGTATAGGGATCAATGTGAGCTCTGTATGTAGAGCCCATGGTTAAAAAAAAAAAATCAAATGGATAACCCCTTTAAGTTAAATTTATTAAGTCATCCCAATGAGTTATAATAAGAAGTGTTTTTGATATGGAGAAGTTTGAATTATTATTTTATGTGCTGATAATATTAAGTATTTTGTATTGCAACATGAGTGTATTTAGATAAAAGAAACAAAGCAGATATTTGCCTGGTAAAATATTTTAATAATAATATGATATAGGTAACAAAGCCTGCATCACTATAAGACAGGTACAGAGTAAAGGTAAAATAAATGTACAAGTGTGCTACAAAATATGAGATTTCTGGAAACTTATTGGGAGAGTCTTCATAAGATGCATAAATGTAGTAGTAATAACATCAAACATTAAAAAATATAGTCATAAAACCTCAGAAGAATCAGTAGGGCCTTGGTTGTGCCAATAAGCCAAGGTGCAGCCATGTATAGTGTATTTGCAGCAGCTATGAAAATTCTACCACCAGTTCATGATCATGAGAACCTACATCGAATGAAAAATAAAATAGAATCAAGTACCACATTCTCTAAGGAGAAAATAAGGAAGGATATATGCAGATTTTATAGGACTCCCATCCGTGGCTTGTCACTTTTTTTATATAATGTACCTTAAATCTTTACTTTTTTGTAACAATACAGAAAAACAAATGAGGTAGGTTCCTACAAAGTGCACAGTGTGAGGAACTAAATCTAAATTCTAGAATATTTATGGCCATTTCACACGTAATTTTTGGTAAGTATAAGGGTATGTGCACATGTTGCAGATTTCCTGCAGATCTGCAGCTTTTTTTCCGCGCAGAAATGCTGCAGAGCCGCAAATGATTTACAGTACAATGTAAATCAATGGCAAAAAAAAATGCTGTGCTAATGGTGCGGAAAAATCTGCACGGAAAACGCAGCAGATTAAAAAAAGGACCATGTCACTTCTTTTTGCAGATCCGCTGCGTTTCTGCACCCATTCCATAGCAGAAATCTGCAGGGGTCAAAAAAAAAAAGGAAGAAATCCGCATAAAAATCTGCAACTTGTGCACATACCAAAAAAAGGCGCAGATTCTGACCTGCGCTTTCTGCCAAGAAATGCAGAGTCTGCACAGAAAATTCCACAGTCAAATTTAAAACATATAGCATCATGTCTGTGCTGCAACCCATTGCAATCTATGAGACACACATTTGATAAGATGCTTGATGTACCTTTTTAAGCAATGTTTCTGTTATATGTTTTAAAAGGAATCTGTCACTAGTTCTATGCTATCTACTCTGAAAGCAGCATAATGTACAGAAAGAGATCCTCATTCCAGTAATGAGTCACTTACTTGGCTGTTGGATGTAGTTTTAGTAAATTCAGTGTTTTATCAGCAGGGGATTATCACTAGAGGACTAGTAAACCTGCTGCTCGGTAGCCCTAGCACACTCACACCTATACACGGTGTACACATAAAGCTGCCAAGAAGTAGAGTGGGTTATACAGCGCTCAGTATTCATAGAACTGGTACATCTGTGATTTCATCAAATCGACATCATGAAGACTACTAAGTAATACATACCTGGAATCAGGGTCTCAGTCGCTCTCAGAATGAGTAGCAAAAACCTGTAGTCAAAAGCAGCTGCAGGGAAACCCGATTGGTGGCGGTCTCAGAGGTGGGAGACCTTTAAGTTATGCCATGGTTGAATACCCCTTTAGGACTGCTGAGGTAATGTAATCTCTTAGCTGGTGACAGATTCCCTTTAAAGGGAACCTGTCACCTGAATTTGGCGGGACCGGTTTTCGGTCATATGGGCGGAGTTTTCGTGTGTTTGATTCACCCTTTCCTTACCCGCTGGCTGCATGCTGGCCACAATATTGGATTGAAGTTCATTCTTTGTCCTCCGTAGTACACGCATGCGCAAGGTAACCTTGCCTTGCGCATGCGTGTACTACGGAGGACATAGAATGAACTTCAATCCAATATTGCGGCCAGCATGCAGCCAGCGGGTAAGGAAAGGGTGAATCAAATACCCAAAAACTGCGCCCATATGACCGAAAACCGGTCCCGCCAAATTCAGGTGACAGGTTCCCTTTAAGTAAAATAGGTTACTAGCATTTTTTCCAAATTACGTAGCATAAAAACCTCACCAAAAACTCATTGTGGGAATGTAGCCTTAAAACAGCTACTGAGTTTTAATCATATATATCTGGTGCTTGTAAAAGTAAGTAAAGCGAATATGGAAGTGACTCATTATAGTAGATCTGTAGGTAATTTGTCACTTGATATAGTTTCTAGTGACATCACTTATTAGATAAAACTCTTGCAGTGAAACAAGAGACACAGATGTACTATTGGCTCTGTACATATCGGCATACTGGCTATAAAAATAGCAGAAGCCATGGCAGTCTGATGGATCTCTCAATAGGATGGGAAAGTAGCACTGCCTTCAGCCTTAAGAAATGTAAAAAATGCAACATTCTGGTTGTTGTGAGATAACACTATGTGAGGTAGTAGAGGCGGCTAATTTTGTTATCTTGTTAAAGGGAACCTATCAGGAGAATCATGGTGCCCTAAAACACCAACAGGCTTCCTCATGATAAAGGACGATGCACTGCCGACAGCTCACCTATGCACATATAGAGACACCAGTCAGGCCAAGGCAGAGGACACTCCTCCCAGGGTCATATTTTCAGAGATAAAATAATCCTTAATATTGAAGAAGTCTGTCAATATTTAATGATGTCAGAGGTTATTGCAGAATGAATCTCCTGAACGATTACCTTCTAAATAGTAAGCTACTAAAAATGTCTAATGAATGTATATTTTATCAGATATTGCCCCGGGCAGGTGTGTCATAATCTGCATCCTGGTCCACCAGTAGTAATCCATGGGATTGTAGCGCGTATATGGCGTCTCCGCAGTCAGAGCATGGGTGATGTCATTAATGACCGGAGACGTGTCTGTTGAACCACTATTGCAATACGTGTGCATTCTGGCGATTTTCTCGTCAAAGTACTTTCTTCCATAATCATTCTTCACGGTTTCTGATAACTCGTCCCACATCTTATCGCCAATTGCTTTTATTTTTTCAGGGCTGTATAAACTGGTGGCTGCGATGAAATTCCCAGGTTCAACCACACTCACTTTCACTCCAAGGGGGTGCATCTCATAACGCAAGCAATCGGAGAAAGCCTCCACCCCAAATTTGGTGATACAATAGGGAGAACGAGCCGGGTTTGCCATGCGACCCAACATACTGCTTATATTCACTACACGTCCTGGAATAAAACATGGGCATAAAATCATATTAGCGAACATTTCAACATACAGTCTTATTATTTTATAATGACCAGTCTTACTGAACTCTGGAACATACTGACTGTGACTAGTCATAGTCAAGAATGACGACCATACGATCAATGGAAATATGTTGGAGATAAATGATCAGTTCCGTTGTTATCACTTTCTATTATTTATATAGTAGCTGGATCTTTATTTTTCTGAAACAGATCTACAATTTCTTTTTATAATGCGGTAAGTGAGTAAATACTGTTTATTTTTATTATTTGGAAACACTCCATTAGCTTATTTTTTACATTTTCAGACAACCTTTTTAAAGGGTAACCGTCATTTTAATTTTTATTTTTTAAATCATTGGTACATATGAAAATAAGAAAATTTGTAATATATTTTATCAGAGAAATCTGTTTCAAATCAAAACTCTGGATTCTGATGTAAAATCTGTATTCAGTGAAGACTTTCCCATTACTGAGAGAGGGGATGCGAGCTGCTACCGATACACTTCTATATAGACGGGAGGAGGAGCTGGAGGCCGAGCTCTTCCCCGACTTATGTAGATAGAATCGTATATACACAAAAGAGCACAGTGAGGCCAAAAATACTCTGTTGTAAAAAAAAAAATCACAATAATAAGCAAGTGCTAGTCAAAAGATGGAAAAAAAACAGGGTATTTAGTTAATACGTTTTTTTTTGCAAAAAAATGTATACTAAGCTGCTCCACCAATCGTCAAGGTATACCCATATAGAGCAGTCCTACCTAATGTATATAATCCCTATCTGATGTATTTAAAAACCTGATCATCATATAGTACCTGTATAAGCAGGGTTCAGAGAGAGAATATCCATGTCGACATGCAGGATGGAACAGCTTTAGTGCAAATGACCCAGAAGGAGTGGTGGACTCCCCAGTCTTGTAGAAACAAGGGAACAGTTATAAAACCAGAAACACATGGGCAACTTATCAACTAAATACCCTGTTTTTTCCATCTTTTGACTAGCACTTGCTTATTACAAGATTCAAGATTCAAAGAAGCTTTGTTGGCAGGACCAAATACACATCAGTTTTGCCAAAGCAAGTGTATAAAGGCAATAGGGATAGGGACTGTGGGGATGTTGGGTAGGAGCTGTAGGGAAGGTGGATGGGGGCAGATCCATTGTGGGGGTTATAGTCCATGGCATAGGGGAGGTGGATGGGGCAGGTCCAGGTTGGGGGCTATAGTCCATGGCATAGGGGAGGTGGATGGGGCAGATCCAGGGTGGGGGCTATAGTCCATGGCATAGGGGAGGTGGATGGGGCAGGTCCAGGTTGGGGGCTATAGTCCATGGCATAGGGGAGGTGGATGGGGCAGGTCCAGGTTGGGGGCTATAGTCCATGGCATCATAGTTCTCTTTCTCGCAGTCTATGGCATTCGCTCACATACCGCGCTGCTATCTCCACTGCTCTCTCTTCTTCTCCCAGCAGGATATGTTTTCTCTTCCTCCTTCATGGTGATGAAGTCTGGGAAGAGATGTGAGAGTCTCCTGAAGTGAGTGTCCCTCACTGCTGAGTATTTGGAGCAGTGTAGCAGGAAGTGGGTTTCGTCCTCTATGGCCTCCTGGTCACAGTGTTGGCACAGTCTTTCCTCCCTGGGCTTGTAGCTCTGCCTGTGTCGGCCACATTCGATGGCCAGACTGTGGGCGCTGAGTCTATATCGGCTCAGGGTCTGGCGGTCTCTGGGGTCCGGGAGTTTCTCCAGATATGGCGCCAGTCTGTAGTCTCTCTGTAGGCTCCGGTACATGGTCAGTTTCTGTGAGCTAATGATATCATTCTTCCAGTCACTGACATACCTCTCCTGGCCTTCGTCTGCCATCTGCCTAATTCCGGCTTTTGTCAGGTTGTTGTGATTGGTGTTCTGGTCCGGTTGGGTTTGGCTGGGCTGTTCCGAGGGTTCTGGTTTTTCTGTTTCGCCTACATGTATCAGGGCTTTATGGTGATGGGAGCTTGGATTGCTCCTATGCAGGTGAGCCCAGAATGACAGCGCCCTCTTTAGAACTGTTAGGTGTAGAGGGAATCTGCCACCCCAGACAGGGCTCTGCAGTGCCCGTTTCTATGGTTCAATGGAGATCTAAGCAATATCAGCAAGTTATCACCTGTCCTATCACTATGCCATAGCTTCTAATGATCTAAGTGACCATTAAAGGCTGGAATTACACATAGAAATGTGGTTGCAGTTTCTAATGGAATTCTGTGATTTTTTTTACAACAGAGTATTTTTGGCCTCACTGTGCTCTTTTGTGTCTTCAAGTTTCTTGGTGGTGTGTGAACATGTTCCTACAGACTTGTTCAATGTGCAAGTAGCCCATGTGTTTCTGGTTTTATAGAATCTTATATGTAGCAACTACCATCCCTGATCCCAGTAATGGAAAAGTCTTCACCGAATACAGATCTTACATCAGAATTCAGAATTTTGAGAATGACAAATCAATTTTGGCAGAAAAAGAAGTACATTTCTCTGATAAGATATACAGTGGGGAAAAGAAGTATTTGATACACTGCCGATTTTGCAAGTTTTCCCACCTACAAAGAATAGAGAGGTCTGTAATTTTTATCGTAGGTACAATTCAACTGTGAGAGACAGATTCTAAAAATAAAAACCAGAAAATAACATTGTATGATTTTTACATAATTAATATGCATTTTATTGCATGAGATAACTATCTGATGGAATAGAAAAACAGAACTTCATATTTGGTACAGAAACCTTTGTTTGGAATTACAGAGGTCAGACGTTTCCTGTAGTTCTTGACCACGTTTTACACAGTTGCTTATTGTCATGTGTAGTATCGTTTTATGAAATAAAAATTAAAACAACAGTTACACTTTAAACTTGTATCTGAATGGGAAATCTTCAGCTCTCTATCAGAAAATAAAACTTTAATTTTCTGTACAGATAAAAAAACCAACATGGTGTTAAAAGGTTACAATGTAACAAAGAGGTATTAACCTTTCGTACATAGGTGATAGCTTCCTGAAAATGAGAATAGATATTGTGTGAATGGTTTATAACTTCTAATCAGTGGGGGGTCTGACAGCAGGGTCCCCCACATATAACGAGAACAGGGCTGTGAAGAGTCCCCTCTGAATAGAGTAGTGGCTGGACATGCACAGTACTACGCAACTCATTCTCTGAGACACAGCCATCGTCAGCAGTCTGATATAGAGTGAATGGAACAGGGGACACATGTCCAGTAGCCACCCCACACAGGGCTCTGCAGTGCCCGTTTCTAGGGTTCAATGGGGATCCAAGCATTATCAGCAAGTTATCACCTGTCCTATCACTATGCCATAGCTTCTAATGATCTAAGTGACCATTAAAGGCTGGAATTACACATAGAAATCTGGTTGCAGTTTCTAATGCAATTCTATTTTTTAGTAAAACACTGTAATAAATATAATAAATAGTGAAATATCTGTCTCTTTAAATGGTCACTATTATTTCAACTAACTCTGCATAAAGCAATTGTACAAGAATGTAAGAAATGTTGTGATACATCTCATCAGATAATTTTGCTTCTTTCTCCATCTATTCGGCACTTCTCTTCCCCTTGCTTTCTAACTAATCACTCACTCAAAAAGTCACTTAAAATCTGTGTCTTGCTCAAGAGAGGCTGCAACCTTAATGAGGGATCAGATTACAGCTGCTGAGTGTGGAGGAGCAGCAGAGTGAGAGAGAAGCATCCGGACAGACTGGCCATCTTATCAGTAATTGTTTTACCCACATCCCAGCGCTAGATTCACAGGTACACTGCTAAGTACTAATGTAAAAAGTGAGAATGCTGCTTCTGTGTTACTTAGAGACAGAAGAGCAAATATTTCTTGTGAGTGCGCTTTATATGGGAGAAATCATAGCAGCTGTACGTATGTATTTCCTTTCTGCACGCTGTGGGCTATTGTGGGGCTATTGTATGTTCCCATCCGGTCACCCACGTTGTTGCGGATTGGGCATCAATGCACTGGACTTGTTCCATACATTTGGGATCATAACCTCTTCATTGACCTGACGGAGTAGCATTAGTTACCTACCAATGATATTGTGGGGCATTGGTGACATTTAATCTCCTTATGTATATTTTGCATGTAATTTATTGAGATTGTGCATTATAATGGGGTGGACCTATATGATTTTACTTATGTTTTAATGTCCATGTGTGGTAATAAAGTTTTCTAATTTTGATAATATTGGTTGTGTGCACAGCATACAGTGGTTCTTTCCTTTTTTTGTCATATTGTGGTTCACCACTGACAGTGCACCCCTGTGCTTTATTTATTTTGCTTATGGTAGTGCGCCCTGTGCAAATTTTTGCTTTATAAAATACTCCTGCCCACAGACTCAATTAATCAGTCAGACTCTAACCTCTACAACATGGGCAATACCAAAAGAGCTTTCTAAGGATGTCAGGGACAAGATCATAGACCTGCACAAAGTTGGAATGGGCTACAAAACCATAAGGAAGATGCTGGGTGAGAAGGAGACAACTATTGGTGCAAACAGTAACAAAATGGAATACAAAATGACTCAATTGACATCGATCTGGGCACCATGCAAAATCTCACCTCGTGGGATATCCTTGATCATGAGGAAGGTGAGAGGATCAGCCTAAAACTACACGGGGGAACTGGTTAATGATCTCAAGGCAGCTGGGACCACAGTCACCAAGAAAACCACTGGTAACACATTACGCCGTAAGGGTTTAAAATCCTGCAGTGCCCGCAAGGTCCCCCCTGCTCAAGAAGGCACATGTACATGTGTAGGCCCATCTGAAGTTTGCCAATGAACACCTGGATGATTCTGTGAGTGATTGGGAGAAGGTGCTGTGGTCAGATGACACAAAAATTGAGCTCTTTCACATTAACTTAACTTGCCGTGTTTGGAAGAAGAGAAATGCTGCCTATGACCCAAAGAACACCATCCCGACTGTAAAGCATGGAGGTGGAAACCTTATGTTTTGGAGGTGTTTCTCTGCTAAGGGCACAGGACTATTTTTCTGCTCCAATGGGAGAATGGATGGAGCCATGTACCGTAAAATCCTGAGTTACAACTTCCTTCCCCCCACCAGGACATTAAAATGGGTCGTGGCTGAGTCTTCCAGCAAGACAATGACCCAAAACAAACAGCCAAGACAACAAAGGAGTGGCCCAAAAAGAAACACATTAAGGTCATGGAGTGGCCTAGCCAGTCTCCAGACCTTAATCCCATAGAAAACTTATGGAGGGAGTTGAAGCTCTGAGTCGCCAAGTGACAGCCTCAAAATCTTAATGATTTAGAGATGATTTTCAAAGAGGAGTGGACCAAAATTCCTCCTGACGTGTGCAAACTTCATCATCAACTACAAAAAACGTCTGGCTGCTGTGCTTGCCAACAAGGGTTTTGCCACCAAGTATTAAGTCTTGTTTGCCAGAGGGATCAAATACTTATTTCTCACTGCAAAATGCAAATAAATAAATATAATTTATACAATGTGATTTTCTGGATTTTATTTTTGATAATATATCTCTCAGTGTTAAAATTAACCTACCTTTAAAATTATAGACTGTTCATGTCTTTGTCAGTGGGCAAGCTTACAAAATCAGGAAGGGATCAAATACTTATTTCCTTCACTGTATACACAAATGAAACCATTCTGCCGCCTCACCAACCACCCGAGCTGCCGCCCCACCAACCACCCGAGACGCTGCCGCGTCACCAATCACCCGAGCTTCTGCGTCGCTACCGCCAAAGCTGCCACCTCACCAACCACCCGAGCTGCCACCTCTCCAACCACCAGAGCTGCCACCTCACCAACCACCAATGCTGCAGCACACTAACCTGCTATCTCTTCCCCATTATCCCAAAGAATGTAAGTCCGCAAGGACAGGGTCCTCTCCCCTCTGTACAAGTCTGTCATTGCAAATTTGTTTACTGTTAACGATATCTATAACCCTGTATGTATACCCCTTTTCACATCTACAGCACCATGGAATTAATGGTGCTATATAAATAAATAATAATAATAATGAAAGCTGATTATGAGAAGTCACCTGAAATTACAGGTACACAAGAGTTTTAGATATTATTATTATTATAGCGCCATTTATTCCATGGCGCTTTACATGTGAGGAGGGGTATACATAATAAAAAAAGGTACAATAATCTTGAACAATACAAGTCACAACTGGTACAGGAGGAGAGAGGACCCTGCCCGCGAGGGCTCACAGTCTGCAATGTTAGGGAGAAAGTATTTTTTTTTCATTGTTGCCTTTCAGAGACATTTGTATTTTCTTCAATTATTTAGCTTATCTTAGAGAGTAAGACTTTTTGGTGGACGAGTTGTATTTTTCAATGGCACAATATGCAATATATACAATTTATGGTTGGCTTTTATGGGTGGTCTGAATATGACAATATATAAAGAAATTAAGAGAAAAGTTAGATTTTTTTTTGAGAGGGTGATCCTCAAATGATCACAGAAAACTTTAGTGGTCTCTAATCACTACATAATGAACAATGTAGCCGTTTGAAAAAAAATTAAAAAAATATAGATGTGTAGCACTAGACTAACAGATGTTAACGTTTCACAAAATTCTTGAGCCAACTAAAGTCAGTAATTAATTAAAAATATTATTTGTCAATACACATTACAGTGGAAAAACAAAAAGTTTACCTTTAGCTCTGCGAATTAGAGGGAGACAGGCTTTGGTAGTTCGGACGGTGCCCCATAGATTCACCTCAGCCACTTCTTTGTAGGTCTCCATACTAGTGAACTCCACTTCTCCAAATGTAGATATTCCAGCATTGTTCACAACACCCCATAACCCTAAACAATGGAAAATAAGATATTTAATGTACATAAGTAAATTCCGCACTTATCTTTTGTGCCCAGCATAGGCGATAAGGACCAAGCTGTTAAAATGGTTATGTACATTGAACAAATAATATTTATCAGAGTTTGGGTTCCTTACAGGAGGTGGCAAATGGATGGAATCTATCACCAGGTTTATGCCATCTAATCTGAGTACAGCATAACGTAGGGGCAGAGACCCTGATTCCAGTGATTTGTCACTTACTGGGCTGCTTTATGTAGTTTTAATAAAACCTCTGTTTCATAAGCAGGAGACTGTCACTAAAGGACTAATAAAGCTGCTGCCATGTAACCGGCCATAGTCATGAACTCGGTATAACGCACCCCCACCATTGATTGGCAGCTTTCTGCCTATGCACCGTGTACACACAAAGCTGCCAATCAGTGGTGTGGGCGGGGTTATACAGGGCTCAGCATTCAGGAAACATTGATTGTATCAAAATTACAGCAAGCAGGTCAGTAAGTGACTCAATGGGTCTCTGTCCCGTGCATCATGCTTCTCTCAGAAGGATGAGCTAAAACTTGGGTGACAGATTCCCTTTAAAATCAACTTTCTTTTTTGCAGTTTAGAATTTTTTTTATCTACAAACTATACAGATTGTTGCTCATTAGGTACAATGATGTTGGAAGGTAGAGGGGGGCAGCCTGGTGGGTGGCAAAGTCTATGGGAACAGGAGAGCAGATTTCAAAAGTAAGGCTATGTTCACACCTTGCGTCGGGTCCCTGCGGGTTCTCCCGCAGCGGATTTGATAAATCTGCAGGGCAAAACAACTGCGGTTCTCCCTGCAGATTTATCGCGGTTTGTTCCGCGTTTTCCGCTGCGGGTTTCCGCCTATACTATTGATGCTGCATATGCAGCAATATGCAGCATCAATAGTAATGTTAAACATAATAAAAATTGGTTATACTCACCCTCTGACGTCCCGATCTCCTGGGCGCTGCACCCGGCGGTCCGGTTCCTAAGATGCTGTGGGAGAAGGACCCTTCGTGACGTCACGGTCATGTGACCGCGACGTCACCGCAGGTCCTGGTCGCACAGCAACTCTGACCGGACGGCCGCGTGCAGCGCCCAGGAGCTCCGGACATCAGAGGGTGAGTATAACCAGATTTTTTATTTTTTAACCCCAAATATGGTTCCCAGGGCCTGGAGGAGAGTCTCCTCTCCTCCACCCCGGGTACCACCCGCACATTATCCGCTTACTTCCCGCAACGTGGGCACAGCCCCATGCGGGAAGTAAGCGGTTCAATGTATTCCTATGGGTGCAGAATCGCAGCGATTCTGCACAAAGAAGTGACATGCTGCGGGTTGTAAACCGCTGCGTTCCCGCGCGGTTTTTCCCGCAGCATGTGCACAGCGGTTTGCGGTTTCCATAGGGTTTACATGTTACTGTAAACGCTATGGAAACTGCTGCGGACCCGCAGCATCAAAATCGCGGCGGTTCCGCGGTAAAAACCGCTAAGTGTGAATATAGCCTAACCGTCATTTTAATTTTCTCTCATAAATCAATAGCACACATGAAAACAAGAAACTGTGTAATATATCTTATCAGAGAAATCTGCTTCTTTCTCTGCCAAAATTGTTCTGTCATTATCCAAATTCTCAATTCTGAGGTCAAATCTGTATTCAGTGAGGACTTTCCCATTACTGAGACAGGAGATGACACCAGCTACTGATGAGAGTCTATTTAGATAGAAGGGAGTAGAGGAGGAGGTGTTCTATCTCTAGCTCCTCCCTCCTCCGCTCAGCTTCGGTATAAATATATATATGTATGTAATAGACTGTAGACTTGTGTGTGTGTAATAAATATCCTTTATGGATACACTTATGTCTCAGAATATAGTATAAGGAACAGATAACTAAGGCATTACTAAGTTGTATATTAATTATTAATAGTCAAGTTCGATGTTAATTGGTAATATTGGTGTTTCACTAGAGGTGCAGGGAGAGTTCCACTCCTGCCCCTGGAAGATGATAGGCGAAACGTGCGTCGGGGTGAGGGGGATGCCAGACCTGTCCTGACTGCTGTACTTTTATATAGGTAGTACCTTTATTAATTGCACTACTTACAATATACTAGCATGCATGGAGTTCATTTTTAACTATAGCCACTGGGGACGGCATTTGATGGTTGGCCTTCTTTTGTATGTATTTATATTGACACATTACCAGGACCACATCGTTTGCTTCCAACAACTGCCTTTCATCACTGTGACTTTATTCTGCATTGTGGTTATGATTGAAAGAAAAAAAAAAATTCTTGATACTAATATATACAAACATTGCAGATATAAAATTACTTGTGATAAAATTATTGCACTAGTGGTCTGCTTTTTCATTATGTTGTCAAGCGTGAGGTCAGACTCAGATAGTGAATATATTATATTTTCTCTTCTTATTACCCTTATGACAATGTAAGATAAATACATGGCACTAGACTCACAAGACGGAATACTGGACACTCTGTTATAGAATATATACAGTGTTTTTATTTTTTATATTGTCTTTTAATGCAATGCAAATATTTTATTTATTTTACTCACTTATACAGCATCAGTAATTTCACAGCGCTATACAGACATTATTATCACTGTCCCTATTGGGGCTCACAATCTAAATTCCCTATCAGTATGTCTTTGGAATGTGGGAGGAAACCGGAGAACCTGGAGGAAATCACGCAAACACGGGGAGAACATACAAACTCTTTGCAGATGTTGTCCTTGGTGGGATTTGAACCCAGGACCCCAGTGCTGCAAGGCTGCAGTGCTAACCACTGAGCCACAGTGCTAACCAGACTGTTTTTTAATTTAGTGAGTCTCTTAATTCGGAAATAATTTATGTTAGTCAGAATTTGAGTACGGTAAGTATATTCTGGCAGAGCAATGATTACTGGATAAACACTGATCTCTGCATTTCATGTCTAGCCACTAATTTCAACCAACAATTGTACCCTCTATGATCGCCAGGTACCTTCTCAGTGAAGGGGGGTTATAAATAATGGATGACCCCCTTTGCTGGGTTTATGGATCTGGGTGGATGAATAGGCGAAAAAATCCCATCTATTCATTACAGATTTATAAATATGGAAGCGGGTGGATCTTACATTTGTTTTTTGGACTTACAGATACTACATGTCTCCTCACAACAAAAATGTAATTAGCAGATTTAAAGAGATCCTGTCACCATGAAAATGCCATCCTGTCTACAGGCTCCATGTTATAGAGCAGGAGGAGCTGAGCAGATTGATATATAGTTTTGAGAGAACAGATTCAGTATAACCTGTGCGTTAATCATCAAATTCTCTGCTCTTCTGGTCCAGTGGGCGGTCCTATCAGTGACTGACAGCTGTCTCTGTATGCACATTTATACAAAGATAGTTGTCAGTCACTGATAGGACCGCCCACTGGACCCAAAATCCCAGAAAGAGCAGAGGTCTCTCTTAACGCTATCAACCTGCAGATTAATAGCGTTTTCTGACCAGACAAGTTCCCTTTAACTTCCTCAGACCACCAGGGAAATTTTAATTACATTGGCAGTCTATACGCATTAAATGGCTGTTGACCGAACAATGTTGCCGATTGACATCTTAGCCAACACTCTCATACACTACAAGCGCTCCTGTGTTCTCTATGAGAAAGCCACCAGCCAGGGAGAACCATGCCAGGCGCATCGAAAATGCGTAACTGCCATCTTCCTTGATCTTATTAGTCTGTGGGTGCCACCATACAAATAAGTCTGTTGGCCAAACCTGTCAATATCAGCAGGTTCTGTAGACATTAGTCTAATGTGTATGGGGCCTTAATAAATATTTTATTTTCTATGTCTACATCTGGTTCTTACAGTCCAAGAGATACAGTATATGCGGTATTCGGCATACTTGTTATTACCGGGGACTCACCCTTTTCTGGGTCTTTCAAGTTTTCTTTTATAAATTCCACAGCTGTGTCCACTTCTTCCTGTTTCACTACATTCAGCTGTATAGTCCTCATCCTATCACTTGTCATGTTGTCCAGCTCCTTCACGCCAGCATCTCCCTTGTCCTATGATGGCAATAATACGAGCTCCAGTTAAAACTAATTACTCTGAGGTTTTTGTATGAATGCCGGTCTAGAGCACAGAACAACTGACAGGGACAACCTGACTGTCTGTGCACTAGTCATATGTTTTTATCTGTTACAGATTTCCATCAACTCCTAAAGCTGGAAAAGCAATTTCAACTTCCTAAAAAAAACACACAAATCTTACCACCAATAACCTCTGCAGAGAAAAAAAAATGATAGGGAATTAGCAGGATTACTGCTGATTATTAGACCAGAAGCTTTTAGGCCTTGATGTGTGACATCAATTATCATGTTTAGCTTTGAAGTCAATACATTTCTGTTCATGTTTGATTTGTCTGTTCTGAGATATTGATCTCTCACACAATGACTTGGTTCCTCAGCAGGGGTTGCCATGTTGTAAAGTAAACCATATCACACAGAGATGATTAGGCGACCTTGTGGCCATACACAGGACCTCAGCTCTGACATTGCATTCTCTAAAGGTACCGTTACACTAAACGTTTTACCAACGATCACGACCAGCGATACGACCTGGCCGTGATCGTTGGTAAGTCGTTGTGTGGTCGCTGGAGAGCTGTCACACAGACAGCTCTCCAGCGACCAACGATGCCGAAGTCCCCGGGTAACCAGGGTAAACATCGGATTACTAAGCGCAGGGCCGCGCTTAGTAACCCGATGTTTACCCTGGTTACCATTGTAAAAGTAAAAAAAAAAACAGTACATACTCACATTCCTGTCACGTCCCCCAGCGTCAGCTTCCCTGCACTGTGTAAGCGCCGGCCGTAAAGCAGAGCGGTGACGACACCACTGTGCTCTGCTTTACGGCCGGCCGGCGCTGACACAGTCAGTGTGGGAAGCTGACGCCGGGGGACGTGACAGGAATGTATGTACTGTTTTTTTTTTTTTTAACTTTTACAATGGTAACCAGGGTAAATATCAGGTTACTAAGCGCGGCCCTGCGCTTAGTAACCCGATATTTACCCTGGTTACCAGTGAACACATCGCTGGATCAGCGTCACACACGCCGATTCAGCGATGACAGCAGGTGATCAGCGACCAAAAAAAGGTCCTGATCATTACCAACGATCTCCCAGCAGGGGCCTGATCGTTGGTCGCTGTTACGCATAACGATTTCGTTAACGATATCATTGCTACGTCACAAAAAGCAATGATATCGTTAACGAAATCGTTATGTGTGAAGGTACCTTTAGGCTGGTTTCACATTTGCGGTTAAGTCCGCAGCGTATCGTCCGCAACTGCATGCACAAACGCATGCAAACGTCTGGTAACGCAGCGTTTATTATCCGCATCAGCTTACACATGATAGTAAAAAAAACCGCAGCGTTTGCATGTGTTTTACATGTGTTTGCGCTTTTTATGCGCATGCATTTGGTATTTCCAGGAGGGTGTGTCTTTAATGGGCATGTCTTATTTAATCAGTTCCTGGACATGCGCAGTCCGAAGTACGAAACTGCATCAAACGCATGCGTACGCAAAGACATTCCCATAGACAGTAATGCGTTTTTTTGCCGCATTCCTTGAGCTTACAACCGCTTACGTTTCTAGGCGGTAAATTGACACCTCTAAAATTACTACATGCTGCGTTTACCGCGCCAAACCGCAGACGACGAAACGACGCATGCGTTGTCAAACGCAGCAAAACGCAACCGATCGCAGACACGTGCGTCCCTAATGTTTAAATATAGGAAAACACAATGCATGCGGATAATTGCGGAAGAAACGCTGCAGACACAACCGCAAATGTGAAAACGGCCTAACAAAGAGCCACAGGGACATGTCACAACACAACTGGTAATGAAGGGGACAACCTACTAGATGTTTGACCGACATTCACCTTCAGAAACAACTTGTTTTATTACCTATAAAAACAGACTTCATTCCTCACCTGCAAGGCTGCGTGTCGTCTCTGCGTTTGTATCTACCTAAATGTTTAGTCGGATTTAGTTCCACGCATATTAGCCTTCCTCCAGAAAAAAAAAAAATAGAAAAACAGATTGTCTCGCTAGTCCCACCTCTACTGGCTACTCTGCAAGTACATGTACAATTCATTAATGAGGTTGCTCTTCCCTGGGAACATTTTTTGTCAAGCCCTATAGCTTGCTAAATCTTAGTAGTGTGTATGGCTACGTTCACACTAGCGTTGCGCCGCCCTGCGTCGGCGACGCAACGCGCGCAAAAACGCGCGCGTTTTGCGACGCGTGCGTCGTTTTTTGACCAAAATCGGACGCACAGAAAATGCAACTTGTTGCATTTTCTTGCGTCCGACGCTAGCGTCGGAAACGACGCAAGTGTCGAAAAACGCCACACAAAAAACGCACGCGTCCCCTATGTTAAACATAGGGGCGCGTCGCCGCTGCGTCGCCGGCGCAACAGCGACGCACATTGGCGGAACGCCAATGTGAACGTAGACTAATATACACACTGTTAGGATTTGGCTCCGCTTGCCAGTTCTAGCAGTCTTTACATGACTGCAGGTATGCGAACGAAAGTAGCAGAAGAGATGTGTTCTAGATGACACACGACTACAACTATGCAAATCACGTGACTGCTGGAGCCGGCAAGAGGAGCCAAATCTTAACAGTTTCTATACTTCACACTGCTAGGATTTAGCAAGCTGAAGGGCCTGCCGAAAATCTCTTTATTGGGAGCTAGCCAAAACCTAACTCAGATAGTACTGGCTCCTCTTGTGGATCTCGAACTGGATCTTCACAAGGGGAATCAGTACTCTTGAAGAGTCAAAATATCTAAGGATTTATTCAAATAAGCTTCGCTCACTTAGGCATGCATTTTCGCAGGGGTGCATAACCTACGGCAATGGGGCCATGTGTGCCCTCTATGCCTTTCTATCATGCCCTCAACTACCTGCTCATAGACATGCCTGGTAGTGTCTGATCTTCTGTATTTTCCATGTTATGGACTAGTAGGGTTTCAGGTAGCACCATAGGGACCATAGTGACATGGCTACACAGTGCACTCCAGTATGTATGGAGTAGATGAAGTAAAGAAGTGGAAAAGCAAGAGTGCTGCCATAATCATTGTAGTTTATGGGAAAAGGGAAGCACTTGGATGTATCAGCGTCTAGCATAAATTACAATTAAGAAATCCCCTTCTGGATTGTGAATGGTAGAAAAGTGGACCTCTATTCTCCTGGTAGGTGGGAGTCCTAAAATGGAATCAGAATCTATTAGATATTTATGTTTTGATGTTTATGATGTTTTATTGTGGCCCATAGGGTTGGTTCAATCTGACAATGTGGCCCTCATGAAAAAAAAGTTCACCCCTTGTATAACCTATTCTCACCAAAGTATATGTTCAACAAATGTATTAGGCAGATTCGTCACAACGCCATCCGTCACCATTGGAATCCATCCTAAAAAGCATACATGCATAGTCTGTTTGGAATAAAGTAGTTGATTGGTTAATTTTACTATGTCAAACAGTGGATTTCCAATAAGAAAAATGCATAGTACAGAGATTCAAATCGGGACACTATATGAAATTCATATGAAACATCCATTTAACCTATATGTTTGAGTGCTAAATGTATTCCTAAAATTTGACATTTCTGTTAGACATTTCTGCAAGGTATGAACATACGCTTATAGTAACATACCTTTAACAGACATCCTGCAAACACTGTGAATCCTTTGCCATGAAGATGCTTAGCCAGTGAAAATCCAAACCCTGAATCACATCCTGTGACAAGCACAGCTTTACTAGCCTGCAAGGATAAAATAAGAACATCTGTGTGTAGAAATAGCCATAATCTATATATTGCCAAATGAGCATATAATATTATGCCAGGAAATACAATATAAAATAAAGGAAATTAAAAACAAAAGTGAAGTAAAAGGACAAAGCAGTACACAACAGAACACGTGCATAAGGCTACGTTCACATTTGCGTTGTGCGGGGCTGCATGCGTCGCAAAACGCAGCACAACGCATGTCCATGCGCCCCCCATGTTAAATATAGGGGCGCATGACGCATGCGTCGCCGCGGGTGTGCCCGACGCAACCGCGCAAAACGCTAATGTGAACGTAGCCTAACATGGTTTTCCACGTGGGATATTTACACATCAGGTGAAATAATAGAAAAACATAACTTACAGGGCAGAGCACTTGTAATACAGAGCCTTGAAAAAGTATTCACACCTCGTGAACTTTTCCACATTTTTTCATGTTACACCCACAAACGTAATTGCATTTTATTGGGATTTTATGGATATACCAACACAGAGTTGCAAGAATTTGTGACGTGTAAAGGAAATGCTAAATGGTTTTCTAAATATATTAAAATTATAAATCTGAAAATTGTGATGTACATTTGTAGTCTGGTACCGTCAAATAAAATTCTGAGTGACCAACTGAATCCAAAATTGGGTCCAGCTGTTTATTCTCAGTATAACTACAGCTGTTCTGTGACAACCTCAGGTGGTTGTTTGAGAACATTAGATATCAAACATGGTCACTCTGGAGGAGAAGCAGAGATCTACAGCTCAGGTGAGAGAATCTGTCTATAGGACAACTATTAGTCGTATACTCTGGCTTTTATGGAATAGTTGCAAGAACAAAGCCATTTTTGAAAACAAGCTATAAGGAGTCATGTTTGCAGTTTACAAAGAGCCATGTAGTGAACACCACTAGCACGTGACAGAAAATGCTCTGGTCAGATGAGACCAAAGTAGGATTTTTTCGGCTAAATGCAAAATGCTATGCTTGGCGGAAAAGTAACACTGCACATCATTTTGAAAAACACCATCCCCACTTTTAAACATGGTGGTGGTAGCAGCATCATGCTGTGGGGATGATCTTCTTCAGAAGGGACAGGGAAGCAAGTCAAAGTTGATGGGAAGATGGATGGAGCTAAATACAAGGCAATACTGGAAGAAAACTTTTAGAGCACATATATTAAATTCCGGCCCGCGGTCCAAATCTGGTCTAAGTGATGAGTATATTTGGCCAGGTGGGTCCCCTAAGTATACTTGGTCTGCGACACCGGGCAGGACCTCCACCAGACATCGCACTTTCAACTACATCGGTGCCAATACAGTTGAAAGCAATGAAGGAGCAGAGCGCGTCAGCTGATGGTCCCTTTTCTATCATTCCCCTTCTGCGTATTTCTCAGCACAGCAGGTGCGATGATGTCATTACAACGTGCCCGATGTACTGAGATGTGCAGAGGATCTGAGGACACATAAAGAGACCGGAGCAACAGGGAAACAGGCAGATGTGCAAATGTACTTATTTTTTTTTTTTAACGTGGAACCTATACTGTATGAAGCATGACGTGTGGCCATTATACTGTATGGAGCACCGTGCTGGGCCATTATACTGTATATAGCACTATGTGGTGCCCATTATCCTGTATAGTGACACTATGTGGGGCCATTATTTTGTATGGAGCACTAAGTGAGGCTCAATGTACTATATGGAGCACTATGTGGGGCTCATTTTACAACATGGAGCACTTTTTGTGGACATTATATTGTATGGAGCACTATGTGGGGCTCATGAGATTATATGGAGCACTTTTTGTGGACATTATACTGCATGGAGCACTATTTGGGGCCATTGTACTGTATGGTGCACTTTTTGTGACCATTATACTTTATGGAGCACTATGTGCATCAATTATACTGTATGGAAGGCAATGCAGAGCCCCGTTATACTGTATGGAGGACTATGTGGTGCCTATTGTACTGTATGGATTACTTTTTGTGACCGTAATACTGTATGGAGGGCGGTGTGGGGGATCACAGTTGGAGAATCATACTGTGATAGGACGATAAACATAGGGATGAATGACCTCGGGGAGATCAAAACATCCAACACCGCGGAGACACCATCACGTGTTTCTCAACGCAGTGATCCAGAACACTGCCCCCATCCCTTATGGGAAATATGCAAATGCATGTAGAAAAGCCGCGGAGACACCATCACGTGTTTCTCAACGCAAGCAATAAATAGCCAGGTCTTTCACCGGGAAGGAACAACCACGGGAAGGGCAGCATCCCAAAAGAAAAAACCACCTATGCCAAAACATGGTATCCATCCACAGACAGCTGTTTCGGGGTATTTGCCCCTCATCAGTGTGGAGTAGGAAACTGGCTATTAGGAGCAGTGCCTAGTAACAGGACTATAAACATAAGGATGAATGACCTCGAGGTGATCAACCTCGAGACCTCACTTCCGGTATTTTTCCCTCCTCATTTAAGCATGCCATCATACATCCATTACTTAAAAAACCATCCCTCGACCAAAACTGTGCCGCTAATTATAGACCTGTCTCTAATCTTCCATTCATCTCTAAACTCCTCGAACGCCTGGTCCACTCCTGTCTTACCCGCTATCTCTCAGATAACTCTCTTCTCGACCCTCTTCAATCTGGTTTCCGCTCTTTACACTCTACTGAAACTGCCCTCACTAAAGTCTCTAATGACCTACTAACAGCTAAATCTAATGGTCACTACTCCATGCTAATTCTCTTGGATCTCTCTGCAGCATTTGACACTGTGGATCATCAGCTCCTCCTCACTATGCTCCGCTCCATCGGCCTCAAGGACACCGTTCTCTCCTGGTTCTCCTCCTATCTCTCTGACCGATCCTTCACTGTATGTTTCGCTGGTTCCTCCTCCTCTCACCTTCCCCTTACTGTTGGGGTTCCTCAAGGATCAGTCCTAGGCCCCCTCCTCTTCTCTTTGTATACTGCCCCTATTGGACAAACAATCAGTAGATTTGGCTTCCAGTACCATCTCTATGCTGACGACACCCAACTATACACTTCTTCTCCTGATCTCACGCCTGCCTTATTAGAAAACACCAGTGATTGTCTTACCGCTGTCTCTAGCATCATGTCCTCCCTCTATCTGAAACTAAACCTGTCAAAAACTGAACTCCTCGTGTTTTCTCCCTCTACTAACCTACCTTTGCCTGACATTGCCATCTCCGTGTGCGGTTCCACCATTACTCCAAAGCAACATGCCCGCTGCCTTGGGGTCATCCTTGATTCTGACCTTTCATTCACCCCCCACATCCGATCACTGGCTCGCTCTTCTTACCTGCATCTCAAAAACATTTCTAGAATTCGCCCTTTTCTTACTTTCGACTCTGCAAAAACTCTTACTGTTTCACTTATTCATTCTCGTCTGGACTATTGTAACTCTCTACTAATCGGCCTCCCTCTTACCAAACTCTCCCCGCTCCAATCTGTCCTGAATGCTGCTGCCAGGATCATATTCCTCACCAACCGTTACACCGATGCCTCTACCTTGTGCCAGTCATTACACTGGTTACCCATCCACTCAAGAATCCAGTACAAAACTACTACCCTCATCCACAAAGCACTCCATGGCTCAGCACCACCCTACATCTCCTCTCTGGTCTCAGTCTACCACCCTACCCGTGCCCTCCGCTCCGCTGATGACCTCAGGTTAGCATCCTCAATAATCAGAACCTCCCACTCCCGTCTCCAAGACTTTACACGTGCTGCGCCGATTCTTTGGAATGCACTACCTAGGATAATACGATTAATCCCCAATCCCCACAGTTTTAAGCGTGCCCTAAAAACTCATTTGTTCAGACTGGCCTACCGCCTCAATGCATTAACCTAACGATCCCTGTGTGGCCTATATTAAAAAAAAAAAAAAAAAAATTAATTAACTGGTTCATGCAGCTTTACATGAACACCCAAGCCTTACACTATGGCTGGTCCGAATAACTATAGCAATTGTTACCATCCACCTCTCGTGTCTCCCCTTTTCCTCATAGTTTGTAAGCTTACGAGCAGGGCCCTCACTCCTCTTGGTATCTGTTTTGAACTGTATTTCTGTTATGCTGTAATGTCTATTGTATGTACAAGTCCCCTCTATAATTTGTAAAGCGCTGCGGAATATGTTGGCGCTATATAAATAAAAATTATTATTATTATTATTATTATTATCAAAACATCCAACACCGCGGAGACACCATCACGTGTTTCTCAACGCAGTGATCCAGAACACTGCCCCCATCCCTTATGGGAAATATGTAAATGCATGTAGAAAAGCCGCGGAGACACCTGTTGTGAATTCTGTGGCCAAGCTCCCTCCTGTGGTCGTGAGAGGTACTGCGGCTGGTTCTGTCTATAAGCTTCCTTTGGTGGATGAGAGTGGTACTGCGGCTTCTGAGTTTCCTTCCTCAGGTGACGAGCTTAAGTCGTTAGGTGCTGCTCTATTTAACTCCACCTGGTGCTTTGATCCTGGCCTCCAGTCAATGTTCTAGTATTGGTCTTGCTTCCTCCTGGATCGTTCCTGTGGCCTGTCTTCCTGCATAAGCTAAGTTCTGCTTGTGTTATTTTTGTTTGCTATATTTTCTGTCCAGCTTGCTATATTGGTTTTTCTTGCTTGCTGGAAGCCCAGAGACGCAGAGGGAGCACCTCCGTACCGTTAGTCGGTGCGGAGGGTCTTTTTGCCCCTCTGCGTAGTTGTTTGTAGGTTTTTGTGTTGACCGCAAAGCTATCTTTCCTATCCTCGGTCTATTCAGTAAGTCGGGCCTCACTTTGCTAAATCTATTTCATCTCTGTGTTTGTATTTCATCTTTACTCACAGTCATTATATGTGGGGGGCTGCCTTTTCCTTTGGGGAATTTCTCTGAGGCAAGGTTGGCTTATTTTTCTATCTTCAGGGCTAGTTAGTTTCTCAGGCTGTGCCGAGTTGCATAGGGAGCATTAGGCGCAATCCACGGCTGCCTCTAGTGTGGTGTGATAGGATTAGGGATTGCGGTCAGCAGAGTTTCCACGTCTCAGAGCTCGTCCTATGTTTTTGGTAAATGTCAGGTCACTTTGTGTGCTCTGAACTTCAAGGTCCATTGTGGTTCTGAATTACCTGTTCACAACAGACACCATCACGTGTTTCTCAACGCAAGCAATAAATAGCCAGGTCTTTCACCTGGAAGGAACAACCACGGGAAGGGCAGCATCCCAAAAGGGAAAACCACCCATGCCAAAACATGGTATCCATCCACAGACAGCTGTTTCGGGGTATTTGCCCCTCATCACGTGATGGTGTCTCCGCAGTGTTGGATGTTTTGATCTCCCCGAGGTCATTCATCCTTATGTTTATAGTCCTTTTACTAGGCACTGCTCCTAATAGCCAGTTTCCTACTCCACACTGATGAGGGGCAAATACCCCAAAACAGCTGTCTGTGGATGGATACCATGTTTTGGCATAGGTGTTTTTTCCCTTTTGGGATGCTGCCCTTCCCGTTGTTGTTCCTTCCCAGTGAAAGACCTGGCTATTTATTGCTTGCGTTGAGAAACACGTGATGGTGTCTCCGCGGCTTTTCTACATGCATTTGCATATTTCCCATAAGGGATGGGGGCAGTGTTCTGGATCAATGCGTTGAGAAACACGTGATGGTGTCTCCGCGGTGTTGGATGTTTTGATCTCCCCGAGGTCATTCATCCTTATGTTTATAGTCCTTTTACAAGGCACTGCTCCTAATAGCCAGTTTCCTTCTCCACACTGATGAGGGGCAAATACCCCGAAACTGACGAAGCCATTCAGGTGAAACGCGCGTCGAGGTTCCCCCTCTCTGCCTGCAGCACTTGGTAATCCACTGCCGTCATGTCTCAAGGTAACAGCATATAATCTCCAGTTTACCTATTGTATCTATAACTACGTTGCTTGTACCTTGTTATACACCCCCTGATTACTATCACATTTCAGGGCATTGACATAGGTGTTCGCTCACTGTTTACATCATGTGCACATTCAAGAGCATTACCCCAGAGCATTTTCCCTTATCCATTTGTCTGCAGTCAGAGTAGGGTGCTCTATATATTTTTCCTTGCTGTCTTTAGCATTGTGTGATTCCATCTTTCACATGCCATTTTTTTAGCTGTTCCTCTTGAATACCCGTTTTTGTCTCTATTGTATGATTCTTTATTATTACCTGTTTTGTATATTTATACTTTAATAAAATTATACTAGCATACTTCTGGAGTACCTCTATTTTGCATGCACAGACCCAGGTTCATTACCTCTCCCCTCATGATCCTGTGGATCGGGGCTCTATCTGTAGGTCTGGTGCTTTGTGTTTTTTAGGTTTATATGTTCAGGCTTAGAGGTACGCCCCCTGTTGGCCGAGAGGGCATTTATGTTTAGGGTTTTTTTTTATAAATCTCATTAAGAATCTGTGGCAAGACTTGAAAATTGCTGTTCAGATGCCTCCATACAATCTCACTGACCTAGAGCTAGTCTGCAAAGAAGAATGGGGAAAAATTTCAACCCCCAGATCTTGAAGTCTGGTAGATACTAGTGATGAGCGAAAAGCATTGTGCTCGGGTCTCCCTGAGCACGCTCGGGTGATCTCCGAGTATTTTTAGTGCTCGGACACTTAGTTTTCCATGCCTCAGCTGCATGATTTACGGCTGCTAGCCAGACAGAATACATGTGGGGATTGCCTGTTTGTTAGGGAATGCCTACATGTATTCAGTCTGTCCAGCAGCCGTAAATCATGCAGCTGAGGCGAGGAAAACTAAATCACCGAGCTCTAAGAAATACTCGGAGATCACCCGAACACAGTGCTATTCGCTCATCACTAGTAGATACATACCCAAAAAGACTTGCAGCAATAATTGCAGCGAAAGCTGGTCCTACAGAGTATTGACTCAGGAGGGCTAAATACTAAAGAACGGCACAAATTTCAGATGAATATTTTTTAAATATTTAAAAAAAAAACTTGTATCATTTCCCAGTTCACAAATACTTACTGTCTGTTGGCATATCACCTAAAATCTCAATAAAATACATTTAAATTTGAGGATGTAAGTGAAAAAATATGGAAAAGTTCATAGGGTATGCATACTTTTTCAACACACTAACTACTGTACATATGGTAAAAGTATAATTTCAGTATCAGAACAAATTTAGTCGGAGTTGTCTACAACGTAATAAGTAATAAACAGCATGTGAAACAAGACACTTATCTGGGAAATATAAATGGAGGGAATAGATATACGTGTAGTACGTACATACCTCTTCGGGTTGACTTGCGTAGGAACGGTTCGGCACAATGGAAGACAACTTTTGTAGACATCTAAGAAGTGTGAAAAAGAAAACAGAAATCCAATTATCAAATACATTTAACTTAAAAATTCAAAAATTTATACAGAATAAGGAACCTGATAAATAAATGTAGAAGAGGGCAGTACATAATTGCAGTATGATATTTTGTTTTTACGTTTCCTGCACTAAATGTTTTTATTTTTGTCCATGCAGCAAAAGATAAAAGAGTGGCACTCACGGTCCTTAAAATTTACTTTATTTTGGCAATTTTAAAACATCCTGACATGTTGAAGTGCCTGTGCGTGAAACGATCGTCGTCCAGTTCTTTGTTCAGTTCTAAGCCATTCCGTTGTCCCTCTGGAAGCAAGAACATGACATCTGACTTGCGGAAGGGAGCCGTCCGTGAGATGTACCTTCGAAGAGCACTAACCACATAAAGAGTGTGCAGAGCTTCCTCAACGCGATGCACTGTGTCGGGCATAATGAAGGCAGAATAATCTCTTCATTGAGGTGAAAGGAGGAAACGACCTTGGGTAGAAAAAAGGGAGAAGTCCTCAAGACTGCCTTATCCGGATGAAAAATCAGAAACGGGGGTCGGCAGGAGAGAGCCGCCAACTCCAAGACACGCCTTATTGACGTAATAGCCACTAGAAATACTGCCTTCCAGGAAAGGAAGGTCAGAGATACGTCCAGCAGTGGCTCAAAAGGGGCCTCCTGAAGAGCTCCAAGGACCAAATTAAGATCCCATGGATCCAAAGGCATTTTATAGGGAGGCGCCACACAGGAAACCCCCTGAATGAATGTCTTAACCGGTAATCTGGTGGCAATTTTTTGTTGAAAAAGGACTGACAATGCTGACACTTGTCCCTTGAGGGAGCTAAGTGCGAGACCCGATTCTAGTCCTGATTGAAGAAATTCCAATATGGAAGGGATGGAAAATACCAGAGGGGATCGTCCACGGGCTTTGCACCACGCGAAGAAGATTCGCCAGGTGCACTGATAAATGCGCATGGACATGGGCTTTCTAGCGCTAATCATGGTGGAGGACACCTCAGGAGAGAATCCAGCTTGGGCTAGAATCCATGATTCAACGACCACGCCGTCAAATACAGGGCCCCGGAGTTCTGGTGGTAAATTGGGTCCTGTGAGAGAAGATCCATGAGATCTGGAAGCCGCCAGGGGACGTCGGTGACCAGCTGAACCAGTTCCGCGTACCATGCCCGGCACGGCCAGTCCGGCGCAATTAAGATCACTGGTACCCCCTCTGCCCTGATCTTCTTGATGACCTCAGTAGCAGGGAGAGGGGAGGAAAATGTACGGAAGGTGGAATTGATGCCACGGTAGAACCAAGGCGTCTGCTCCGATGGCGCGTGGATCAAGTGATCGGGCAATGAACTGGGGGACCTTGTTATTGAGGCTTGAGGCCATGAGGTCCACATCCGGGGTCCCCCAGCGATGGTAAATCTGCTGGAAAACTTCCAGGTGAAGGGACCACTCTGGCGACTGAGGAAGTCCGCCGCCCAATTCTCCACACCTGGTATGTGGATCGCCGAGATCGGCGAATGGTTGCGCTCGGCCCAGCGGAGGATGTGGGTCACTTCGAGCATGGCCGCCTTGCTGCGGGTTCCTCCTTGATGGTTGACGGGAAAAAAACCTCTATTTTGTATCCGGAGGACTCCAGTTCTCTGACCCACTCGTCGTGGCTGACCGAGAGCCAGGCTTGGCGGGACGAAAGTAAACGGCCGCCTACTTGGTCGATGTCCCCTGGATGTTGCAACGAGTCATTGAGTGGAAGGTCTAAGGGATCTGGATCCCTTAGATCCAGATGACCTCAGTCTGGGTTTCTAGCTATGGTTAGGTCTGTATGAGACCTGGGAACCTCTGTCTCCGCGTGAAGCTCGTCCTGATCCGGGGGAGGTGGAAGACCAATTGGGATTGTTGCGAAAGGGCCGGAATCAAGGTTGTTGATGATACCGAAATGGCTGGGTAGGCTTTTGTTGAGGAAGAAATTTATTCTTTCCTCCGGTGGCGTCAGAGATAATTTGGTCTAGCTTTTCAACGAATAAGATTTTTTGGAAGCCAAATCTGCTCGCCAATCTCTGAGCCACAGGGCTCTTCTGATAGATAATTCATTTGCAGCTGCTTGTGCAGTGCAATTGGCCGCGTCTATTGAGGCTTGAGCAATCTGGTTGGCCAGGTTGATTGCCTCAGGGGGGAGATTACTGTCGTGGATGGTTGTGGTCAGTACCTCAGCCCAAGCAACCATAGCCTTAGCCACCCAAGTAGCGGTGAAAGATGGAAAGATGACACTCCTGTCGCCTCAAAGACAGATCGAGCCAGGTAGTCAATTTGGCGGTAGGAGGGATTTTTGACTGAAGAACCGTCAGACAAAGAAAGGAGCGTCTTGGAGGCGAGATGCGATATTGCAGGGTCCACTGAAGGGGACTGCAGCCATTCCTTCATTAGTTCCTGAGCGAAGAGGTATTTGGACTCAATCTGCTTTTGACCCGTGAAACGTTTATCGGCCCGGTCCCTGTGTTTCTGGACAATGTCCTTAAATTCAGGATGAGTGACAAATACCCTTTAGACACGTTTAGACTTTTTGAAAGACACCACGTGTTCCTGAGTGGAAACGGATTCCTCGTCCACCTTCAGGGTCTTGTTGACCGCCTCAATAAGAGAATCAAGCGTCTCTTGAGAAGTCGAGGAATCCTGAACTAAAGATGCATCGGACTCATATTCAGAGTCATGTGCATTGCGGTTCTCAAGAGAAGGGGAACGAGATATTGAACTTGCAGAGGCTGAAGCACAAGCGGCCGTGGACAGGGGACGCGATATGGGTCCGTTTTCTGGCACCCTGAGCCCTTAGTGACAGGGTGCGCCCCCTGCTGGTGGATAGATCCGTACCGTCGCCAGAGTCCTCTGCGGTAGACAATAAGGCGTTCTGACTTAGAGAGGGACCCCGGAGGGAATCTACTGCCTTGGCCAGTGAAGTCATAGAACGTGACAGGGAAGCGGCCCACTCAGGGGTACTAGGCTCCACAGGGTTGGTGGCAGCGGGAGGCGACTGCACACTGGCTGAATCACAATCCGCACATAACGGGGTATTGTGAGCTCGAGGCAAGGCAGTATGAGAAGTGGCACATGATGTAAAAAACACAGTGTGCTTTTTTGTTAACCTTTTTGGCCGCTTTAGGGTGAGACATAGTGTGCCTTTAAAGATGAGGACCAGATATGCAGGGTATGCACTTGCAGGGAAGGGTTAAGCTCTCCTCTACAGCTTACCCCACGGTCCTGTGCCTGTGTCCCCAGGGAGGAATAGGAGAAGATCGGCGCCTTCAGAGCAGTCAGGTCAGCGTTTTCGGACGGTTTCTCCGCAGAAGTGGAGTGCCTAGATGGCCCCCGAGATTTGCAGGGCGCTTCTCGTTCCAAACAAGAAGTGCCTGGATAGTGGGCGGGGCTCCGGTGGTGGGAATTAAGCTTGTGGCCTAGCTCGGCTGAAAAGCCGGGGACTAAATTTCTGGAGCCTGCTGGTGGTGCGCGCCGGCGGCCCGCGATGGAGCGCCAACTGACCGCCGCTGACGTCCAGCCAGCGGCACCTCTCCCCGGGGACCAGAACCGCACCTTCCCACGCAGGTAGCGTGAGGAAGGGAATTACTCACCGCCACCGAGTAGGAATGCAGCCTCCATTTGTGAGGGTATGAGCTCAATCCATCCTCTCTTTGTCGGGGGATGGAGAGGACCCTCCGTTCATCTTCATCTATGCCTGCCGCAGGGGACTTACAGCTGTCGTTGGGACTGCATGACGCCATTAGGTAAGGGCCTTGATATGCGGTGGAGCCCAGGAGAGTCACATAAGAGCCAGAACTCTATGGCTCGCCATCTTACAGGGGGGAGATCAGAACAGTATAGGAACCGTCGCCCCAAGCGTAGATTAGGCATGCCCCAGTCGTCGCAGAACAGGGTACGGGGAGGTATACTCCGCGTTCTCGCCTGTTGATGGTTCGGGGGAGAGCGGACCCTTGAAAGGAATCCGTCGCCCCCTTCACTCCGTTAATTAAAAAATAAAAATTTACAGAAAATAAAAAAGAAAATAAAAACGTTGGGGTCTGAAACAGATCCAAGCGCCTCCTACAGACACTAAGCAAGAACTGGTTGAATATTGCCCAGTGAGAGGGTGTATACTGCAGGGGATGAGTTAATCTTTTTGTGTTAACTTATCTATCGGACCGGACCGCAGCCGGACCGCCCCTGGGTGAGTATAATCTAACCTCTTTTTCTCATCTTTTAGGATACATCGGGGGCTTATCTACAGCATTCCAGAATGCTGTAGATAAGCCCCTGATGCTGGTGGGCTTAGCTCACCTTTGATTTTGGGGGTGACACGTTCCCTTTAAGTACTCACATAAATAGCGTAGGTGAAAAGCTGAGGCACTAACAGATCTTGGTTAGATATCAGTCAAGGCTGCGCACCAACTAGTGGTTGCAGTGTAGTATGAACTTTTAGTTGTGCATTTAATTTTAATTGACACAAAAAGAACCAAGTAGATTTAAAGGGAGTTATTCAGGACTATATTTTTTTTACTATGGGCCTAAAAACTAACAGGCAGCTAGTTGCTAACTACCTGCCTGTTGGGCCTTGTGCTGGCTCAGAGCACTCACCGACCCCTCCTGATTCAGCTGCTCCATATAAAAAGAAAAACCAAAAATATGAGCAGGACTATGAGCTGGTATATGTGCAAGTGTAAGAGCACATTCACACTGTGGCCATTTCACAGGCAAAACCCAAGAAAAAAAAACAAAAAACAAAACAAAATGAGCATATAACTTACAGCAAGTAAATAATAATATATAAATAATATGGGTCCTAACCTGTCTCTAGTATTAAAACCTTACCATGTGTCAAACAACATCTTCATGGATGGGTGACTAGGTCAGAGCCATGTCCTGCTCTGCCCTTATCCACATTGAAGTCGTTTGACACATGGTACCCTATATTATTGACATGTACATACTATTACTATTTGCAGTGGGTGCGGAAAGTATTCAGACCCCTTTAAATGTTTCACTCTTTGTTTCATTGCAGCCATTTGGTAAATTCAAAAAAGCTCTTTTTCACATTAATGTACACTCTGCACCCCATCTTCACTGAAAAGAAACACATGTAGAAATTTTTGCAAATTTATTAAAAAAGAAAAACTGAAATATCACATGGTCATAAGTATTCAGACCCTTTGCTCAGACACTCATATTTAAGTCACATGCTGTCGATTTCATTCTGATCCTCCTTAAGATGGTTCTACTCCTTCATTGGAGTCCAGATGTGTTTAATTAAACTGATAGGACTTGATTTGGAAAGGCACACACCTGTCTATATAAGATCTCACAGCTCACAGTGTACAGTGCATGTCAGACCAAATGAGAATAATGAGGTCAAAGGAACTGGCCAAGGAGCTCAGAGACAGAACAGTGAGAAGGCACAGATCTGTCCAAGGTTACAACAGAATTTCTGCAGTACTCAAGGTTCCTAAGAGCCCAGTGGCCTCCATAATCCTTAAATGGAATAAGTTTGGGACCACCAGAAGTCTTCCTAGACCTGGCCGTCCAGCCAAACTGAGCAATCATGGGAGAAGAGCCTTGGTGAGAGAGGTAAAGAAGAATCCCAAGATCACTGTGGCTGAGCTCCAGAGATGCAGTAGGGAGATGGGAGAAAGTTCCACAAAGTCGGGCCTTTATGGCAGAGTGGCCTAACGGAAACCTCTCCTCAGTGCAAGATATATGAGAGCCCGCACAGAATTTGCTAAAAAACACATGAAGGACTCCCAGATTATGAGGAATAAGATTCTCTGGTCTGATGAGACAAAGACAGACCTTTTTGGTGATAATTCTAAGCAGTATGTGTGGAGAAAACCAGACACTGCTCATCACCTGCCTAACACAATCCCAACAGTGAAACATGGTGGTGGCAGCATCATGCTATGGAGGTGTTTGTCAGCTGCAGGGACAGGACCATTGGTTGTCATTGAAGGAAACATGAATGTGAAGTACAGAGATATCCTGGATGAAAACCTCTTGCAGAGTGTTCTGGATCTCAGACTTGGCCGAAGGTTCACCTTCCAACAAGACAATGACCCTAAGCACACGCTAAAATAACAGTGGCTTCAGAACAACTCTGTGACCATTCTTGACTTGCCCAGCCAGAGCCCTGACCTAAACCCAATTGAGCATCTCTGGAGAGACCTGAAAATAGCTGTCCACCAAAGTTCACCATCCAACTTGATGGAACTGGAGAGGATCTGCAAGGAACAATGGCAGAGGATCCCCAAATCCAGGTTTGAAAAACATACTTCCAAAGAAGACTCATGGCTGTACTAGCTCACAAGGGTGCTTCTACTCAATACTGAGCAAGGGGTCTGAATACTTATGACCATGTGATATTTCAGTTTTTCTTTTTTAATAAATATGTTATAATTACTACATTTCTGCTTTTTTCAGTCAAGATGGGGTGCAGAGTGTACATGAGAAGAAAAAAAATGAACTTTTTTGAATTTACCAAATGGCTGCAATGAAACAAAGAGTGAAAAAATAAAAGGGGTATGAATACTTTCTGTACCCACTGTACCGTATAAACTCGAGTATAAGCCGAGATTTTCAGCTCATTTTTTTAGGCTGAAAGTGCCCCTCTCCGCTTATACTTGAGTCATTCTCCCAGGGGGTCGGAGGGGGAGGGGGAGCGGCGGCTGTCACATCATACTCACCTCCACCTGATGCGTCCTTTCACGTCCCTGCTTCTCAGATGGTCTCTGGCGCCAGCAGCGCTTCCTGTGTTCAGCGGTGACGTGGTACCGCTCATTGAGGTAATGAATATGGATGCGACTCCACTCCCATAGGCTGGGGCAGGAGGGGGTGAGTATAACAGGGGAGGGTGAGCCATGCGATATTCACCTGTCCCCGATCCACCGCCGCGCTGTGTCTTCTGCGTCCTCTGGCTGTGATGTTCAGGTCAGAGGGTGCCATGACGTGGTTAGTGCACGCCCTCTGCCTGAACAGTCACTGCAGAGAGCCGGAAGATACAGAGGCGCACGGCGGTGGAACGGGGAAAGGTGAATATGGCAAGTGTCGGGGGCCTGAGCCAGCAGCGACTCCAGCACCTGGCCCCCATAGCGTGCCTGCTCAGGACACTGGCACTCGGCGCCCAGCGATGAGAGGGGAGTATGTCTTTTTTTTTTTTTTTTTTAAATCGCAGCAGCAGCATATGGGGCATATTATTCTATGGAGCATCTTATGGGGCCATCAATCTTTATTGAGCAACATATGGGACATATTATGCTATGGAGCATCTTATGGGGCCATCAACCTTTATGGAGTAGAATATGGGGCATATTATGCTATGGGGCCATCATTAACCTTTGTGCAGCATTATATGGGCCATATTTTTGTATGGAGCATCTTATGGGGCCCATCATGAACTGTATGGAGCATTATATGGGGCTCCTGATTCAATACGGATATTCAAAAACATTTAACCTACTGATGTCTCAATTAATTTTACTTTTATTGGTATCTATTTTTATTTTTGAAATTTACCAGTAGCTGCTGCATTTCCCACTCTAGGCTTATGTTAGAGTCAATAAGTTTTCCCAGTTTTTTGTGGCAAAATTAGGGGTCTCGGATTATACTCGAGTATATACAGTACTTATTTACTTGCTGTATGGTATAAGTGTGGAGCCCTGCAAAGTCAGGTGTCACAAATGTCTGTTTACTCTGATGGTGTGAGAAGCCAGCTCTTTAGCCATTTTTACACACACGTAATGGCTATTGTGAAGTCTGGTGGGTAGAAGCCCCTACAGGAGACCTACCGAGCCCAGGAGAAGCAATCCTGCACCCCTGGGATTAGGTGGTGTTGGAGATCAAGGAGGCCAGCCAGTGCCTTTGCTGTGGTCACTTTCGGGACTCCAGCAAAATCTGTGCAGCCACATGGGACATAGTGTCCTCCGCAGTTTATGAAGTGCCCAACTGCCAGACGACGCATGTTAGGTATCAGACAATAGATGGCTTAATACAATCCTTAGATCGTAATGGTGGGAAGAGAGCTCAGGTTCTTTCAGGTAAGCCTAAGGTGCTGTGGATGCCAAGGTCCAGGCTGAGAGGAGACATTTTAGTGCACATATAGTGCTATATGCTGCGGAGTGCGGAGCTGCTACACATTGCTGGGAAAAGCTGGGTCCATCACACCATGAGGGGCTGTTGGCTCAGTGTAATGGAAGGTCTCTGGAGGGGATAACAGAAGAGGCCACATGGGATTGTGGCACCTAACTGAGTATAAGTTTTATGGTTTAGGATCCCTAGTTGGTAAATCAATAATTGTCAGTTTTCTATCCCATTAGGTATAATGTTTGTGAGGTAATTCTTCTGGTCACTCGAGGGAGTTCGGCTTTAACCTTAGTAACAGTGGCTCATGATCCTTGATTGGCCGAGTCGTCTGACTGGACCTTGGTGCTGATTGGACGCTATTCTGGCAGCAGTGGACTAGTTATACGCCCGCAGGGGTTTGGATCACCTCAGCAGCTGTTTAGCATCTGGAAGAGATACACCCACCAGCTCGCGCCTTTGTGTATTTTCAGTTCATCTTTTTATGTCGTCTGGTTTTATAGGAGGGATAAATTAACCCATGTTTTGGGGTTTTTTTTGGAAGTATTTTGTTTAGTCAAGTCTGCAACTAAACTGATTGAGTTGTTTAAGGTGTTTAATTTAACAAAGAGTATTTGAATGATTTATATAGGTAACCCTCAATAAAGACTTACGGCCTCTCACGCCAAAGCATTGCCTATAGTCTTTATTTCAGCTGATTAGAGTTAAGCTCTAAATTGGAGTCTACAATCCCATGAATAACTGTGGAGAGCTGTAATCATCATCAGCAACTGCTCCAGTAAACCTGAGGTCTGGACATTGCGTATTGAGACCTGCTGACCCTGCATCCCTTCCACAACGTCTCCCTGTGTATTCTGCTGAAGACTGCCTGCTGGCCAGCAAGCCCATTGCGACTTTTAGCCACCATTACGTCCCGGCTCATTGTAGGCGACCCAGACATGCTCATTTACAGAGCAGCTCTTTACCTTCTGGGCTCATCCGTCAATGTCATGCTGATTTACAGCTGGTTTCCTAGAGTTGGGCAGTCGTCTCTCAAATCAGCATGGCGCCAGTAGTCATGCCCTATTCAGAACAGAAAATAAGCTGCTGCTCTGTTGATGTAACGGCAGCAGACCCCTCAGAATCATCAACAGGAGCGGTCTGTGACCATTCTGAGCCTAGCAGAACAGGCAGGTAGATAGCCAGAAAGATTAGTCCAGCCAGGGGCAGGCATACATTTGTTTAACTTATTATATAGCCCCATTGGGGCTCACAATCTAAATTCACTAGCAGTATGTCTATGGAGTTGGAGTATGGAAAGAAACCAGGCAACCTTGAGGAAACTCACACAAACACAGTAAGACATAAAAACTTCTTGCAGATGTTTTTGGTGGGATTTGAACCCAGTGCTGCAAGGCTGCAGTCCTAATCACCGAGCCACTGTTGTGCCCAGCTACGGACTGGGGCTGAAATTCAGTCCTGGCACTTGAAGTCACACAGGCCCATGCTGTCCCCGTCCCCATGAACCAGATGGGATATATTACTAATATTACCCTGGATGGAGGAAAGGAAGATTTTCTACAAGACCAATATTTCTAATGATACCCGTTGCCTGCTGGGGTAAGTGACGAAGTCAGCAACTTTGTGCTCCATCACAACTCTTAACAGTATGGTTGTCTTGAGAGCACAGATTCTGTTAACAACGTAGCAGACAAGGCAGCCCATGACCAGACAGGCACTTCTGGCATTTGCCAGAGTTGCCAGTACGGCCCTAGTTGCGCCCTATTGTGGTGGTTCTAATACCTCAAGTAAGCTTTGTAGGGATGGGGTCAAATAAAACCAGTGCTACGTCGCAGGACAGGATAATTCTGAGGATACTGAAATCAGTTAGCTATGCCTACTCTTGGGCCACTTTTACACCTTCAGTATTTGGTCAGTATTTTACCTCAGTATCTGTATGCCAAAACTAGGAGTGAAACAGTCTTAGGACAAGTATAATAGAAACACGTCACGTACGGAGATAAAATACTGACCAAATACTGAACGTGTGAACGTGGCCTCACTGCGAAACTGTGAGCATTTCCAAGAAACACCAGGGAAATACCATTCGGTGCAATCCGGGGTTTTGCCGAAGCCTTACACCCTTTAAATGTCATAAATGTTCTGTCCCCACATGAGGTGAATGGAGGTGTGGTTGACTATTAAGGGTTGTGAGAGAGATTCACACCTTCAGGTTTCCTCGATGTGAGGCAGACAGGATCAATGCTGTTCAGCGTCCGGAGAGATGATGCACACCAGGGATTGTGCAATCCAGACTTGTTTATTTGAAATCTGGACATACAGCGTAGGATAGTATACAGTAACTTCTCCAGGGTTGAGTCAGGTACAGCAAGTGAACAGCAAGAGGTTGAAAGACTGATACCTTCCTAAGCCCGGTTCAAGCGTGTCCTCTCACAACAGCATGTAAACTAAAAATGAAATGGCTGCCAGCAGGAAGAAGAAGACTTGACCCCTGATCCAGGAGACATGCCCACAAGAAATAATAAATAACAAGCTGCCATAGGGAAAAAGGCCACTGGGTGGCAGCAGAGCAGAAATGCAAGAACATACACAGCATGAAAATACACATAAAACTAAAGAACATAACTTACACGGAACAGCACAATAAATGTAGCATGTCACGCAGTGCAGTGTGATATTTCAGTAAGTGTTGGCTCCCAAATTTGAAGAATATGTCTGCTAAAGTATTTTCCGTTTCTCAGCAGTAGCAGGAAATCTTCATGTGTATGGCAAGGTTAAATGCTAGGGATTTAACCTATTGCTGGCAGAAAAATATTCTGCATCTACTACATACCTTGCATGATTAGCATGGTCGCTGAAGTGCAGTGTCCTTGTGGGGATCCGAAGGCAGGTCCTAGCAGCCAGCATTCTCTATCAGTTACTTTCACCTTGACTCCTATAAAAACAAAATAAAGCAATGTCTCCTTTATCTATCTAGATACTGTAATTGCTCAGTAGCACATAGGTCCTCAGAAAGTAGGAAATCCAGACAATAAAGCATATCTCTCAGATTACCTGTGGTAACGTTAGATAATATTATCATAGGACTAGAATTATGTAAAGCCCCTTACACACCCCCGGCGCTCTCACTCGCTGTATTCTCTAGCAGAGCGACGCAGTCTTATATCTCTGGTGGCAGCTTATCTCTTAGGCTATATTCACACTAGCCGTTTTCGTTGCTTTTTTTAATGCAAATTTGCAGCTGCATTTTCCAGTACCAGCAAAGTCTATGAGATTTCAGAAATCTCATGTACACACCGTTGTTTTTTTTGTCCTCAGGGTTTTGTGTTTTGCATGTTTTTGTTTTTTTTGCACAATAGAGCATGTCACTTCTTTCAGTGTTTTTTTCAGCATTTTTCACCCATTGAAAGTAATGGATGGTGAAAAAAAAGAGGAAAATCAACACCAAAAAACACAGGAATGAGGTTTTGTGGCGATTTTGGTGCTGAAACCTAATTAAATAGAATGAGATTTTTTTTGTTACTAAACTTTATCAGCATGCACAAGAGACAAATGTAGCATGCCAAAACCGCAGGAAAAAAAATGCCAAAAAACACATCAAAAATGCAGCAAAACCTACATTTTGTTGCATCTTCTTTCAGGCCAAGAGATCAAATTTTGCTGCAAAGACAAAAAAAAACACAGCAAAAACACCTAGTGTGAACATAGCCCTAGAGAGCAAAAGGATCATAGTTTGAATTTGGACATGCCGGATCCTTATCTCCAATACACATTAGACTGTCGGCTGTTAATGTCAGCCAACTTTAGTGTAATGTGTATGCGGCCTTAAGTTATATTACCTGAAAAAAGTCACTCTAGCTTTCTACCATCTTTCTCCTGTGTATTGCTGATTACAGTGGCTGTGCCAGGAAAATAGCCATCTCTTCCTGGCACAATGCTGAGAAGAAAATAAGTGGTGCTCCATAAAATTAATACAATTCTTGTCAGGTTAGCTACAGGTGACAGACTTATCATTCCCTATAAGAACTGAGCCTTGTTTAAAGGGGTGTCTTAGAAAGATCATATTTATGACTAAGGCCGGCGTCACACTAGCGAGTTTTACAGACGTATGAGCGCATAAAATACGTCTGTAAAGCACGCATTACACACGGCCCAATTATTCTCTATGCCCCTGCTCCTATCTGCCTTATTTTAATGATCTGTATTATACGGCTTTCTACGGCCGTAGAAAATCGCAGCATGCTGCGTTTGTCACCGTATTGAGCAAAAAAAAAAAAATCGCCAATGAAAGTCTATGGAAGCCAGAAAAATACGGATTACACACGGACCAACAGTGTGACTTGCGAGAAATACGCAGCGGTGTTAGAGAGAAAAGCCGGTAATTCATTGCGGTGTACAGTAAAATCACACTGACAATAGAATAGGTAGAATAAATGTGTGCACATAGAATAGGTATATATATATATATATATATATATATATATATATATATATATATATATATATATATATATATATATATCTAATATATAATTGCCTAGAATACTACTTCCTGCAATTTGTGCCAACTTCCTGTCCGGAGCTAATGTCCGGAGATAATGTCCGGAGCTAATGTCCGGAGCTAATGTCCGGAGATAAGTGACGTCAACAGTGTCCAGTGTCTGATTGGTTGCCGCCTGCTGCGAGCGACCAATCAGAAACGTGCCGTACTGTGACACACTCCGCCCGCCATTTTGGTGTGATTTTTGAATTTTTACCTCACAGCAAGTTTCTACTGCGTGGAGGCGGGCCCAGTGACGTTGCTCTTCAAGTTCCTGCCGAATTTTGTCAAAAAAATGATAATACCATTTACCAAAACTATATATATTTAGTTGTGAAGTGGTTCAGTGACATTTTCACACCAATTTTGAACTTTTGTTTGGTGTTTTCTCCATATACTGCCTATTATTTTTGTTCTTTCTTACTATTATTTATTAATTGTATTATTCTTACATTTGAATAAATAAAGTATATATGGATTCTAGACTCCCGATTCTTTAGAATCGGGCTGCCATCTAGTATATATATAATTATATAATTGCCTAGAATACTACTTCCTGCAATTTGTGCCAACTTCCGTGGCTTTGTCCCGAGCTAATGTCCGGAGCTAATGTGCGGAGCTAATGTGCGGAGCTAATGTGCGGAGCTAATGTGCGGAGCTAATGTGCGGAGCTAATGTCCGGAGCTAATGTCCGGAGATAAGTGACGTCAACAGTGTCCAGTGTCTGATTGGTTGCCGCCTGCTGCGAGCGACCAATCAGAAAGGTGCCGTACTGTGACACACTCCGCCCGCCATTTTGGTGTGATTTTTGAATTTTTACCTCACAGCAAGTTTCTACTGCGTGGAGGCGGGCCCAGTGACGTTGCTCTTCAAGCTCCTGCCGAATTTCGTCAAAAAAATGATAATACCATTTATCAAACCTATATATATTTAGTTGTGAAGTGGTTCAGTGACATTTTCACACCACATTTGAACTTTTGTTTGGTGTTTTCTCCATATACTGCCTATTATTTTTGTTCTTTCTTACTATTATTTATTAATTGTATTATTCTTACATTTGAATAAATAAAGTATATATGGATTCTAGACTCCCGATTCTTTAGAATCGGGCTGCCATCTAGTATATATATATATATATATAATCAGTGAGACACATATGTATATATATTATTATTTCATACAGCGCTAGATAGCTTTAAGGCCGGTAATTCAATTACCGGCTTTTGCTATCTCCTTCCTAAACCCGACATGATTTGAGACATGGTTTACATACAGTAAACCATGTCATATCCCCATTTTTTTTGCATATTCCACACTACTAATGTTAGTAGTGTGTATATGCAAAATTTGGCCGTTCTAGCTATTAAATGAAAGGGTTAAATGGCGGAAAAAATTGGCGTGGGCTCCCGCGCAATTTTCTCCGCCAGAGTAGTAAAGCCAGTGACTGAGGGCAGATATTAATAGCCTGGAGAGGGTCCACGGTTATTGGCCCCCCTGGCTAAAAACATCTGCCCCCAGCCACCCCAGAAAAGGCACATCTGGAAGATGCGCCTATTCTGGCACTTGGCCACTCTCTTCCCATTCCCGTGTAGCGGTGGGATATGGGGTAATGAAGGGTTAATGCCACCTTGCTATTGTAAGGTGACATTAAGCCAAATTAATAATGGAGAGGCGTCAATTATGGCACCTATCCATTATTAATCCAATAGCAGTAAAGGGTAAAAAAACAAACACATTATTAACCCCTTAGCGACCGCGGAAAAAGTAAATAGCGCCCCCCAGAGTCGGATTTTCTCCGGGGTCTCGGCTGCCGGGGGTAGCCGAGACCCCAGAGAACATGATTCGGGGTTTTTTTTTACCGACCCCGCATTTGCGATCGCCGGTAATTAACCGTTTACCAGCGATCGCAAAAAAAAACAAAACGCGATCTTTTTTTTAATTTCTCTGTCCTCCGATGTGATCGCACATCGGAGGACAGAGAAAAGGGGTCCCAGGTAGCCCCCCAATACTTACCTATCTCCCCCAATGCTCCTCGTGGCTCCCGGTGGGCGCCACCATCTTGAAAATGCGCCCGCCGGCCGGCCCCGCGGGAATCTTTGGGGTCTCAGCTGCCGAGGGTAGCCGAGACCCCAAAGAGCATGATCGGGGTCGGTTTTACCGACCCCTGTTTTGCGATCGCCGGTAATTAACTGTTTACCGGCGATCGCAAAAAAAAAAAAGTAAAGTGTAATTCTCTGTCCTCTGATGTGATCGCACATCAGAGGACAGAGAAATAGGGGGATTCGGGGACCCTATCATACTCACCTGTGTCCCTGGATCCTCCTGCTGCTTAGGGTTTTGATTAGGGTTATGGTTAGTGATTAGGATTATGGATCAGGTTGGGATTAGGGTTAGGGGTGTGTTGGGGTTAGGGTTGGAGCTAGAATTGGGGGGTTTCCACTGTTTAGGTACATGAGGGGGTCTCCAAACACGACAGCCAATTTTGCACTCAAAAAGTCAAATGGTGCTCCCTCCCTTCTGAGCTCTGCCGTGCGCCCAAACAGTGTGTTACCCCCACATATGGGGCATCAGCGTACTCAGGATAAATTAGACAACAACTTCTGGGGTCCAATTTCTCTTGTTACCCTTGTGAAAATAAAAACTTGGGGGCTACAAAATCTTTTTTGTGGAAAAATATATATATATTTTTTTATGACTCTGCATTATAAACTTCTGTGAAGCACTTGGGCATTCAAAGTTCTCACCACACATCTATATAAGTTCCTTGGGGGGTCTAGTGTTATGTAGGCAATCCAGTGACACAGTGTGCCAGCAATCAGAGCACATACAGTGATCTGACAATAACCCAAAAACAATAGAACGAGCTCTGACAATATACTTCTATATCATCCTGACCGTGGCACAAAGCCAGCAAATTTTTCTCAGCCTGATCCACTGAATTAGGCTCATCGTAAAGTAATCCGAGCGCCAGGAAAAACGCATTGACATTACTCAATGCAGGGTCTCCTGGCGCAAGAGAAAATGCCCAGTCCTGAGGGTCGCCGCGCAAAAAAGAAATAATAATCAAAACCTGTTGAATAGGATTACCAGAAGAATGAGGTTTCAAGGCCAGAAATAGCTTACAATTATTTTTGAAATTAAGAAACTTAGTTCTATCACCAAAAAACAAATCAGGAATAGGAATTCTTGGTTCTAACATAGATTTCTGATCAATAGTATCTTGAATCCTTTGTACATGTGTAACGAGATTATCCATTGAAGAGCACAGACCCTGAATATCCATGTCCACACCTGTGTCCTGAAACACCCAAATGTCTAGGGGAAAAAAAAGACTGAACACAGAGCTGAGAAAAAAAAATGATGTCAGAACTTCTTTTTTCCCTCTATTGAGAATCATTAGGTAGGCTCCTTGTACTGTTATGTAGGCAATCCAGTGACACAGTGTGCCAGCAATCAGAGCACATACAGTGATCTGACAATAACCCAAAAACAATAGAACGAGCTCTGAGACGTGGAATCTCTGTAGACCGCAATACCTGAACCTAACCTAAACACAACTAAAGGCAGCTGTGGATTGCGCCTGACACTACCTATGCAACTCGGCACAGCCTGAGGAGCTGACTAGCCTGAAGATAGAAATACAAGCCTGACTTGCCTCAGAGAAATACCCCAAAGGAAAAGGCAGCCCCCCACATATAATGACTGTTAGCAAGATGAAAAGACAAAACGTAGGGATGAAATAGATTCAGCAAAGTGAGGCCCGATATTCTAGATAGAGCGAGGATAGCAAAGAGAACTTTGCAGTCTACAAAAAACCCTAAAGCAAAAAACCACGCAAAGGGGGCAAAAAGACCCACCGTGCCGAACAAACGGCACGGCGGTACACCCTTTGCGTCTCAGAGCTTCCAGCAAAACGAAATGACAAGCTGGACAGAAAAAGTAGCAACAAAAGCAAAAAAGCACTTATCTAAGCAGAGCAGCAGGCCAAAGGAAAGATCCAGAAGCTCAGATCCAACACTGGAACATTGACAAGGAGCAAGGAAGACAGAATCAGGTGGAGTTAAATAACAAAGCAGCCAACGAGCTCACCAGAACACCTGAGGGAGGAAGCTCAGAAGCTGCAGTACCACTTGTGACCACAGGAGTGAATTCAGCTACAGAATTCACAACAGTCTAGTTTCCAAAACGGGGTCACTTGTTGGGTGTTACTACTGTTTAGGTACATCAGGGGCTCTGCAAACGCAACATAACGCCCACAGACCATTCTATTTAAGTCTGCATTCCAAAACGGCGCTCCTTCCCTTCCGAGCTCTGCTGTGCGCCCAAACAGTGGTTTCCCCCCACATATGGGGCATCAGCATACTCAGGATAAATTGAACAACAACTTTAGTTGGCCAATTTCTCCTGTTACCCTTGTGAAAATAAAAACTTGGGGGCTACAATATCTTTTTTGTGAAAAAAAAAATATTTTTTATTTTCACGACTCTGCATTCTAAACTTCTGTGAAGCACTTGGGCATTCAAAGTTCTCACCACACATCTAGATACGTTCCTTGGGGGGTCTAGTTTCCAAAATGGGGTCACTTGTGGAGGGTTTCTACTGGTTAGGTACATCAGGGGCTCTGCAAACGCAACATAATGCCCGCAGACCATTCTATCAAAGTCTGCATTCCAAAACGGTGCTCCTTCCTTCCGAGCTCTGCCGTGCACCCATACAGTGGTGTACCCCCACATATGAGGTACCAGCATACTCAGGACAAATTGTACAACAACTTTTGGGGTCCAATTTCTCTTGTTACCCTTGTGAAAATAAAAATTTGTGGGCAAAAAGATCATTTTTGTAGAAAAAATGCGATTTTTTTTTTTTCACGGCTCTACGTTATAAACTTCTGTAAAGCACATGGGGGTTCAAAGTGCTCACCACACATCTAGATAAGTTCCTTAAGGGGTCTAGTTTCCAAAATGGTGTCACTTGTGGGGGTTTCCACTGTTTAGGCACATCAGGGGCTCTCCAAACGCGACATGGCATCCGATCTCAATTCCAGCCAATTCTACATTGAAAAAGTAAAACGGCACTCCTTCTCTTCCAAGCTCTGCGGTGCGCCCTAACAGTGGTTTACCCCCACATATTGGGTATCAGCGTACTCAGGAGAAATTGCACAACAACTTTTGTGGTCTAATTTCTCCTGTTACCCTTGTGAAAATAAAAATTTGTGGGCAAAAAGATCATTTTTCTGTAAACAAAAGCGATTTTTTATTTTCACAGCTCTACGTTATAAACTTCTGTGAAGCACTTGGGGGTTCAAAATGCTCACCACACGTCTAGATAAGTTCCTTAAGGGGTCTAGTTTCCAAAATGGTGTCACTTGTGAGTTTCCACTGTTTAGGCACATCAGGGGCTCTCTAAACGTGACATGGCGTCCGATCTCAATTCCAGCCAATTCTGCATTGAAAAAGTCAAACGGCGCTCCTTCACTTCTAAGTTCTGCGGTGCGCCCAAAAAGTGGTTTATCCCCACATATGGGGTATTGGCGTATTCAGGAGAAATTGCATAACAAAATTTATGGTTACATTTCTGTTTTTACACTTGTGAAAATAAAAAAAATGGTTCTGAATTAAGATGTTTGCAAAAAAAAGTTAAATGTTCATTTTTTCCTTCCACATTGTTTCAGTTCCTGTGAAGCACGTAAAGGGTTAATAAACTTCTTGAATGTGGTTTTGAGAACCTTGAGGGGTGTAGTTTTTAGAATGGTGTCACAATTCATTATTTTCTATCATATAGACCCCTCAAAATGACTTCAATTGTGATGTGGTCCCTAAAAAAAAATGGTGTTGTAAAAATGAGAAATTGCTGGTCAACTTTTAACCCTTATAACTCCCTAACAAAAAATTTTGTTTCCAAAATTGTGCTGATGTAAAGTAGACATGTGGGAAATGTTATTTATTAACTATTTTTCGTGACATATCTCTCTGATTTAAGGGCATAAAAATACAAAGTTTGAAAATTGCAAAATTTTAAAAATTTTCGCCATATTTCCGTTTTTTTTTATAAATAATCGCAAGTAATATCGAAGAAATGTTACGACTAGCATGAAGTACAATATGTCATGAAAAAACAATCTCAGAATCAGCGGGATCCGTTGAAGCGTTCCAGAGTTTTAACCTCATAAAATGACAGTGGTCAGAATTGCAAAAATTGGCTTGGTCATTAAGTACCAAATTGGCTCTGTCACTAAGGGGTTAAAAAGTATTTTAATGAAATAAACACAAAGGTTGTTGTAATATTTTATTCTATGCTGGGGTTTTACAGCCAGGAGCACAGCTGCATTAGCAGAGCTCCTGGCTGTAAAATATTTTAACCCCTTCAGATGGATTTACATCGTGGGACGTTACAGATCTTCGCAAGGTATGTATATTGTTGGTTTACTATTTTTTCTTTGTTACAGAGCGAGGGTCTTCAGATGGATTGAGCGTAGAATAAAATATTACAACAACCTTTGTGTTTATTTCATTAAAATACTTTTTAATGTGTTTGTTTTTTTTAATCCTTTACTACTATTGGATTAATAATGGATAGGTGTCATAATTGACGCCTCTCCATTATCAATTTGGCTTAATGTCACCTTGCAATAGCAAGGTGGCATTAACCCTTCATTACCCCATATCCCACCGCTACACGGGAATGGGAGGAGAGTGGCCAAGTGCCAGAATAGGCGCATCTTCCAGATGTGCCTTTTCTGGGGTGGCTGGGGGCAGATGTTTTTAGCCAGGGGGGGGCCAATAACCATGGACCCTCTCCAGGCTATTAATATCTACCCTCAGTCACTGGCTTTACTACTCTGGCGGAGAAAATTGCGCGGGAGCCCACGCCAATTTTTTCCGCCATTTAACCCTTTAATTTAATAGCTAGAATGGCCAAATTTTGCATATACACACTACTAACATTAGTAGTGTGGAATATGCAAAAAAAAATGGGGATATGAGATGGTTTACTGTATGTAAACCATGTCTCATATCATGTCGGGTTTAGGAAGGAGATAGCAAAAGCCGGCAATTGAATTACCGGCTTTAAAGCTATCTAGCGCTGTATGAAATATTAATATATATACATATATGTGTCCACTGACTATATATATATATATATATATATATATATATATATATATATATATATATATATATATATATATATAATATATATATATATATATATACACATTGGGGCAAAAAAGTATTTAGTCAGTCAGCAATAGTGCAAGTTCCACCACTTAAAAAGATGAGAGGCGTCTGTAATTTATGTCATAGGTAGACCTCAACTATGGGAGACAAACTGAGAAAAAAAAATCCAGAAAATCACATTGTCTGTTTTTTTAACATTTTATTTGCATATTATGGTGGAAAATAAGTATTTGGTCAGAAACAAACAATCAAGATTTCTGGCTCTCACAGACCTGTAACTTCTTCTTTAAGAGTCTCCTCTTTCTTCCACTCATTACCTGTAGTAATGGCACCTGTTTAAACTTGTTATCAGTATAAAAAGACACCTGTGCACACCCTCAAACAGTCTGACTCCAAACTCCACTATGGTGAAGACCAAAGAGCTGTCAAAGGACACCAGAAACAAAATTGTAGCCCTGCACCAGGCTGGGAAGACTGAATCTGCAATAGCCAACCAGCTTGGAGTGAAGAAATCAACAGTGGGAGCAATAATTAGAAAATGGAAGACATACAAGACCACTGATAATCTCCCTCGATCTGGGGCTCCACGCAAAATACCACCCCGTGGGGTCAGAATGATCACAAGAACGGTGAGCAAAAATCCCAGAACCACGCGGGGGGACCTAGTGAATGAACTGCAGAGAGCTGGGACCAATGTAACAAGGCCTACCATAAGTAACACACTACTCCACCATGGACTCAGATCCTGCAGTGCCAGACGTGTCCCACTGCTTAAGCCAGTACATGTCCGGGCCCGTCTGAAGTTTGCTAGAGAGCATTTGGATGATCCAGAGGAGTTTTGGGAGAATGTCCTATGGTCTGATAAAACCAAACTGGAACTGTTTGGTAGAAACACAACTTGTCGTGTTTGGAGGAAAAAGAATACTGAGTTGCATCCATCAAACACCATACCTACTGTAAAGCATGGTGGTGGAAACATCATGCTTTGGGGCTGTTTCTCTGCAAAGGGGCCAGGACGACTGATCCGGGTACATGAAAGAATGAATGGGGCCATGTATCGTGAGATTTTGAGTGCAAACCTCCTTCCATCAGCAAGGGCATTGAAGATGAAACGTGGCTGGGTCTTTCAACATGACAGTGATCCAAAGCACACCGCCAGGGCAACGAAGGAGTGGCTTCGTAAGAAGCATTTCAAGGTCCTGGAGTGGCCTAGCTAGTCTCCAGATCTCAACCCTATAGAAAACCTTTGGAGGGAGTTGAAAGTCCATGTTGCCAAGCGAAAAGCCAAAAACATCACTGCTCTAGAGGAGATCTGCATGGAGGAATGGGCCAACATACCAACAACAGTGTGTGGCAACCTTGTGAAGACTTACAGAAAACGTTTGACCTCTGTCATTGCCAACAAAGGATATATTACAAAGTATTGAGATGAAATTTTGTTTCTGACCAAATACTTATTTTCCACCATAATATGCAAATAAAATGTTAAAAAAACAGACAATGTGATTTTCTGGATTTTTTTTTCTCAGTTTGTCTCCCATAGTTGAGGTCTACCTATGATGTAAATTACAGACGCCTCATCTTTTTAAGTGGTGGAACTTGCACTATTGCTGACTGACTAAATACTTTTTTGCCCCACTGTATATATATATATATATATATATATATATATATATATATATATATACAGTATATATGTTTTTATGTTTTTTTTTTACACATGGATCCATTGTATATCCGTATGTTGGTTTTGCAAGCCTGCGAGAAAAATAGACAGTACGGATGCCATACGGATTACTTACGGAGGATGTCATGCGCAAAATACACTGACACACCCTGCCTACGGAGGAGCTACGGACCACTATTTTGGGGACTTTTCTGCGTATTACGGCCGTAATATACGGACCGTAATGTCTTACGCCAAGTGTGACGCCGGTCTAATCCATAGGGTGTCATCAATATCACATGGGTGGGGATCAGATATCAGGGACCCCCACTGATGGGTGGTGCTCAGCTCCACCGGCAGCCGGATACATTTGTGGAGATGAACAGTATAGCTCTATCAAAGCTATGTCAAGTGTTTAGTGGCCACAGCCAGGTACCGCAGAGAATAGGAGCTAATCTGCAGTATCCGGCAGCGGCCACCAAACAGATGCAATTCCATATATCCAGGTGCCGCCATACCAAGAACAGCTAACCACTGTCAGGCTTTTGACCCCCAACCAATCTGATATTGATAATTTATCAATTAGATTATGAGTAAGGAAAGGACATCAGTATCACAGTATTTAACATGAGATTATCCTTAGATATATTGTGGAATATTATAATAAAACAGGAGGGAGTTCTAAGCACTCACACACACAAAAACGGTATCCAGAGGAACCCCTGACGTGCCATAGACTCATGTCCGTGTGGTCAGATGGGCACAGAAACACAGCCTGCAATATTTCTGTGCCGGTCAGAAGAATCTGAACAAAAGGACACAATGGGAAATAGGGCCCAATCTGTGGCCCCAGATTCAGACGGACCCAGCCGAACGCACTGCAGAAAAGAAAGGCACTTTGGCATCGGGCGATCCTTCTTGGCCAATTACCTGTGTACATATGAAATCAGATGGAGCAAACTTACGGTACATATTCCCTCTGCTGTATTCCTATGGAATCTATGGGACCTCATGACAGGCCTGTACAACGCAGAGCCGCAATACAGCCGCAAATACAACACCAATCAGATGTTTGGGCACCAGACGTCCCACAATGGAGACTGTGACAAATGTAAAACATTGGATGAAAAAAAATCTTATTTTGTCAATATGAATATTAACAGTTTTAATGGAATGCACTAATTAAGGCTTCTTTCACACTTCCGTCGGTACGGGGCCGTCACACTGCGTCGTACCGACGGATGTTGTGAAAATTCGGCACAAAATGGGCAGCGGATGCATTTTTTCAACGCATCCGCTGCCCATTGTAAAGTCCCGGGGAGGAGGGGGCGGAGTTCATATCATGATTAAGGGTGCTTGTTCACCAGAAACGCGTTGATATCACATTTTAATCCATGTTGTTGCTGATGTTTTACACTCCACTGAACATGATTTGAAGTGAATAAAAGAAGGTTTTTTTTCACCACCTTGTAGAGCTGGATTCATCATCATTTCCGTGGTAGGAAATGCAGGATCCGACGTACGAAAAAACATTCCCTTGAATGTTTTTCAATACGACGGTCTGCCAAAACACGACACATCCAGTGCACAACAGACGCGACGTATGGATATACGTCGCGATCTGTGGGCAATACAAGTCTATGGGAAAAAACGCATCCTGCGGGCACATTTGCAGGATGCTTTTTTTCCCAAAACGACGCATTGCGACGGAGGCCAAACGACGCAAGTGTGAAAGTAGCCTAAGGCTTCTTTCACACTTGCGTCGGTACGGGGCCGTCGCAATGCGTCGGCCCGAGGTATCGACGTACATTGTGCAAATTCGGCACAAAGTGGGCAGCGGATGCAGTTTTTCAATGCATCCGCTGCCCATTCTATGTTCCGGGGAGGAGAGGGCGGAGTTCCAGCTGCGCATGCACGGTCGGAAATGGCGGACACGATGTACAAAAAAAGTTACATTGAACATTTTTTCGTGCCGACGGTCCGCCAAAACACGACGCATTCAGTGCACGACGGACGCAACGTATGGCCATACGTCGCGATCTGTCGGCAATACAAGTCTATGGGGAAAAAACGCATCCTGCGGGCACATTTGCAGGATCCATTTTTTCCCCAAAACGATGCATTGCGACAGATTCCAAAGGACGCACGCGTGAAAGAGGACTAAGGCTACGTTCGCATTTGCGTTGTTGGGCGCAGCGTCGTCGATGCATACCGACGCATGCGTCATGCGCCCCTATCTTTAACATGGGGGGCGCATGGACATGCGCCGGTATGCGTTGTATTGCGTTTTACGACGCATGCATCAATTTGACGCACCAGACAGGGCGCGGACGACGCTACTTGTAGCGTTTTCCCTGCGCCAAAATTCATGAACAGTATATGTCAACGCATGCGTCAAAAAACGCAGCATTGTGTATATGTGTTGTTAGTTGCGTCGACGACGCTGCGCCCAACAAAGCAAATGTTAACGTAGCCTTAGACAACACAGGGTGACGCCATATATGACTCCAGCATATGTGTGTATACATGGGTCATTGTGGAAGACTAACGCTACACTGAGATGGTATAGTGTGACCCTGACCTTAGAGGGGCACTGTGAGCAGAGGGGGGCCTCACCGCACAGCCAGTGACTGCTCTCCGTCCTTCCCAGCAGATTCATCAGGATAATCAATAAATGACCGGCGAGATCGTGGGCAGGCGCCACGTCGTGTACACACCATGTGCTGAGATGCCAGCAGTGCCAGGAGCAGTAATGGAGGCAGCTGCTGCCCAGCATGTGTCAGAAGTACAGAGCAAGTGATAGCGCCACATAACTGCCACAGAGATAGCACTGCTCCTACAGAAGAGAAGTCTCCATACAAACCTGCAGCTGAACCTGCCCTTGACTTCCACAGTGGAGGTGTCAGTGGAGGAGGAGGAGGCAGCAGCCAGCTCCCTCGGAAGTCATCTGCTCGATCTCCGGCTCCTCCTTTCTGTATAGCTCAGAGCTGCCAGCTAGAGCAAGAACAGAGGATGGCAGTGCCAGCTTCCAGCCTGCGGACAGCCCTGCTGGTGCTTCTGTCTCTGGGGCTCACCCTGGCTCTGGGTCTGCTGCTCCCTGAGGCTCTCAAGCTGCTCTTCTCAGTTTTGGGGTTCCCCTGTGATAATGCCTCACATGCCATTGTGTTGGTGTACTTTGTGTTCATGCTGTTTGTGGCCATGCCAGCCTTACCAAGGGGCACTGTACCAGTAAGTAATACCACCATTCCTTTTGATTGCCTCTTTGTATGTAGCAGTATCTAGCAGTCCATTATTTAGTGGGGGCTCAGGTTACAGAACTCAGGTAGGTAGAAGTGTATGTGATGTGCTAAGTGTTCCTGGAGGTGAGCGGAGTGCATGAGCACAAAGCAGGCGATAGACCCCGGGGTGCACTAAGCATATATATATATATATCTGCATGCATTACTACTGTATAGATTATAAGCCAAACCTGATGTTATTGGGCACATTTTGATCAAACTGTATAAGCCCACTTTCCCCGATGAAGTGGCCTCTTCCAGTGGGACCCTACACTAGACATCCGCACATCTCTTAGGGCTAAGCCCCCAAAGTGATTTCTGGGTAGGTGGAATCCAGCTAATTTCACACCAATGTAATTCAATATCCGCATATGTATGTGCTCGGTGCTCTGACAGACCTTCGTGCTTGCAGAGTGCACATGCAGCTTTTAATTTCGCTTTACAGCCACAACAGCAGACCCCGACCGTCATTTCACTTTGTATGGATACACGGTCTGCGGCTAATTTCAGATTATTGTGTTTTCTGTGGAAATGTACCCAATGTTAAGCGTTCAGTGCACGCTCCAGTAGACTTCGCCAGTGCCATTTATTGTGCACTACATGTGGTGTAGAAAATAAGCAACGTTCATCTGTACGGCAAAAATATTCCAGCTACGAACCTCCCCGGAATTATCAGACTAGTTGCAGCTAGCACCAATTCATGTGTTTCCTGTTAAGGACTAAGTGTCCCCAAAAATGTACAAAGCCGTGTCCAATTTTAAACCGTGTCACAGATCAAAATTGCGCATTCACGTCTATGGGGCCATGAAACGCTCAGACAGCACACAGATGCCATCCTAAGGCCGGCGTCACACTGGCGTTTTAAACGGCCGAGTGCAATACGATAAAAAATCGCATTGCACTCGGACCAATGGTAAGCTATAGGGCAGCTCCCAGCAGCCGACTTTTTGAAAAATCTCTGCTCACTTGCACCCATATAAGCCTATGGGTGCGAGTGAGACAACGCACACCACTTGAATATCATCCGAGTGATGTGCGCTATAAGCGGACCCCAGCAATGGAGGAGATGGCGAAATTAATTTCTCTGCCTCCTCCGCAGCTGTGCTCCGATCATCGCTGTGCGAGAGAATCGGAGCACAGACGCAGGAGCCGAGTGTCACTAGCATATCGCATCCGATGATCTCGCATCAGATGCAATACGCCAGTGTCACGCCGGCCTAAGGCTACTTTCACACTAGCGTCGGCTCGTTGCAGTGTGTCGAGCCGACGAACCAACGCATCCTGTGACAACGCAGCACAACGGGGGCAGCGGATGCAGTTTTAAAAAGCATCCGCTACCCCATTGTCAGTTGCGGGGAGGAGGGGGCGGAGTTCTGGCCGCGCATGCACGGTCGGAAATGGCGGACACGATGCACAAAAAAACGTTGCAAGCAACGTTTTTTTGTTCCGACGGTCCGCCACAACACGAAGCAACAGTCGCACGACGGTTGCGACGTGTGGCAATGCGTCGCTAATGTTAGTCTATGGGGAAAAAACGCATCCTGCAGACAACTTTGCAGGATGTTTTTTCTCCAAAACGACGCATTGCGACATGCGTCGTACGACGCTAGTGTGAAAGTAGCCTAATTCACATCCTAGTACTCGCAGTTTGCTCACGGACTGCTTGATAGGAGAACTTTGAGAAACCGCCATCGGTTTTCCTGTTTGTGTATGAGAATTGGTGAACACTGATGGTAAAAAGACACATTGACTAAATATTGATGAATATCTGATCCAACACACTAATGGAAGACGGTACATTTTCTTAGGCTAAGTTCACACTGGGTGTTTTAGCTGCAATTTTTTTTTATTCCTTTTCTATGCTAATTTTCAGCTGCATTTGACAGTACCAGCTACGTCTATGAGATTTCAGAAATCTCATGCACACAGCTTGATTTTTTTTTTTTTTTGTCAGCAGTATTTTGTGCTTTGCTTTTTTTTGGACATAGAGCATGTCACTTCTTTCAGTGTTTTTCACCCATTGAATTGAATAAAGCATGAAAAAAAAAACCGCAGCAAAACATGCGTTTTTGCCGCAGCTTCTTTCCTGCCAAGCACTCAGATTTTGCTGCAGAAAAAAACACAGCAAGAATGCCCAGTGTGATCTTAGCCTTAATGTATGAGAAAATATGTGGCCGCCTGAGGCCCATTTACACACTATGGTGATGCACTGGGTTTAAAAACCTCCTGTCACGACTGAGTTGTCAGGTATCCTTGGACCAGGGGCTCCTTCCCTGTCCCTAGCAGTAGGGGCACCTTCGCTTGCCCTGTTCCCCAGGTTACTTCTGATGCTCAATACATCAGGGCCACGTACCTTACCTTAGCTCCTGAATCCGCCCTCAGTCTGTACCGTTCTCCCACCCGCGGAAGAGGGGAGTAGTGGTGTACTGTAATACACCAACCAGACTAACAAGGTAATACAAACAGGGAAAATGCCAATCATACACATACACACATAAACAACAGTGGTAAACACTGGGGAATGGAGTATGATAAAAAAATGAAGTAGGAGAAGAAGGGGATTATCACACAATCAAAACCTCGCAACAATCTTAGATAAATCTAAACAACCCGCCATCTCCTAAACCAGTGTTCCCCAACTCCGGTCCTCAGGAGCCACCAACAGGTCATGTTTTCAGGATTTCCTTAGTATTACACAGGTGATTGAATGCTTGCCTGTCCAGGTGATGCATTTATCACCTGTGCAATACTAAGGAAATCCTGAAAACATGACCTGTTGGTGGCTCTTGAGGACCGGAGTTGGGGAACACTGTCCTAAACCATGCAGAAGCTAGCTCTGGCAATGCGTTCTTGCCAGGGCCCAGATTATATAGGAGATGGGAGTCTCTAGGAGTGAACAGTGGAGAGCCTTAATGCAGGAAAGCTTCCAAGAGCTCTCAACTGAGCAGATTAACCCCTGCACTGCTAAAAGAAACCTGCACCATTTAATATGAAGGTGAAGCGCTTCTAATCAGTAGAAGAGTAAGCGAAATCAGACATTGAGGTATTCTGGCTCCTCTCTGTCACGGTAAACCCATGACAACTGCCAGCAGGGATTGTACATTTCCAGTTCTTCTGTCTTCCGTCTACTCAGTATGTGACTGCATATCCTTTAACTGTACATGTATGTATAATTGATAATTACTAATTTTAACATTCAAAGGGGTTGTCCATTATCAATAAAATGGGAGATAACTAATGTATCGTCGAGGTTATGACTGTTGGGACCTCTACCGACCTGAGAGTGAGCCTCTGCAGTGCCCTTTTTGAATGATGTGGAGGACAAGCATGGGCACCTTCACTCTAATCATTCTCTATAAGACTGCCTTACATTGTAGAACACAGCACTCGGCTATCTACGGCACCCTGATAGAGAATGAGTAGAGCAGGGGTGCGCATGCTTGACCTCTGCTCCATTCTGATGGACTTTATACTTGTTGCTTTGAAGTGAAAGAGCCAAAAACAGTTGTGAAAATATCAAGACTGATAAATCATTTACTTACCCTAAACACAATTTAATATTACTGCAAATAATACTGTAGCGGAGAACTTAGCAGGTCAAGTCTTTGTTATTGTTTAACACAGCCCACGTCAAGGCCACGTGTAAGGTCGGAGTCACACATGCGAGAAACACGTCCGTGTCTCGCATGTGAAAACCAAGCTCTGGCGCTGCCACTCAAGAGCGGAGCGTGCGGCCGCATAGCAACACATGGAGCAGCATGCTCCGCTCCCAAGTGCCGGCGCCAGAGCTTGGTTTTCACATGCGAGACACGGACGTGTTTCTCGCATGTGTGACTCCGGCCTAAGAAAATGCCTTTTAGAAGCGTCCTATATGGATGACACATTTTCTCAGCCATGTGTCACATTCTACGAGATACATGCCACACATGAAAGGCATATGAAAGCTATTTGCTCTTGTTCATTTTAGCCACATTGGTAATAATATTGCTAAAAAAATTATCTACTGTACTTACTACAATATTCCATCTATGCATTACACAGATAGTCCATAGAATCCAAAAGACTATGTAATTCTGTACTGTCCCTAAGGCCTCCTTCACACGTCCTGGTGATTCCAATATCCATGGCCCTTTCCTAAACTATTAATAGCTCTCTGTTTAGACTTTGCTGGTTAGTAGTTATAGGGGGATCCTTCGTCATTTTTTTTCTGGGGTCCCAGTAAGGCTACTTTCACACTAGTGTTAACTGCAATCCGCTGCAATGCGTCGTTTTGCAGAAAAAACGCATCCTGCAAAAGTGCTTGCAGGATGCGTTTTTTCCCCATAGACTTGTGCTTGCAGGATGCGTTTTTTCCCCATAGACTTGTATTGATGACGCATTGCGACGGATTGCCACACGTCGCATCCGTCGTGCGACGGATGCGTCATGCTTCTGCGGACCGTCGGGAGCAAAAAACGCTACATGTAACGTTTTTTGCTCCTGACGGACCGCTTTTTCCGCCCCCACCTCCCCGCACCTTACAATGGGGCAGCGCATGCGCCGGAGAAATGCATCCGCTGCCTCCGTTGTGCAATGCGTTAAACGCTAGCGTCGGAATCTCTCCCCGACGTATTGCGACGGGGAGATTCCGACGCTAGTGTGAAAGTAGCCTAAACTGTCACACTGATGACAAACGTCATCAGTGTGCACATGTGTGGCACGCGTTTCGTTCGTGGTGCTGGTAAAAAAACGGACATGTCTTCAGGGTTCTCGCACCTTCCTTGTGAAAAACCTGACATATGCGCACCACCTTTGAATACAATTGTTGTGCATGTGTCCGTATTTGCAGTCCTTAAAAAAAAGACCGCATACAGACATGAAAAATGAAAGTGTAAATGGAGCCTAAGGTGGCGCTGCAGAAGGATCGCTTGCTAGGCATCCTGTGATCAGTCCCTCCACCCTTTTTTTCCTTTTATTATTATTTATTTAAGGCCACAGTCACACATTGAGTATTTGGTGAGTATTTTACCTCAGTATTTGTAATCCAAAACCAGTAGTGGAACAATCGGAGGAAAAGTACAATAGAAACATCACCAGTTCTTTTTTTTTTATCCACTCTATGTTTTGGCTTACAAATACCAAGGTAACAGCTCACCAAATACTCATTGTATTGCTCAAAGTGAACAACACACTTAAAGGAAATCTTTCACCAGTGTTATTCTTCTCTATTTGAGGGCAACTTAAAGTTGTTACAGAAACTGGTTTTAGATAGGGGTTACTAGATGTTTTGCAATTTTTTCCATAAAGGTACCCTTTATAAGGTACAGTGAAAATCCTCCCTCCCACAGCTGATTGCTACCTTTCTTTTAAGGCCACGTTCACACGTTCAGTATTTGGTCAGTAATTTACCTCAATATTTGTAAGCCAAAGCCCGAAATGATAAATCAGAAGAAAAGTATAATAGAAACAAGTCACTATTTATGCATTTATCACCCACTCCTGGTTTTGGCTTACACATCCTGAGGTAAAATACTGACCAAATACTGAATGTGTGAACGTGGCCTTCGCCTGTACACAGGAAAAAATTTGTCAGTGCGCTGCGTTTTGGTGGGATACTCTATGATCATTTATCAGTACAGTACTGAAAGGTATTGGTGCATTTTCACCTGACGATCCAGGCGGTTAAAGGAGCGCCAGTCAGCTTCACACAAGCTAATTGTCGATTGCTTACTGGCCTTTTAACAGAGAATACAACGTTATCAGCAGCACTTCTCCTATCTACAAAAAACTACCTGCTGTTAATAATGCTTAAAAATCTTCGCTCCCAACAAATGTGCATTTTTCTTGTTTGTTGGGTGATTTGCCAGCTTGTCTAAAAAGGCTGATAATTGGGAAACAGCATTTCAACGGATGCTTGTTCCCAGACTATTGACCTGTCTAAATGGGCCTCAATGAATGAATAAATCATTAATCATGATTATTAGTGCACAACTGCCAGGAAAATTTTGTTTGGTGGAAAAATCTTTGACCATTTGTCATTGTAGAATTACTGAGTTTACTTTGAGGAACGTACCTTGTATGCAGTGTATACAATACATTATTTCCCCAGCTTGTATGCAGTGTATACTGTACATTTTCCCCACTTTTTATGCAGTGTATACAATACATTATTTCCCCACCTTTTTATGCAGTGTATACATTGTTTCCCCGCCTTTTTATGCAGTGTGTACAGTACATTATATGTAATCATCTTATTTCTATATATAATTCTATACTGTTACAATGAGGGTATTTTTTGTCTCACAGATTCAAGGCAAAGCTGTTCTGATCACCGGCTGTGACTCTGGCTTCGGATTAGCCTTGGCAAAACATTTACATAATTTAGGGTTTACAGTATTTGCAGGTTGTTTATTAAAGGTGAGTGATGTCCTCCATTGTCGTGCTACAAAATGAGTATGGCGGCTTTGTAAAGTTCTTTGCTCCATTTGGCCTTTGTGGGTTGGTTGGGACCCAGCACCATTGGGTCCATGTGTCCTGTACCATATTTCTATAGTATATTGCGTACATTTGCAGATCTTTTGGTCCAAGAAAAATAATGTTGATCTACACATTCAAAAAGATTAAATCTTCACATTTTATTCCATATATGTCAATTAAAATCTGTATGTTTATCACCAATATGTGAATTTTAATTGTTTGGCATATATAGAATCAAATTTGAAGATTGTATCTATTTTTTTGGGTGTCGATCAGTTTTCTTCTTCTTGGACATGTTTTCTGTCGGTCAGCAGCATTTGAAATGGCAGCCATCACACTTTAAGGATAGATTTCATCATTCATTACATGGTGAGCGATTTATTCAAGATATTTTGGATCCCTTTATCTTTAAGGAAAAAAATGTCTTTTGCATTGTGCCACCCTGTCAAGCACAATGTAGCTTCTTTGGCTATGTATTTTCTCTGTAAGCAGTCTGTGCAGACTTCCATAGATTAGTGTGTAGTATGTAGATTTTGTCATGCAGAAGAGAAAACTGCTTAAGCAGCAAAAGATAAAATGAGTCTTTATAAAGCTGCCGCTCCGGTAATCAGAAGAAGCTTTGTAAATGCCTCCATGCTTATGGATTAGTTCCTGGGAATTATAAGTCCAGCATTTTCTGGTGATTATCCTTTTTGCTAACTATAGGGCAGATCTCTTATTAAAAGAAAATGGCATCATTTCATTATTCCTGTGGATTTGTATTCATTATTGCATTATGCATTTGTGCATGATGCATTTTACACATGCAGATCTGCATGTAATGCCGGGGTCACACTTGCGTAGTGTGACCCCGGCCTAATGAGTACAATATAGTATGTCAATTGTCCATTTACATGCAGAATTGTCTACATGTGCAATCTGTATGGGGATGAACAGTCATTCCTGCAGTTCTTCACAGCAAGACGGCTGCCATTTTGTCAGCAGCGCACACCCTGCTTGTTCACATATGTCAATGATCAGAACAAGCATTCCTATAACCGCTCATTAGCCAAGAATTGACCTAAAAGTCGATGCATAAGGGCCTTTATTTCCGAAGAAATTGGCCAATGTATTGACCTGGCACATGAATGTTTGCGATAGTAGTTGAAGGACACAAAGGCTCCTTAGATTTTCCTTGTGGGATTTACTTTATAACCCTGACTTGTAGATTAGAAAAGACTTTCCCTATACTACAGATAAGGAAATCAATATGGCATAACAAGGCAAACTTTTTCAATTTAAGCCGTTAGGGCTCATTCAAATGTACATTTTTTTTTCATGTAAAAACAGTTTTAGTTTCACAAGTGGTTTAGTTTAGATTTTCAGCAGACTGTCATCCTAGTGGTGTCCGAGTTTCCTTCGCTTTTCTTGGGTTTCTCTACCTTCTATCTAGCAGACTCTGAAAAACAGACAGTACTCGGATGGCATTTGAGTGCTGTCTGACATATTCACGGGTCCAAAGACTTGCATTGCCGATTTTGATCGGATACTCTGATCTATATTGGGCATGTCTTCACGATTTTGTGCAAACCACTCTATCGCAAAAAAGAAAAATCAGATATGTGAGCAGCCCCCCATAGATTATACTAGGTACGAGTGCTATCTGTGAAAAACAGAGAGAACTTGTATATGAAAAAAACTACCGAATTGGGGTTAATCGCTTTCTGAACCTGCCCAGTGCCCGAACTTTGAGTTCCCCCTTTCAGTGTTCGTCGTTCAGTTACGGGGGTGGAGTCGGCACGGGATCAGTCACCGATCTGTGTATAGAGAACGGCAAGCTGTAATCGTTCCCCCGATATTAGGGCTGGGTACAAGTCACAGTTACAGCAGTCGCACTCTATACACCAGTGTTTCTCAACTCCAGTCCTCAAGACCCACCAACAGGTCATGTTTTCAGGATTTCCTTAGTTTTGCATAGGTGATGGAATTATTGCTTGAGCAGGTGATGAAATTAACACCTGTGCAATACTTAGGAAATTCTGAAAACATGACCTGTTGGTGGCTCTTGAGGACTGGAGTTGAGAAACACTGCTATACACGGAGCAGTGACTGAACCTGCGCAGGCGCTGCCCCGTGACTGAACGCCAAACGCTGCCAGAAAGAATAGTTTATTTCCTTTCAGCAGCGGAGCTTAAAATGCAGGCATGGGGCAGGTTCAGGACAGTATTAACTTGCAGATTAACCCCATATCTGCAGATTATTAGCTTTTTTTTTTTTACGTGATGGGTAACCTTTAAGGCAAAGTTCCGACAATGAGTATTTGGTGCATTTTTGATGCTGCATATTTTCGCTGCACAAAAAAACGCAGCATCTTAAAGTTCCAGTAGAGTGGATGAGATGTATAGAAATCTCATGCCCACTATGCTTTTTTTTACTTTTTTAAGGCAGTGTAAACTTTTTGAAGTCTGCAACATGTTAATGTCTTTTGCGGTAAATATGCGGTTTTATTTGCAGATTTTCCCCATAGACTGGAATGAAATTAGTAAAATCCACATATATGTTTTTATTGAATTTGAATTGCAGCGGAAACACAGTAAAAAAAAATTGCAATCCAGACATGATTTTATCATTTTTTTTGTTTTTGTTCAGGTTTACCAAAGCTAAGTAACCGGAAGTATCAAAACAAAGTACCGTAGTTTATATCAAATATGACATACCAAAAGGAGACCTAAGAAATGTAAAAAAAAAAAAGCGCTCAAAATCGCAGTGAAAAAAACAAATGTAATCTAATTTAGCTAATTGGTGCAGGAATGCTTCTGAATATCAGCAACATCAAAAACTCTAAAATAATAAATTTGGGATCTTAGCCTAACAAGCCTAAACAATCCTATATTCTTATTATAAAATGTGAAAACCTGGGAGACATCAATACTTACATATGTATTACAGTTTTTCTTGTGTCATCGCATGTAGTTTTCTTTTTGAAATGTGCATATTTGATTTATATTATTATGTACTTACAAGTCTTTTCACTGTGTGTTTCTAGGACAAGAATGGTGAAGGTGCCAAGGAGCTGCAAAGTTTATGTTGTCATCATATGAAGGTGCTGCAGCTGAATGTCTGCAGCCAGGAAGAAGTGACACAAGCTGTTGAATTTGTGGCCAAAAACCTAGAAGACCCTAGTAAAGGTACATTGAAATACTTCAATGCTAACACAAGGGAAAGAATTGAGTAAAATCTCTCATTCTTCTAAATGATTTTATGTAGTTGAGACCTAATGCAGGGGTAGACACTGACAGTTTGGGGCCCCTGTACAAGAAATGTGTCTGGGCCTCCCTCCTTTCATGCTGACAAAGATGTATGTATATAACACAGTCTCCTCTCATTACGTATATTACTGTCCCTTATTACACAGTGCCCTTTCTTATTATATACAGCTCCATCCCTTACATATTGGATTATATAGAGCCATGTTTTTTATTACATACCGTCCTTTCTTGTTAGATAATCCAGTGGGTACGGAAAGTATTCAGACCCCTTTAAATTTTTCACTCTTTGTTTCATTGCAGTCATTTGGTAAATTCAAAAAAAGTTCACTTTTTTCTCATTATTTGTAAACTCTGCACCCCATCTTGACTGAAAAAAAACCCCAGAAATTTAGACATTTTTGCAAATTTACTGAAAAAGAAAAACTGAAATATCACATGGTCATAAGTATTCAGACCCTTTGTTCAGACACTCATATTTGTCACATGCTGTTCGTTTCCTTGTGATCCTCCTTGAGATGGTTCTACTCCTTCATTGGAGTCCAACTGTGTGTACCGTAATTAAACTGATAGGACTTGATTTGGAAAGGCACACACCTGTCTATATAAGACCTCACAGCTCACAGTGCATATCAGACCAAATGAGAATCATGAGGTCCCCCACCCCCATCATTGTCCTATCCCCCACATCCCTCATTGTCCTCTCCCCCATCCCCATCATGGTCCTCTTACCCACCCCCAGGATGGTCCTCTCCTCCACATCTCTCATTGCCCTATCCCTACTCCATCAGTCCTCTCCCCACTTTCATCATTGTCCTTTCTCCCACACATCTCATCACTGTCCTCTCTCTCCCAACCCATCATTGTCCTATCCCCCACATCCCTCCTTCTCCTCTCCCCCACATCCCACATTATCCTCTCCCTCACCCTCCATCATTGTCCTCTCCCCCACCCCCATCCTTCTCCCACATCTCTCATTGTCATCTCCCCAACACCCATCATTGTCCTCTCCTGTTGTGAGTTCCGTTCTGGAACTCCCTCCTGTGGTTGCTAATGGTATTTTTGCGAGTTCTGCCCTTGGGCTCCCTCTGGTGGTTTCAAGTGGAACTGCTGCTCCGGTAGGTAGCTGTGGCAGCTGCCTTCACTAATCGCCTTGCCTGGGTTTGTTAATTAAACCTGCTCTGGGCTTTAGTCCATGCCTGCTGTCAATGTTCTTGGTTGGATTTGATTCTTCCCTTGGATTTCTCATATGGCCAGTCCTTGTCTGCAAAAGATAAGTTTTGCTAGTTTGTTTGTCCATTTGTTTGGACTCTATTGCTTTGCATTTTGTCTTTGTCCAGCTTGTCAATATGTCTTATTCAGGCTAGCTGGAAGCTCTGGGAAAGCAGATTTGCCCCTCCACACCGTGAGTCGGTGTGGAGTTCATTTTTGTAAACTCTGCGTGGATTTTGTAGTTTTTATACTGACCGCACAGTATCCTTTGCTCTCTGTCTATCTAGTTTAGTTTTGGCCTCCCTTTGCTGAAATCTAATTTCATTTCTGTGTTCGTCATTTCCCTCTCCTTTCACAGTCAATATTTGTGGGGGGCTGTCTTTCCTTTTGGGGGTTTCTCTGAGGCAAGATAGCTTTCTATTTCCTTCTTTAGGGGTAGTTATATCTGAGGCTGTGACGAGGTGTCTAGGGAGTGTCAGGAACATCCCACGGCTATTTCTAGTTGTGTTGTTAGGATTAGGGACTGCGGTCAGTAAAGATACCACCTTCTCAGAGCTCGTTCCATGTTGCGTTTTAGCCACCAGGTCATTTCAGTGTGGCCTCTTAACCACCAGGTCATAACAGTACAGCAGGCCAAGAATGAATTGAATGCATCTCAAAAGAAGGAAAAAAGAAGAGTTCTGAACCATTTTTTTTCTGTGCTCTGTTCTGTCTTCTTTTTCCTCTTGATATCTGGGTGGTGCTGGATATATGCTCTGGTATGGAGGTTCAGGGTTTGTTTTCTCGTGTGGATCAACTTGCTGCAAGAGTCCAGAGTATCCAAGATTATATTGTTCAGACTCCGGCTCTAGAGCCAAGAATTCCTACTCCTGATTTGTTTTTTGGGGACAGATCCAAGTTTTTGAACTTTAAAAATAGCTGCAAATTGTTTTTTGCTTTGAAACCCCGTTCTTCTGGTGATCCCATTCAGCAAGTGAAAATCATCATATCCTTACTGCGTGGTGATCCTCAAGACTGGGCATTTGCTCTTGAAACAGGGAATCCGGCATTATTGAATGTAGATGCATTCTTTCAGGCGCTCGGATTGTTGTATGACGAACCTAACTCTGTAGAGCATGCTGAGAAAACACTGTTGGCCCTGTGTCAGGGTCAGGAAGCAGCAGAGTTATATTGCCAGAAATTTAGAAAATGGTCTGTGCTCACTAAATGGAATGAAGAGGCACTGGCTGCTATTTTCAGAAAAGGTCTTTCTGAAACCCTTAAAGATGTTATGGTGGGCTTTCCTACGCCTACCGGTTTGAGCGAATCTATGTCTCCAGCTATTCAGATTGATCGGCGCTTGCGTGAGCGCAAGGCGGTGCACTATATGGCAGTGTCCTCTGAGCAAAGTCCTGAGCCTATGCAATGTGATAGGATTTTGACTAGAGCAGAAAGGCAGAAATTCAGACGTCAGAATGGCCTGTGTTTTTACTGTGGTGATTCAGCTCATGCTATTTCTGACTGCCCTAAGCGTACTAGGAGGGTCCCTAGGTCTGTTACCATTAGTACTGTGCAGCCTAAATTTCTCTTGTCTGTTACCCTGATTTGCTCATTGTCGTCCTTTTCTGTTATGGCATTTGTGGATTCTGGCCCTGCCCTGAACTTAATGGACTTAGAATTTGTCAAGCGCTGTGGTTTTTCCTTGGAACCTTTGCAGAGTCCTATTCCCTTAAGGGGGATTGATGCTACGCCATTGGCCAAGAATAAACCTCAGTACTGGACACAGTTAACCATGTGCATGGCTCCAGCACATCAGGAAAATATTCGTTTTTTGGTGTTGCATAATTTGCATGATGTTGTTGTGCTGGGTTTTCCATGGTTACAGGAACATAATCCAGTGCTGGATTGGAGATCTATGTCTGTGACTAGTTGGGGTTGTCAGTGGATACATAGTGATATTCCTATGATGTCCATTTCCTCGTCCCCTTCTTCTGAAGTTCCTGAGTTTTTGTCGGATTTCCAGGATGTATTTGATGAGCCCAAGTCCAGTTCCCTGCCTCCTCATAGGGACTGCGATTGTGCCATTAATTTGATTCCTGGCTGTAAGTTCCCTAAGGGCCGACTATTCAATCTGTCTGTGCCAGAGCATGCCGCTATGCGGAGTTATGTAAAGGAGTCCTTGGAGAAAGGGCATATTCGCCCGTCTTCGTCACCGTTGGGAGCGGGATTTTTTTTTGTTGCCAAGAAGGATGGCTTCTTGAGACCCTGCATAGATTATCGCCTTCTCAATAAGATCACTGTCAAATTCCAGTATCCGTTACCTTTGCTTTCTGATTTGTTTGCTCGGATTAAGGGTGCTAGTTGGTTTACTAAAATTGACCTCCGAGGGGCATATAATCTTGTGCGTATTAAACAAGGTGGTGAATGGAAAACAGCATTTAATACGCCTGAAGGCCATTTTGAATATCTTGTAATGCCATTCGGGCTCTCTAATGCTCCATCGGTATTTCAGTCCTTTATGCATGATATCTTCGGGAATTATCTGGATAAATTTATGATTGTGTATTTGGATGATATTTTGGTTTTCTCCAATGATTGGGAGTCTCATGTGAAGCAGGTTAGGATGGTGTTTCAGGTCCTTCGTACTAATGCATTGTTTGTGAAGGGGTCTAAGTGCCTCTTTGGAGTTCAGAGGGTTTCTTTTTTGGGTTTCATTTTTTCTCCCTCGGCTATTGAAATGGACCCTGTTAAAGTCCAGGCCATTCATGATTGGACTCAACCTACATCTGTATGTAAAGAGCCTTTAGAAATTTTTGGGCTTTGCCAATTTTTATCGTCGCTTTATTGCTAATTTTTCTAGTGTGGTGAAGCCTCTGACCGATTTGATGAGGAAGGGCGCTGAATTGGTGAATTGGTCCTCTGCGGCTGTTGAGGCCTTTCAGGAGCTTAAACGTCGTTTTACTTCTGCCCCTGTGTTGCGTCAGCCAGATGTTTCTCTCCCTTTTCAGGTTGAGGTTGATGCTTCTGAGATTGGGGCAGGGGCCGTTTTGTCTCAGAGAAATTCTGATGGCTCTTTGATGAAACCTTGTGCCTTCTTCTCCAGAAAATTTTCGTCTTCTGAGCGTAATTATGATGTCGGCAATCGGGAGTTGTTGGCTATGAAGTGGGCATTTGAGGAGTGGCGACATTGGCTTGAGGGAGCCAAGCATCGCGTGGTGGTCTTGACTGATCACAAGAATCTGATTTACCTCGAGTCTGCTAAGCGGTTGAATCCTAGACAGGCTCGGTGGTCTTTGTTTTTCTCACGTTTTGATTTTGTGGTCTCGTATATTCCTGGATCTAAGAATGTGAAGGCTGATGCCCTTTCTAGGAGTTTTTTGCCTGATTCTCCGGGAGTTCTTGAGCCGGCTGGGATCCTCAAGGAGGGGGTGATTCTATCTGCCATCTCCCCTGATTTACGGCGGGTACTTCAGGAGTTTCAGGCTGATAAACCTGACCGCTGTCCTGTGGGGAAATTGTTTGTTCCTGATAGATGGACTAGTAGGGTAATTTCTGAGGTTCATTGTTCGGTGTTGGCTGGTCACCCTGGGATTTTCGGTACCAGAGATCTGGTGGCTAGGTCCTTTTGGTGGCCTTCCTTGTCGCGGGATGTGTGTTCGTTTGTGCAGTCCTGTGGGACCTGTGCTTGGGCTAAGTCTTGCTGTTCCCGTGCCAGCGGGTTGCTTTTGCCTTTGCCTATTCCTGAGAGGCCCTGGACGCATATTTCCATGGATTTTATTTCAGATCTTTCTGTTTCTCAGAAGATGTCTGTCATCTGGGTGGTTTGTGACCGGTTTTCTAAGATGGTCCATTTGGTGCCGTTGCCTAAGTTGCCTTCCTCTTCTGATTTGGTTCCATTATTTTTTCAGCATGTGGTTCGTTTGCATGGTATTCCGGAGAATATTGTGTCTGACAGAGGTTCCCAGTTCGTTTCTAGGTTTTGCGGTCCTTTTGTGCTAGAATGGGCATTGATTTGTCTTTTTCTTCTGCATTCCATCCTCAGACAAATGGCCAAACGGAGCGAACCAATCAGACCTTGGAAACCTATTTGAGATGCTTCGTGTCTGCTGATCAGGATGATTGGGTGACTTTTTTGCCGTTGGCCGAGTTTGCTCTTAATAATCGGGCTAGTTCGGCTACCTTGGTTTCGCCTTTTTTTTTGTAACTTTGGTTTTCATCCTCGTTTTCCTTCAGGGCAGCTTGAGCCTTCTGACTGTCCTGGTGTGGATACTGTGGTGGACAGGTTGCAGCAAATTTGGACTCATGTGGTGGACAATTTGACGTTGTCTCAGGAGAAGGCTCAGCGTTTTGCTAACCGTCGTCGGTGTGTTGGTCCCCGGCTTCGTGTTGGGGATTTGGTCTGGTTGTCTTCTCGTCATGTTCCTATGAAGGTTTCTTCCCCTAAGTTCAAGCCTCGCTTTATTGGGCCTTATAAGATTTCTGAAATTATCAATCCAGTGTCTTTTCGTTTGGCCCTTCCAGCTTCCTTTTCCATTCATAATGTGTTCCATAGATCCTTGTTACGGAGATATGTGGTACCTATGGTTCCCTCCGTTGATCCTCCTGCTCCGGTGTTGGTTGAGGGGGAATTGGAATATGTGGTAGAGAAGATTTTGGATTCTCGTTTTTCGAGGCGGAAGCTTCAGTATCTGGTCAAGTGGAAGGGTTATGGCCAGGAGGATAATTCTTGGGTTGTTGCCTCCGATGTTCATGCTCCCGATTTGGTTCATGCTTTCCATTTGGCTCGTCCTGATCGGCCTGGGAGCTCTGGTGAGGGTTCGGTGACCCCTCCTCAAGGGGGGGGGGGTACTGTTGTGAGTTCCGTTCTGGAACTCCCTCCTGTGGTTGCTAATGGTATTTTTGCGAGTTCTGCCCTTGGGCTCCCTCTGGTGGTTTCAAGTGGAACTGCTGCTCCGTTAGGTAGCTGTGGCAGCTGCCTTCACTAATCGCCTTGCCTGGGTTTGTTATTTAAACCTGCTCTGGGCTTTAGTCCATGCCTGCTGTCAATGTTCTTGGTTGGATTGGATTCTTCCCTTGGATTTCTCATATGGCCAGTCCTTGTCTGCAAAAGATAAGTTTTGCTAGTTTGTTTGTCCATTTGTTTGGACTCTATTGCTTTGCATTTTGTCTTTGTCCAGCTTGTCAATATGTCTTATTCAGGCTAGCTGGAAGCTCTGGGAAAGCAGATTTGCCCCTCCACACCGTGAGTCGGTGTGGAGTTCATTTTTGTAAACTCTGCGTGGATTTTGTAGTTTTTATACTGACCGCACAGTATCCTTTGCTCTGTCTATCTAGTTTAGTTTTGGCCTACCTTTGCTGAAATCTAATTTCATTTCTGTGTTCGTCATTTCCCTCTCCTTTCACAGTCAATATTTGTGGGGGGCTGTCTTTCCTTTTGGGGGTTTCTCTGAGGCAAGATAGCTTTCTATTTCCTTCTTTAGGGGTAGTTATATCTGAGGCTGTGACGAGGTGTCTAGGGAGTGTCAGGAACATCCCACGGCTATTTCTAGTTGTGTTGTTAGGATTAGGGACTGCGGTCAGTAGAGATACCACCTTCTCAGAGCTCTGTTATGAAAGGCAATTCAGAATCACAATGGACATGGAGGTCAGAGCACATACAGTGATCTGACAATAACCCAAAATAATAGAACGAGCTCTGAGACGTGGGAACTCTGCAGACCGCAATCCTAATCCTCTCCAAACACAACTAGAGGCAGCCGTGGATTGCGCCTAACGCTCCCTATGCAACTCGGCACAGCCTGAGAAACTAACTAGCCTGAAGATAGAAAAAATAAGCCTACCTTGCCTCAGAGAAATACCCCAAAGGAAAAGGCAGCCCCCCACATATAATGACTGTGAGTAAGATGAAAAGACAAACGTAGGGATGAAATAGATTCAGCAAAGTGAGGCCCGATATTCTTAGACAGAACGAGGATAGGAAAGATAACTTTGCGGTCTACACAAAACCCTAAAGAAAACCACGCAAAGGGGCAAAAAGACCCTCCGTACCGAACTAACGGCACGGAGGTACACCCTTTGCGTCCCAGAGCTTCCAGCAAAACAAATAGACAAGCTGGACAGAAAAAATAGCAACAAATAGCAAAGAAGCACTTAGCTATGCAGAGCAGCAGGCCACAGGAATGATCCAGAGAAACACAAGTCCAACACTGGAACATTGACAGGAAGCATGAATCAAAGCATTAGGTGGGGTTAAGTAGAGAAGCACCTAACGACCTCACCAGGACACCTGAGGAAGGAAGCTCAGAAGCAGCAGTACCAGTTTCCTCCACAAACGGAAGCTCCCAGAGAGAATCAGCCGAAGTACCACTTGTGACCACAGGAGGGAGCTCTGCCACAGAATTCACAACAGTACCCCCCCCTTGAGGAGGGGTCACCGAACCCTCACCAGAGCCCCCAGGCCGACCAGGATGAGCCACATGAAAGGCACGAACAAGATCGGGAGCATGGACATCAGAGGCAAAAACCCAGGAATTATCCTCCTGAGCATAACCCTTCCATTTAACCAGATACTGGAGTTTCCGTCTTGAAACACGAGAATCCAAAATCTTCTCCACAATATACTCCAATTCCCCCTCCACCAAAACCGGGGCAGGAGGGTCAACAGATGGAACCATAGGTGCCACGTATCTCCGCAACAATGACCTATGGAAGACGTTATGTATGAAAAAAGAATCTGGGAGGGTCAGACGAAAAGACACAGGATTAATAACCTCAGAAATCCTATAAGGACCAATGAAACGAGGTTTAAACTTCGGAGAGGAAACCTTCATAGGAATATGACGAGAAGATAACCAAACCAGATCCCCAACACGAAGTCGGGGACCCACACGGCGTCTGCGATTAGCGAAACGTTGAGCCTTCTCCTGGGACAAGGTCAAATTGTCCACTACATGAGTCCAAATCTGCTGCAACCTGTCCACCACAGTATCCACACCAGGACAGTCCGAAGACTCAACCTGTCCTGAAGAGAAACGAGGATGGAACCCAGAATTGCAGAAAAATGGCGAAACCAAGGTAGCCGAGCTGGCCCGATTATTAAGGGCGAACTCAGCCAAAGGCAAAAAGGACACCCAGTCATCCTGATCGGCATAAACAAAGCATCTCAGATAGGTTTCCAAGGTCTGATTGGTTCGTTCGGTCTGGCCATTAGTCTGAGGATGAAAAGCCGAGGAAAAAGACAAGTCAATGCCCATCCTACCACAAAAGGCTCGCCAAAACCTCGAAACAAACTGGGAACCTCTGTCAGAAACGATATTCTCTGGAATGCCATGCAAACGAACCACATGCTGGAAGAACAATGGCACCAAATCAGAGGAGGAAGGCAACTTGGACAAGGGTACCAGATGGACCATCTTAGAAAAGCGATCACAGACCACCCAAATGACTGACATCTTTTGAGAGACGGGAAGATCTGAAATAAAATCCATAGAGATATGTGTCCAAGGTCTCTTCGGGACCGGCAAGGGCAAAAGCAACCCACTGGCACGAGAACAGCAGGGCTTAGCCCGAGCACAAATCCCACAGGACTGCACAAAAGAACGCACATCCCGCGACAGAGACGGCCACCAAAAGGATCTAGCCACTAACTCTCTGGTACCAAAGATTCCAGGATGACCAGCCAACACCGAACAATGAACCTCAGAGATCACTTTATTTGTCCACCTATCCGGGACAAACCGTTTCTCCGCTGGACAACGATCAGGTTTATTAGCCTGAAATTTTTGCAGCACCCGCCGCAAATCAGGGGAGATGGCAGACACAATTACTCCTTCCTTGAGGATACCCGCCGGCTCAGATAAACCTGGAGAGTCGGGCACAAAACTCCTAGACAGAGCATCCGCCTTCACATTTTTAGAGCCCGGAAGGTACGAAATCACAAAGTCAAAACGGGCAAAAAACAGCGACCAACGAGCCTGTATAGGATTCAAACGCTTAGCAGACTCGAGATAAGTCAGGTTCTTATGATCAGTCAATACCACCACGCGATGCTTAGCTCCTTCAAGCCAATGACGCCACTCCTCGAATGCCCACTTCATGGCCAGCAACTCTCGGTTGCCCACATCATAATTCCGCTCAGCAGGCGAAAACTTCCTGGAAAAAAAAGCGCATGGTTTCATCACTGAACAATCAGAACCTCTCTGCGACAAAACAGCCCCTGCTCCAATCTCAGAAGCATCAACCTCGACCTGGAACGGAAGAGAAACATCAGGTTGACACAACACAGGGGCAGAAGAAAAACGACGCTTCAACTCTTGAAAAGCTTCCACAGCAGCAGAAGACCAATTGACCAAATCAGCACCCTTCTTGGTCAAATCGGTCAATGGTTTGGCAATACTAGAAAAATTGCAGATGAAGCGACGATAAAAATTAGCAAAGCCCAGGAACTTTTGCAGACTTTTCAGAGATGTCGGCTGAGTCCAATCATGGATGGCTTGGACCTTAACAGGATCCATCTCGATAGTAGAAGGGGAAAAGATGAACCCCAAAAATGAAACCTTCTGCACACCAAAGAGACACTTTGATCCCTTCACAAACAAAGAGTTAGCACGCAGGACCTGAAAAACCGTTCTGACCTGTTTCACATGAGACTCCCAATCATCCGAGAAGATCAAAATGTCATCCAAGTACACAATCAGGAATTTATCCAGGTACTCTTGGAAGATGTCATGCATAAAGGACTGAAACACTGATGGAGCATTGGCAAGTCCGAATGGCATCACTAGATACTCAAAATGACCCTCGGGCGTATTAAATGCAGTTTTCCATTCATCGCCTCGCCTGATTTGCACCAGATTATACGCACCACGAAGATCAATCTTGGTGAACCAACTAGCCCCCTTAATCCGAGCAAACAAATCAGATAACAAAGGCAAGGGGTACTGAAATTTAACAGTGATCTTATTAAGAAGGCGATAATCTATACAAGGTCTCAGCGAACCATCCTTTTTGGCTACAAAAAAGAACCCTGCTCCTAATGGCGATGATGACGGGAGAATATGCCCCTTCTCCAGGGATTCCTTCACATAACTGCGCATAGCGGTGTGCTCAGGCACGGATAAATTAAACAGTCGACCTTTTGGGAATTTACCACCAGGAATCAAATTGATAGCACAATCACAATCCCTATGCGGAGGTAGGGCATCGGACTTGGGCTCATCAAATACATCCCGGTAATCAGACAAGAACTCTGGAACCTCAGAAGGGGTGGAAGACGAAATTGACAAAAATGGAACATCACCATGTACCCCCTGACAACCCCAGCTGGACACCGACATGGATTTCCAATCCAATACTGGATTATGGGCTTGTAGCCATGGCAACCCCAACACGACCACATCATGCAGATTATGCAACACCAGAAAGCGAATATCCTCCTGATGTGCAGGAGCCATGCACATGGTCAGCTGGGTCCAGTATTGAGGCTTATTCTTGGCCAAAGGCGTAGCATCAATACCTCTCAATGGAATAGGACACTGCAAGGGCTCCAAGAAAAAGCCACAACGTTTAGCATATTCCAAGTCCATCAAATTCAGAGCAGCGCCTGAATCCACAAACGCCATGACAGAATATGATGACAAAGAGCAGATCAAGGTAACGGACAGAAGAAATTTTGACTGTACCGTACCAATGGTGGCAGACCTAGCGAACCGCTTAGTGCGTTTAGGACAATCAGAGATAGCATGAGTGGAATCACCACAGTAGAAACACAGCCCATTCAGACGTCTGTGTTCTTGCCGTTCAACTCTGGTCAAAGTCCTATCGCACTGCATAGGCTCAGGTTTAAGCTCAGGTAATACCACCAAATGGTGCACAGATTTACGCTCACGCAAGCGTCGACCGATCTGAATGGCCAAAGACATAGACTCATTCAAACCAGCAGGCATAGGAAATCCGACCTTGACATCCTTAAGGGCTTCAGAGAGACCCTTTCTGAACATAGCTGCCAGCGCAGATTCATTCCATTGAGTGAGCACGGACCACTTTCTAAATTTCTGACAATATACCTCTATCTCATCCTGACCCTGACAAAGAGCCAGCAAATTCTTTTCTGCCTGATCCACTGAATTAGGCTCATCGTACAGCAATCCGAGCGCCAGGAAAAACGCATTGATATTACTTAATGCAGGATCTCCTGGCGCAAGAGAAAATGCCCAGTCCTGAGGGTCGCCGCGCAAAAAAGAAATAATAATCAAAACCTGTTGAACTGGATCACCAGAGGAACGAGGTTTCAAGGCCAGAAATAACTTACAATTATTTTTGAAACTCAGAAACTTAGTTCTATCTCCAAAAAACAAGTCAGGAATAGGAATTCTTGGTTCTACCATAGATTTCTGATCAATAGTGTCTTGAATCTTTTGTACTCTTGCCGAGATCTGATCCACAAATGAAGACAGACTTCTAATGTCCATCGCTACACCTGTGTACTGAACCACCCAAATGTCTAGGGGAAAAAAAAGACAAAACACAAAGCCAAGAAAAAAAATGGTCTCAGAACTTCTTTTTTCCCTCTATTGAGAATCATTAGTACTTTGGGCTTCCTGTACTGTTATGAAAGGCAATTCAGAATCACAATGGACATGGAGGTCAGAGCACATACAGTGATCTGACAATAACCCAAAATAATAGAACGAGCTCTGAGACGTGGGAACTCTGCAGACCGCAATCCTAATCCTCTCCAAACACAACTAGAGGCAGCCGTGGATTGCGCCTAACGCTCCCTATGCAACTCGGCACAGCCTGAGAAACTAACTAGCCTGAAGATAGAAAAAATAAGCCTACCTTGCCTCAGAGAAATACCCCAAAGGAAAAGGCAGCCCCCCACATATAATGACTGTGAGTAAGATGAAAAGACAAACGTAGGGATGAAATAGATTCAGCAAAGTGAGGCCCGATATTCTTAGACAGAACGAGGATAGGAAAGATAACTTTGCGGTCTACACAAAACCCTAAAGAAAACCACGCAAAGGGGGCAAAAAGACCCTCCGTACCGAACTAACGGCACGGAGGTACACCCTTTGCGTCCCAGAGCTTCCAGCAAAACAAATAGACAAGCTGGACAGAAAAAATAGCAACAAATAGCAAAGAAGCACTTAGCTATGCAGAGCAGCAGGCCACAGGAATGATCCAGAGAAACACAAGTCCAACACTGGAACATTGACAGGAAGCATGAATCAAAGCATTAGGTGGGGTTAAGTAGAGAAGCACCTAACGACCTCACCAGATCACCTGAGGAAGGAAACTCAGAAGCAGCAGTACCAGTTTCCTCCACAAACGGAAGCTCCCAGAGAGAATCAGCCGAAGTACCACTTGTGACCACAGGAGGGAGCTCTGCCACAGAATTCACAACAGAGCTCGTTCTATGTTGCGTTTTAGCCACCAGGTCATTTCAGTGTGGCCTCTTAACCACCAGGTCATAACACTCTCCCCCACCACCTACGCTGTCCTCTCCCTGACATTCCACATTGTCCTCTTCCCCACAGCCCTCATTGTCCTCTTCCTCACCCACATCATTGTGCTCTCCCTCATCCACATCATTGTCCTCCTTCCTACACATCCCATTGTTATCCTCTTCCGACCCCCATAATTGTCCTCTCTCCCATGCATCCCAATGTCCTCACTCCCACCCATATCATTGTCCTCTCTACCAAACATCCCATCATTGTCCTCTCCCCCACCCCATCACTGTCCTGTCTCCACTGCCATCATTGTCCTCTCTCCCACATGACATCAATGTTCTGTCCCACACATCCCATTATTGTCCTCACCCACCCCCATAATTGTCCTCTTCCCCACCCACATCATTGTACTCTCCCCCACACATATCATTATCATCTCCCCATCCCATCATTGTCCTCTCTCCCACAAATGCCATCATTGTCCTCTTCCCACCCCATCATTGTCGTCCTCTCCTTCACACATCCCTCATTTTCCTCTCCCCCACATCCCTCATTGTCCTCTCCCCATTATTGTCCTCTCCCCCACCTTCCCATTGTCCTCTCTCCACTCCCATTGCTGTCCTTTCCCCACCCCATCATTGTCCATGCTACCACACATTCTATCATTTTGTCCTTTCTCCCAGACATCCCACCATTGTCCTTTCTCCTACACATTCCGTCACTGTCCTCTCCCACATTCTGTTATTGTCCTCCCATCCACCCCATCATTGTCCTCTCTCCCATACATTCCATCATTGTTCTCCCCTTCCACCCCTTATTATCCTCTCCCCAGTGTATTGGGAAAAAAACAAACAAAACACACTCGCCTCTCTGTCCGGCTGACATCATCAAGCCGCGTGAGCCTGTGTCACGGAGAAAGCGCCGGGCAGGAAACTGAGGATGTGTTCCTGTAGCTCCGCTGCCATATCTGCCTGTAGGTAGATGAGCTGCAGAATTGCTCTCTGCGCCCTGCCACTTACTTCTGTAGGCAGCGGAGCTGCAGGATTGCTCCCTGCCCGGCACACCACACATGAGGGCAATCTGGCCATGAGCCTCACGTAGCCTTTGGCTCCAAGAAACTGGCCGGATTACCCTCATTATTAGCCACCCTGCAAGGGCCCCCTTCCTGCTCCGGTGCGCTGCATCAACTATATGTCCTCCCCTGGCCTGATGCACATAGGCTGGAGACTGAGTGGCAGCGCTCGTAGACAGTACAATATTACATTGGGCTACCATACAATGCTGTAGTGGATGCCATATATAATTTTTTTCTTTGAATAGAATGTTAACATTCTGTTCAATTATAATTAATAACAGTGATCATCATAATGTCTTATTTTAAGCGAGGCTTTAAAGGGAATCTGTCAGTAGGATCAACCCTCCTAAGCAGGCTACATGGGCATGTAGACAAATATCAAAATACTGATGCTTACTAATAGTAGCTATCTCCATATACAGGTGCTTCTCACAAAATTAGAATATCATCAAAAAGTTAATTTATTTCAGTTCTTCAATACAAAAAGTGAAACTTGTATATTATATTGAGCCATTACAGAGTGATCTATTTCAAGTGTTTATTTCTGTTTATGCTGATGACTGAGTAGCAAGCCAATGAAAACCCAAACGTCATTATCTCAGTAAATTAGAATAATTAAAAAAACCTGGAAAGGCTTCCTAAGCATTTAAAAAGGTCCCTTAGCCTGTTTCAGTAGGCTCCACAATCATGGGGAAGACTGCTGATATGACAGATGTCCAGAAGGCAGTCATTGACACACTCCACAAGGAGGGTAATCCACAAAAGGTAATTGCTAAAGAAGCTAGCTGTTCAGAGTGCTGTATCCAAGCATATTAATGGAAAGTTGAGTGGAAGGAAAAATTGTGGTAGAAAAAGGTGCATGAGCAATCAGGATAGCCGCAGCCTTGAAAGGATTGTAAAGAAAAAGCCATTAAAAAATTTGGGGGAGATTCACAAGGAGTGGACTGCTGCTGGAGTCATTGCTTCAAGAGCCACCACACACAGACGAATCCAGGACATGGGCTACAAGTGTCGCATTCCTTGTGTCAAGCCACTCATGCTTAATAGACAACGCCATAAGCGTCTTACCTCTGCCAAGGAGAAAGAACTGGACTCAGTGGTTCAATGTGTTGTTTTCAGATCAAAGTAAATTTTGCATTTCATTTGGAAATCAAGGTCCCAGAGTCTGGGGGAAGAGTGGAGAGGCACACAATCCAAGCTGCTTGTGGGCTAGTGTAAAGTTTCCACAATCAGTGATGGTTTGGGGAGCCATGTCATCTGCTGGTGTAGGTCCACTGTGTTTTATCAAGACCAAAGTCAGCGCAGCTGTCTACCAGGAAATTTTAGAGCACTTCATGCTCCCCTCTGCGAACAGGCTTTATGGAGATGGAAATTTTGTTTTCCAGCAGGACTTGGCACCTGTCCACACTGCCAAAGGTACTAATACCTGGTTTAAAAACAGCAGTGTCACTGTGCTTGATCGACCAGCAAAGTCACCTGACCTTAACCCCATAGAGACTGATGAAGATGTGACACCAGACCCAACAATGTAGATGAGCTGAAGGCTGCCATCAAAGCAACCTGGGCTTCCATAACACCTCAGCAGTGCCACAGGCTGATCACGCCCATGCCATGCTGCATTGATACAGTAATTGATGCAAAAGGAGCCCTGACCAAGTATTAAGTGCATTTACTGGACATACATTTCAGTAGGCCAACATTTCGGATTTTAAAATAATTTTTCAAGCTGGTGTTATAAAGTATTGTAATTTACTGAGATAATGTCTTTTGGGTTTTCATTGGCTGTAAGCCATAATCATGAAAATAAACAGAAATAAACACTTGAAATAAATAACTCTGTTTGTAATGACTCTATATAATGAGTTTCACTTTTTGTATTGAAGAACTGAAATAAATTAACTTTTTGTTGATATTCTAATTTTGTGAGAAGCACCTGTAAAGCCAAGAAATAAAGTTGCACTCTGTAGTGCTCTAGCTTGCAAACATGAAATCTATGAAATCTGAATTGCATTACTGCTCTAGACAATTGGAAAAATTGAGAATACTTAGCACATAAATTTGGCTAATTCATGTGTACCCAGCAGCCACAAATAGGCGATTCTCGTTGCTGGGAACCTGCCTAGAAAACCCCTAGCTGCTGGTATTACCCTGCGCATATGCTTTATAGTAATGCTTTGCTCATGAAATATTGCTACTAATCCCTTTGATTTATTTAGGAAATATCAATTTTCAAGTTTCTATTTCCTACAGGGAATTAAATACTCTTTATACGAGGAGTTATTTCTGATGCACCTTATTAGACACACGGTTAGTGAATTATACTGCTGCAATTATAACTCCTATAACAGACAGTCTTACATATTAAACACATACAAACTACTGTGCTGATAATGTGTTAGGTTCCCCTTAGCAATATTAGCAATAGTAGCAATATTTGTTGATCAAAGCTTATTACTATAAGGCCGGCCTCACACTAGCGAGTTTTACAGACGTAAGAGCGCAGAAACTACGTCCGTAAAACTCGCATAAAATACGGCACAATTATTCTCTATGCCCCTGCTCCTATATGCCGTATTTTCCTGATCAGTATTATACGGCTTTCTACGGCTGTAGAAAATCGCAGCATGCTGCGTTTGTCATCGTATTGCACAAATAAAACGTCAATGAAAGTCTATGGAAGCCCCAAAAATACGGATTACACACGGACCAGCAGTGTGACTTGCGAGGAATACGCAGTGGTGTTAGAGAGAGAAAAGCCGGTAATTCAGTGCGGTGTACAGTAAAATCACACTGACAGCTTACAGTAGAATAGGTAGAATAAATGTGTACACATAGAATAGGTATATATATATATATGTCATTGAGACACATATATGTATATATATTATTACTTCATCCAGCGCGATATAGCAGAAAGCCGGTGATTCAATTACCGGCTTTTGCTTTCTCCTTCCTAAACCCGACATGATATGAGACCTGGTTTACATACAGTAAACCATCTCATATCCCCATTTTTTTTGCATATGCCACACTACTAATGTCAGTAGTGTGTCTATGCATAATTGACGCCTCTCCATTATTAATTTGGCTTAATGTCACCTTACAATAGCAAGGTGACATTAACCCTTCATTACCCCATATCCCACCGCTACACGGGAATGGGAAGAGAGTGGCCAAGTGCCGGAATAGGCGCATCTTCCAGATGTGCCTTTTCTGGGGTGGCTGGGGGCAGGTGTTTTTAGCCAGGGGGGGGCCAATAACCGTGGACCCTCTCCAGGCTATTAATATCTGCCCTCAGTCACTGGCTTTACTACTCTGGCGGAGAAAATTGTGCGGGAGCCCACGCCAATTTTTTCCGCCATTTAACCCTTTAATTCACTAGCTAGAACGGCCAAATTTTGCATAGACACACTACTGACATTAGTAGTGTGGAATATGCACAGGGCAGCACGGTGGCGCAGTGGTTAGCACAGCAGCCTTGCAGTGCTGGAGTCCTGGGTTCAAGCCCCACTAAGGACAACATCTGCAAAGAGTTTGTATGTTCTCTCTGTGTTTGCGTGGGTTTCCTCCGGGTACTCCGGTTTCCTCCCACATTCCAAAGACATACTGACAGGGAATTTAGATTGTGAGCCCCAATGGGGACAGTGATGATAATGTGTGTAAAGCGCTGCGGAATATGTTAGCGCTATATAAAAATAAAGATTATTATTATATGCAAAAAAAATGGGGATATGAGATGGTTTACTGTATGTAAACCAGGTCTCATATCATGTCGGGTTTAGGAAGGAGAAAGCGAAAGCCGGTAATTGAATTACCGGCTTTCTGCTATATCGCGCTGGATGAAATATTAATATATATACATATATGTGTCTACTGACATATATATATATATATATATATATATATATATATCAGTATATATGTTTTTTTTTTTTTAAACACATGGATCCCTTGTATAGCCGTATGTCGGTTTTGCAAGCCTGCGATAAAAACACGCAGTACGGATGACATACGGATTACATACGGAGGATGCCATGTGCAAAAAACGCTGAAACACCCTGCCTACGGAGGAGCTGCGGACCACTATTTTGGAGACTTTTCAGCGTATTACGGCCGTAAAAAACGGACCGTATTTTCATACGCTGAGTGTGAAGCCGGCCTTAGGCATCTGTGCTGGGTAATAGGGGTTTTCCAGTGCCTTTCTGGCTTAGGGCAGCGTGCAATGATAATTGTGTATAGGTAGGAAGTAAAATACAGTGCAGCTGCTCCATGAAATCTAGTAACATGTACAAGTAGAAGAACATGTTTTATTTGATTGTTAGTATCCAAATCTGACTTATAATAAAGGTGAGAGAGAATAGACTGCACTAATAGTATGGTGGATAAGAAAAAAAAGTATTTTAATATCTTAATAAAGGTTACATTTTAATATAGTTAGTCCACCCAAGTCAGTAAACCCGAACTTTTCTTCTGATTCATGCTACCAAAACGGTGGGCAGCATAAATCAGAACCTGATTGCGCAATTTCAGCCAGGTATATTAACACTGAAGCATTTCAAAGAAAATATACTTTTAAGATCCAGCCGGGGTGACACTGGTTTCTGGCTATGGTTCTTGGCCGAAAACTTGTGCAAGTCACTAATACCATTTTTTTTATGCTTTTTAGAGGGGCTCCAATGTACTTTTATTTGTCATTCCATCAAACGAATTAAGAATGAAGTGAAATAACTTGTACAGAAATTGAGCAGTGGCTTGAACTAGAAGAAATCACAGATTCCAGGGACTGTATCTTGTATGAAAATTTGACCATACAGTTAATTTCCTTTGCAGGTTTGTGGGGTCTGGTGAATAATGCTGGAATTTCGACATTTGGAGACATAGAATTTACAAGTTTAGACACGTATAAAGAAGTGGCAGAAGTGAACTTGTGGGGAACAATAAGAGTCACAAAAGCATTCTTACCATTAGTACGCGAGAGTAAAGGTGAGTTATATCACATTGTTACCAACCAAAAGAGAAAACAAAGCTGGTGATATTTAATGGAATTCTTCTCTTATAGAAAATGTTATGCCATAGTTTAAAAAAATAAATAAAAATGTACTACTTAGGCTGGGTTCACATTGCGTTAGTGGGTGTCCGCTAACTGAATCCATTACATGCGCAATTGTCGCAATTAACGCTATGTAACGGATCCATTAGCGCACCCATTGACCGCAATGTGCTAACGCATCGCTAACGTATGCCATTTTTGGCATGCGTCAGCAATGTCCCATTATTTTCGGACGGACCTCGAATGCTGCTTGCAGCGTTCAGGGTCCGTTCTTCGCTAGCGCAGATCGGGCATCTGCGCTAGCGGGATTGCCAAACGCAATCCCTTTTTGGACATTACGTTAGCGCATTCCGTTAGCGTATGCGCTAAACAGATTGCACTAACGCAATGTGAACCTAGCCTTACTCTTCCCATGTCTAGTGCTGCTCCTGTTTGCTCTGTTTGGCTGCAGTGGTGACGTCACGACAACAATACAGCAGTCAATCACAGAGCTCATAGATACCTGAGCATATGGTATAATGATTTCTAAAAGAGGACAACCCCTTTAAAGCACTGTACACACTGGCTTCAAGTAAAATTCGTGACACCTGTAACACATCTGTTTCATTTTAATGGATGTGAAATCTCTGTAATTTACAATTTCATAATGTAAAAGATCTCAATATCCAGGACTGAAATGAAATATAATGTAGAATGTCACATGGGAAGAAGGAATCAATGTCACCATTACACACTGAATGGGAAACCACTGGGTAAATCTGACAGAGAGAAGGACTTGGGGATCCTAGTTAATGATAAACTTACCTGGAGCAGCCAGTGCCAGGCAGCAGCTGCCAAGGCAAACAGGATCATGGGGTGCATTAAAAGAGGTCTGGATACACATGATGAGAGCATTATACTGCCTCTGTACAAATCCCTAGTTAGACCGCACATGGAGTACTGTGTCCAGTTTTGGGCACCGGTGCTCAGGAAGGATATAATGGAACTAGAGAGAGTACAAAGGAGGGCAACAAAATTAATAAAGGGGATGGGAGAACTACAATACCCAGATAGATTAGCGAAATTAGGATTATTTAGTCTAGAAAAAAGACGACTGAGGGGCGATCTAATAACCATGTATAAGTATATAAGGGGACAATACAAATATCTCGCTGAGGATCTGTTTATACCAAGGAAGGTGACGGGCACAAGGGGGCATTCTTTGCGTCTGGAGGAGAGAAGGTTTTTCCACCAACATAGAAGAGGATTCTTTACTGTTAGGGCAGTGAGAATCTGGAATTGCTTGCCTGAGGAGGTGGTGATGGCGAACTCAGTCGAGGGGTTCAAGAGAGGCCTGGATGTCTTCCTGGAGCAGAACAATATTGTATCATGCAATTAGGTTCTGTAGAAGGACGTAGATCTGGGAATTTATTATGATGGAATATAGGCTGAACTGGATGGACAAATGTCTTTTTTCGGCCTTACTAACTATGTTACTATGTTACTATGTATGTTACATTCACTAGAAGCAGAAAGGTATAGATAATCAGAAATCCTCCGGCAGATCGTCATGAAAGCTGATTTTCCCATGGACATATATTTTGTGTTTTCTTTGTGCATGTTCTGAATACTTACAGGTAAGTTTCATATACTTCTTGTTTGATTGTCCAATAATTCACAGTATAATTTCCTGGCATTATTTGGTCCCATGGATGCCAGTTTAAGGTTAATGTGTTTTTGGTAAGTTTTCTTATGCTACATATTTTCGCTGCGCAAAAAATGCATTGTCTTGCAGATCCTGCACAGTGGATGGGATTTATAGAGATCTCCTGCCCACGGTGCTTTTTAATGCACAACTTAAAGGGACTCTGTCACCTGAATTTGGAGGGAACAATCTTCAGCCATAGGGGCGGGGTTTTCGGGTGTTTGATTCACCCTTTCCTTACCGGCCGGCTGCATGCTGGCTGCAATATTGGATTGAAGTTCATTCTCTGTCCTCCGTAGTGTACATGCCTGCACAAGGCAATCTTGCAAAATTACATTGAATATGCTGCTGGTTGGATGTGATAAGTCCACCTTTTATATCGGCTATAAATTTAGAACACGCATTTTAATATCACGGTGAGCCATTTTATGAAACACAACAGTTTTTTTTTTTTACCTTAGAAATAGTCAAGAGAGGTGCACAGTACATTCAGTAACTGGCTCTCACATGGGTTGAGTGAAGGCATATTTTAATCATCCCAGTTGGAAGTAAAAGCTGGTGGGTGTAAGCTAACATTTCATTCTAAAGAACATGCTTTCGTCACAGATCTGTCTCTTAAAATAGAACCGTGACTGAACTAAAGTATTATAGGCCTGTAAGTCTCAGCCTTTGTGGATGTAAAGGATTCATTTATTTAGAAGTACGCCCAAATTCATTATAAGTTGCAGTTATACATTCATCAAAGACCATATACAATCCGCCACGTTAGGCTGGTTTCCCACGTCCTAATATTTCCGGCGCTGCAAAAACCTGTACCGGAGATATCCGTGTCAGTGTGTCCGTTTGTCACATCTGTGTGCTATCCGTGTGTGCTATCCATGTGTACCATCCGTGTAGCATCCGTGTATTGAAACAATTTGTTTCAATTTTAACCCTATGACGTGTGCGGTACGTGTTTACACGAACCTATTGACTTGTATGGGTCCGTGTGATCCGTGCAGCTGCACAAAAATGGACATGTCAGCGTGTTTTGCACACGGACATTCGGTCCGTGAAAACACGCTGACATCTGCATAGACCCATTCATTTGAGCGGGTCTACTTGTGTCAGTGTCTCCGTTACGTGAGAAAACTGTCACTACACGTATGGGAGGCACTGACATGTGAAACCGGCCTTACATAGTAGTGGGTGAAGGTTCTGATCTTATCTAAAAATAAGATAATAGTGTGAAAACACCTTGCTAACCCCTTCACCCCTAAGTCTGTTTTCACCTGCAGGACAGGGCCAAATTTTACAATTCTGACCAGTGTCACTTTGTGTGGTAATAATTCTGGAACGCTTCAATAGTTCCCACTGGTTCTGAAACTGTTTCTTTCATGACATATTGAATGTTATCATACTTGTAAAATTTCTTCTATTTGACATTTATTGGTGAAAAAAGAATAAAATTTGGCAAAAAGTTTGAAACTTTTGCGATTTTTATATCCTTAAATGAGAGAGTTATATAACACAAAATAGTTAATAAATAACATTTCCCACATGTCAGCTTTACATCAGCACAATTTTGAAACATATTTTTTTTTGTTAGGAAGTCATAAGGGTTAAAAGTGACTTTGAGGGGTCTATATGACAAAGAAATTACCCAAAAGTGACACCACTCTAAAAACCGCACCCCTCTAGGAGCTGAAAGCCAAATTCAAAAAGTTTAGTAATCCTTCAGGTGCTTCACAGGAATTTTTGAAATGTGGAAGGAAAAAAATGAACATTTAACTTTTTGTCATAAAAATTGTACTTTATTTTTGCAAGGGTAACAAGAAAAAATGAACCACAAAATTTGTTATGCAATTTCTCCTGAGCATGCTGACATATGTGGGGAAAAACCACTGTTTGGGTACACAGCAAGGCTCGAAAGGGAAGGAGCGCCATTTGACTTTTTGAATTTAAAATTTGCTGGATTAATTAATGGATGCCATGTTGTGTTTCGAGAGCCCCTGATGTGCCTAAACAGTGAAAACTGCCCACAAGTGAAACCATTTTCGAAACCTTGAAACCTCAGGTGCTTCACAGAAGTTTCTAACGTTGAGCCGTGAAAGTAAAAGAATCACATTTTGCTCACAAAATTTTTTTTTACCCAAATGTAGGCATTTTCACAAGGGAAACAGGAGAAATTGTTGTGCATTTTCTCCTGATTATGCAGATACCCCATATGTGGGTGAAAACACTATTTAGGCTCACGGCAGGGCTCAGATGAAAAGGAGTAATGTTTTGGAAGGCAGACTTTAATGGAACGGTCTGCCGATGTCCTGTCTCTTTTCGAGAGCCCCTGATGTGCCTAAACAGAGCAAAACCCTCACAAGTGACACCAATTTGGAAGCTAGACCCCTCATTGAATGTATCTAGATGAGTGGTGAGCACCTTGAACCTCCAGCTGCTCAGAGAAGTTTATAACCTACACTGTGTGCATAATTATTAGGCAAGTTGTATTTTGATCACAAGTTACTTTTTATACATGTTGTCCTACTCCAAGCGGTTCAGGCTTGAGAGCCAACTACCAATTGCCGTATATACTCGAGTATAAGCCGAGATTTTCAGCCCACTTTTTTGGGCTGAAAGTGACCCTCTCGGCTTATACTCGATTCATTGTCAGCGGGGGGGGTTTGGTCGGCGGGGGAGCAGCAGGTGTCACATACTCACCTGCTCCTGGCGCTGTCCCTGCATGTCCCATGGTCTCCGTGCAGCTCTTCCTGTGTTAAGCGGTCACGTGCTACCGCTCATTAAAGTAATGAATATGGACACATATTCATTACTGTAATGAGCGGTACGTGATCGCTGAACACAGGAAGATGCCGCCGGCTCCCGGAGACCATATGACAGTGAGACACTGCCAGGGTCCACGCCGGGAGCAGGTGAGTATATCGGGGGAGGAGAGCATTGCGCTATAGTCACCTTCCTCGTTCCACCGCTGCGCGCTGCTCTGTCTTCCATCCTCTGCACTTCCTGTTCAGGTCAGAGGGCACGATGACGCGATTAGTGTGTGTGCCGCCCTCTGCACAGTAGGTGCTGAGGATGGAAGACAGAGCAGCACGTGGAACGAGGAAGGTGACTATTGCAAGTGCTGGGGGCCTGAGCGTAGAGAGGTATGTGATTTTTTTTTTTTATTTTATTTTATTCGCAGCAACAGCATATGGGGCAAATATGTGGAGCATCTTATGGGGCCACAATGTATGGAGCATCGTATGGGGCCACAATGTATGGAGCATCGTTTGGGGCCACAATGTATGGAGCATCTCATGGGGCCATAATGTGTGGAGCATCTTATGGGGCCATAATGTATGGATCATCTTATGGAGCATAATGTGTGGATTATCTCATGGGGCATAATGTGTGGAGCATCTTATGGGGCATAATGTGTGGAGCATCTTATGGGGCCATAATGTAGGGATCATCTTATGGGGCATAATGTGCAGAGCATCTTATTGGGCCATAATGTGTGGAGCATCTTATGGGACCATCAACCATTATGCAGCATTGTATGGGGCAAATGTTTCTATGGAGCATCTTATGGGGCCATTATTAACCTTTGTGCAGCATTATATGGGGCATATTTTAATATGGAGCATTATATGGGGCGTATTTTGTATGGAGCATCTTATGGGGCCCATCATGAACAGTATGGAGCATTATATGGGGCTCCTGATTCAATATGGATATTCAAAAACACTTAACCTACTGATGTCTCAATTAATTTTACTTTTATTGGTATCTATTTTTATTTTTGCCATTCACTGGTAGCTGCTGCATTTTCCACCCTAGGCTTATACTCGAGTCAATACGTTTTCCCAGTTTTTTGTGGCAAAATTAGGGGGTCGGCTTATACTCGAGTATATACGGTAAGTAAATCAGGCTATGTGCATCTCTGTAATGAGGAGGGGTGTTGTCTAATGACATCAAAACACTATATAAGGTGTGCTTAATTTCTAGGCATCTTCCTTTCCTTTGGCAAAATGGGTCAGAAGAGAGATTTGACGGGCTCTGAAAAGTCCAAAATTGTGAGATGTCTTGCAGAGGGATGCAGCAGTCTTGAAATTGCCAAACTTTTGAATTGTAATCACCGAACAATCAAGCGTTTCATGGCAAATAGCCAACAGGGTCGCAAGAAGCATGTTGGGCAAAAAAGGCGCAAAATAACTGCCCATGAATTGAGGAAAATCAAGCGTGAAGCTGCCAAGATGCCATTTACCACCAGTTTTGCCATATTTCAGAGCTGCAACGTTACTGGAGTAACAAAAAGCACAAGGTGTGCAATACTCAGGGACATGGCCGAGGTAAGGAAGGCTGAAAAATGACCACCTTTGAACAAGAAACATAAGATAAAACGTCAAGACTGGGCCGAGAAATATCTTAAGACTGACTTTTCAAAGGTTTTATGGACTGATGAAATGAGAGTGACTCTTGATGGGCCAGATGGATGGGCCAGAAGTTGGATCAGTAAAGGGCAGAGAGTTCCACTCCAACTCAGACGCCAGCAAGGTGGAGGTGGGGTACTGATATGGGCTGGTATCATCAAATATGAACTTGTGTGACCTTTTCGGGTTGAGGATGGAGTGAAGCTCAACTCCCAGACCTACTGCCAGTTTCTGGCAGACAGCTTCTTCAAGCAGTGGTACAGGAAGAAGTCGGTATCGTTCAAGAAAAACATGATTTTCATGCAGGACAATGCTCCATCACATGCCTCCAACTACTCCACAGCGTGTCTGGCCAGTAAAGGTCTCAAAGAAGAAAAAATAATGACATGGCCCCCTCTCGGAACAGTGTCTGGGAGGCTGTGGTGGCTGCTGCACGTAATGTTGATCGTAAACAGATCAAGCAACTGACAGAATCTATGGATGGAAGGCTGTTGAGTGTCATCATAAAGAAATGTGGCTATATTGGTCACTAATTTTGGGGGGTTTTGTTTTTGCATGTCAGAAATGTTTATTTCTAAATTTTGTGCAGCGATATTGGTTTACCTGGTGAAAATAAACAAGTGAGATGGGAATATATTTGGTTTTTATTAAGTTGCTTAATAATTATGCACAGTAATAGTTACCTGCACAAACAGATATCCTCCTAAGATAGCCAAATCTAAAAAAAAAAAACACTCCAACTTCCAAAAATATTAAGCTTTGATATTTATTAGTCTTTTGGGTTGATTGAGAACATAGTTGTTGATCAATAGTAAAAATAATCCTCTAAAATACAACTTGCCTAATAATTCTACACACAGTGTAGTGCAGTGAAATAAATTATAAAATTGCCCCCAAAAATGTTATTTTACCCCCAATGTTTTATTTTCACAAAGATAGCAGGAGAAAATGGACCCCAAAATGTGTTGTGCAATTTCTCCTGAGTACGCCGATACACCTATATGTGGTTGAAAACTACTTTTGAGGCACAGCGCAAAGCTCAGAAGGGTAGAAGTGCCATATTGGAGTTCACATTTTGCTGGACTGGTTTGAGGGTGCCATGTTACATTTGACGAAGCCCCTGAGGTGCCAGAAAAGCTGACCCTCCTCCCCCCTCCACATAAGAGACCCCATTTTACAAACCACACCTCTCAATTAATCTAGGGGTGCAGTGATCATAATGACACTACAGGTGGGTCACAGAATTTTATGCCCTTGGGCAATGAAGAAAAAAAATAATGATACTTTTACCACAAAAAATTTTTTTTTTTGCCCCAGATCTTAAATTTTCACAAGGTAAAATGGGATAAATGGCACCAAATATTGTCCCACGATTTCTGCTGAATGTATAAATACCCCAATTGTGGCTGTACAGTACTGTTTAGCCATACATTGAGACTGGAGGAATGGATCGCTATTGGCAAATAGTGCTCCGTTCCTCCCGAGTTTCACCGTATGGATAAGCAGTGCTGTTATACAGGAGGCATCCTTGAGCGTAGAATTACAGAGCCCCTAAGTGTTAAAAGAGCAGAATCCCTCCTCAAGTGACCCTATTGCGGAAATTATACCCCTTTGGAAAGTTAATGTCAATGTAGTGACCAGTACATTATGCCCAGCTCATGTACCTGCAAATTAGGGGGGCTCTCATCGCTACATAAATGCCAAACATGTGGACGCTAAATGTGGATTAGGCACACTGGGGCTCAGAAGGGAAGAGGGCATTTGGATTTGGGAGCACAGAATTTGCTAAATTTCTTTTGGAGGCAAGTAGTGATGAGCGAGTGTACTCGTTGCTCGGGTTTTCCGTAGTACGCTCGGGTGATCTCCGAGTATTTGTTAGTGTTCGGAGATTAAGTTTTCATCAAGGCAGCTGAATGATTTACAGCTATTAGCCAGGCTGATTACATGTGGGGATTCCCTAGCAACCAGGCAATCCCCACATGTACTTAGCCTGGATAGTAGCTGTAAATCATTCAGCTGAGGCGATGAAAACTTAATCTCCGAACACTAACAAATACTCGGAGATCACCCGAGCGTACTACGGAAAACCCGAGCAACGAGCATATTCACTCATCACTAGTGGCAAGAGCCATTTCACTTTTCCAAAGCCTTTGTGCTACCAGTAACGTGCTGTTCCTCTTGCCGTATAAGTGATTAGACAACTTTATTCTTCGGGTCGGTGGGATTACACCTATAACAGATGTATATCGGGTTTTTATGTTTGGCTGCTGTTACACACTAAAATACACTTTTTTGTTTTCAAAAACTAGTTTTTTGCATCACCATATTTTGAGAGCTATAATTTTAGCTCTTCTGCACATGATCTAACTAACTTGCTATTGCCTGGTGACCCGGATGTTGTCATAACGATATCGGGTCATCACTGCAACAATCAGAACCTCGCGATGACGTCGCGGGGTCTCCAATTCAATGGTAGAGGGGGTTAAAGTCAGCTATGCGGGCACCACAACTGGCAATGAGAGCCGGGTGTCAGCTGTGAGAATAAAAGGTAAAAATGGCATCCAAATTTGTCATACAATTTCAGCTGAACGCAGAAATACCTCATATGTGGCTGTACAGAATTTCTAAGACACATGGCGAGACTCGGGAGGGACAAAGTGTTATTTGACTCCTGGAGCACAGACTTTCCTAGAATAGTTTACGGACTCCATATACAGAGCCTCTAAGTGCTAGAAAAGCAGATTTCCCCCTCAACCACTCCTGGCAGTAAGAGCCGGGTATCAGCTATGATGTACGATCGCAGGTGTGCTACTCCTGTGCACGCAAAATAAACATGACGTATCCATACGTCATGGGTCGGGCAGTCCTACCCTACCATGACATATGGATATATCTAAGGTCATGGAGGGGTCAAGGTCAAAAACACAGATTGAAAAAAAATAATAATTATGGTTGCATAGTCTACCCAACATATCATTATTTAAACAAGAACTCCCAACAAAATTTGTATCCTCTGAATATATTGCAGTCATGATATTATATAGCACTGTGTACTTACAATTGCTCATTATGCCTTTCTACCCAGCTTGTTCTCATTTCTCTGTTCTATAGAGAAACAGGAAGTCTCTTGTCCCTGCATGATTCATTCCCCTCTTCAATTCCTGACCCAGCTGCTCCCATCCAACCCCATGCCATAGACTTTTGCAGTGACTCATGACTTGTGCAGAGAAAATTGACTTTCTGTTTCTACATAGTGCTTAGAAGGATTCAGCTAGTCAGTTTTTCATTAGGTCTATGACATCACATGATAAAGAACTGAAGTATTAATTCGGTAGAAAGGCAAAATGAGCAATTGTGAATGCACAGTGCTATATAATGAGGACTGCAATATATTAAAAAGTATACAAATTTTGTTGGGCGTGCTTGTTTAAATAATTATATGTTAGGTAGACTATGCAACCATAATTTTTTTTTTTCAATCTTTTTTTTACCTTGACCCCTTCATGACCTTTAGACGTATCCATATGTCATGGTGTCATGGCGCTCCTTCCCTTCTTAGCTTTGCACTATAACTCAAAAGTAGTTTTCGACCACATGTCGGGTATTGGTGTACTTAATGAAAAAATGTGGGGCTAAACAACATTTTTGCTGGAAATATTTTTTCTATTTTCACAGTTCAATGTTGCAAAATTCTGTGAAGCACTTGTGGGTTCAAGGTGCTTTCCACACATTTAGATAAATTTCTTGAGGGGGGTCTAGTTTCCAAAATGGGGTCACTTGGGGGGGTGGGGGAGGGGGGTTCCACTGTTTAGGCACATAAAGGGCTCTTTAAACGCGACATGACACCTGCAGACCTTTCCATCAAAGTCTGCGTTCCAAAAAGTCATTCCTTACTTTCCAAATCCTGCCGTGTTCCCAGACAGTCGTGTTTCCCCACATAGAGGGCATCAGCGTACTCTGGAGAAATTGCAAAACAAATTTGGGGGTCCAATTTCTCCTATCACCCTTACGAAAATAAAAAAAATGGTTACTAAAAGAAAACCTTTTTGTGGGAAAAATGTGATTGTTTATTTTTACGACTATATGTTATAAACTTCTGTGAAGCATCTGGGGGGGGTTCAAGGTGCTCACAAATTTATCTATATATATTCCTTGAGGGGTCTAGTTTCCAAAATGCTTTCACTTGTGGGGGTTTTCACTGTTTAGGCACATCAGGGACTCTCCAAAACTGACATGGCATCCATGAACAATTCCAACCAATTTTGCTTTCAGAAAGTCAAATGGCGCTCTTTCCTTTCCAAGCCCTGCCGAGCACCCAGACAGTAGTTTTCCCTCACATATTGGTTATTGGCGTACTCAGAAGAAATTGCACAACAATTTTTTTAGTTCCATTTTCTCCTATTACCCTTGTGAACAAAATTTAAAAAAAAAATTCTCACAAAAATGTTCTTTTAGCCCCAATTTTTTTTTTCTTGCCTCAATGTTATAAGATTCTGTGAATCACTTCTTGGTTCATGGTGCTCAGAACACATCTAGATAAATTCCTTTAGGAGTCTAGTTTCCAAAATGGGGTGGTTTGTGGGGGATTTCCATTGTTTAGGCACATCAGGGGCTCTGCAAATGCGACATTGCATCTGCTATCTATTCCAGACAATGTTGCACTTTAAAACTCAAATGGTGCTCCTTCCCTTCCAAGCTCTGCCGTGGCCCAAACAGTGGTTTTCCAACATATATGGGGTATCTGCGTACTCGGGAGAAGTTGCACAACAAATTTTATGGTGCATTATCTCATGTTGCCATGTGAAAATATTAAATTTGTGGCTAAAGTAAAATTTTTGTGAAAAAAGTAAAATGTTAATTTTTGTGAACCACCTGACGGGTTAATAAACTTATTAACTGTGTTTTTGAGGGGTGCAATTTTTAGAATGGTGTCATAACTGGGTATTTTGTGTGTCACGATGTGACTGGAGCGGTGTGACTCGACCCACCAAATGGTCAGTCAACAGATGGCACAAACACACCAGGGAAACAATAACAATGGTGGGCCCTGTCGATAGGGAATGGGAGAATGGACACCTCCTACACTCACCTGAGGCTGTACCCTAATCTCCCTTCTTTCACCCCATCACCGAGCAGGATACTGTCACGATCAGCTGCAGCCGCAGATGCGGCCCAGCCCATAGACGCCCCCAAGCCGACCAACCTCAGAAGGCGTGGGGCACGTGTCCCCCGGGGAAGAAACACGAACCCTTTAAACCACAGAGGGGGACCCGGGCCTACCCAAACTAGGGGAGGGCAGAGACCGGGGTTCTGTGGCAGCTGAGCATGTGGACAAGGAAAGAGACACGTAGGACTTGATTACACCGCACAACTTCAGGTATAGAGAAGGTAAAGTTTACTAAAGTAAAGTCACACAGTACATAAACAAAACATTACGATGTCAGGCTTCCGATTCCACACCACCAGAGGCACACATAGGCAGGACATCAGGGTACACAAGGACATCAGGGCGCAGGCAAGACATCAGGATACAGACAGGACATCTGGACTCAGGAAAGGGCATCAGGACACAGGAATACTGGATAGACATCTGGGACACTGGCGTGGCAGCCCAGTTCATCAGTTACATCAGGACACAGGAAGGACATCAGGGAACATGAGGTCTTCAAGATGCAGGTAAGACATCAGGACACACGAGAACGTCAGGACATCAGGGTCCATGAGGTCATCAGGACACAGGCAGGACATCAGGGTACAGACAGGACATCAAGACATCTGGACCCAGGGTCACCGGCAGACATCAGACAGGAGTCGTTCGGTTCCGGACCTCCGACACGAACTACAGGCACCACCAGTCATCAAGCTCCAGGCAGCGGTCATCAGGTTCCAGACCGCGGTCATCAGGCGCTCCAGACATCAGACCTAGGAAGGAACTCAAGCGTGATGGTGCAAGCACCGCAATACTGGATGTGAGCCAGATGGGGTTAACACCGCATGGTAGTCAGAGCACAGAGTAGTAGATGCACAGCAGAAACACCGTTTTCAAGAGACTCAAAGTCACTGGGAGTGAGGCTCCAGATGCAGAGGGATTCCAGAAACATAGTTGGAGCGCCCCCAGACACAGGGCCACGAGCTTTCGATACCATGCCCCTCAGTCTCTGTATTGGGGTCGTCACGGTGGTTAGACCCGGTCCGTGACCCTGCTAAGGGGCGCCCAATGAAAGGTGATGGTGTGATGCGTGGTGCGAGGCGCGATAAATATCGAGGGCACAGGGTTGCAGTCTCTTTACCTCTTTACTGAAGGCTTTGGGATCCGCAATCCAGAGCACTGCTAACAGGGCTGTGAGACCGGCCGGTCCGAAGACACATCCAGAGTTCCCTTTGCAGGTGGGAATCAGTGCCTACCCACTAGCGCCTGTGTGTTGTAGTCCTTCCCTGCTGAGCACCACGGGATAGTCCTCACAACTGTTGTGTCTGTGTTCGTTGTTCTTTCTCTCTCTCTTCGTCCCCCAGATGATATGGTTAGGACGCACCCGTATGATGCGTAGGCCTGGAGTTATTCTGGGACCCTAGAGACGCCCCTCTCCCACAGTTGCCTCCTTTGTCTGCTTAGGTGAGACAGCCAACCTATAATTAACTGTCCTGCTGTGTTAAAGTAATGCATAAAGTCTCTTACTTTCTCGGTGCTCCGGCCACCGCTATGCGCCTCAGAAGGATGTTGCCACGGTCTCAGGGGCACGACTCCTCCTGGCTCTATCTCTTTTACACTGTGATCCCGCTTCTCACTTCTTCACAATCAACTTCGCTTTGTGTCCTTTCTTAGAATACCGCCGCAAGTAGTGCAGGCGCGGCTCTGTAACGATCTGTTCTCTTTCTAGACCGCTGTCAGGATCCCACCCCTGACAGGTCCTCTCCCAAACTCTCCCGGGCTCTTTCTGCCTAACTTCCTGTCCAACCCCCAGTTTTACCAGAGTGTGAGGAGTGGCCTACTAGATAGAACCACTCCCCCTGGTGGCCGGAGTGTGAAGTGTCATGTGTGTTTGTGATACCTGGTCAAAAGGACTCCTTTAGTGCCATCAAACGTACCATCACTCCCCTTAGCGGCGGAGCGTCATACTGCAACGACCAGGTCTCTGGGGCGCTGCATAATCACAGCAGACACAGTTCAGACAGATTCAGGTACAGGATCAAGGATTCGGGCCTGGATATACCGCCTCCAGGACAGGCGCCAGAACAGGACAAAACAGGAATCAAGGCAAGGACTTTGGTACCAAAACATAGACAGGAGAGGTGCAGGAAAACAAACACACATAGCAAAGTTCAGGAGCTTTGTGAGTAGCTCAGGCCTTGCCCATAGGGCAGGGGAACTTTATAAAGGAGCTGCCCCTCAGCAATTGGCTGGGGACAGCATTTCAAGTACACATCCTAACCCTGATAAAAGCAGGGGAGGTGTGGCCGCGCATGCCCTAAGCACAAACAGAAACCATTACAGCACAAACAGTGCAGGAACTGAGGCTCAGGGCACCTGGCTGAAACTGCAAGCACTGACACACGTGGAAAGTCATGCACCAGCTGCAAATGACCTCGCAACCCGCGGACAGCTTCCACAGCAGCAACCAAGGACCGCACATGAGGAAGGTCATGCAATAGAAAAGACCTAACCACCCATGTACGGCAACAGAGCAGGAAACTAAGAAGGCTCCATCCAGGTAACAGACAACAGTATACCAGCTCAAATTAGGGGGAAAAGAGTAAAGGGTTAAAGAAAACATATGCATTGTCACGCCAAAAACCAGATACAGACAGAACAGCGTGACAGATACCTAATTTACCTAATCCCTCACTTGCCCTGCTCTTATCCCCAAGTAGGGAACTGGCAGGTGAGAGCACTGGTTCCACTACTTCACTAAACCAACAAAAGGTAAGACAGACACCAAAAGGGACAGGGTAAAAAATGCAACACTTAGCTCCTTCCTCCAGCTTGGCCTCTGTAGAATGTACTAACAGACAGTCAGCTGATACATCAGGTGACCTCTTAAACAATGGTGGGAGTGGTCATCACCCACAACAACTGACCCAGCACTAATGCAATTACACCAGCATGCCACCAAAGAAAACTGCATTAAACCCCGATGACCTGAATAGAAAAACGTTTTAATCTTAGGGAAACCAGATCTGCCACAAATCCAAAAATGGATTGTGACATTGTGTCTTATAGGCCCCCCAAAGTCACTTCAAATATGATGGGGTCCTTAAAAAAATTGTTTTGTAAATTTTGTTGGAAAAATAGGAAATTGCTGGTCAACTTTTAACCCTTAGAAGTTAGAACTTCCTCACAAAAATAAATTATGGTTTGAAAATTGTGCTGATGTAAAGTAGACGTGGGAAATATGCAAAATTTTTGCCAAATGTCCGATATTTTCACAAATAAATGCAAGTCATATTGACATTTTTTTACCACTATCATAAAGTACAATATGTCACAAAAAAACAATCTCAGAATCAACAGGATCCATTGAAGCGTTCCAGAATTATAACCTCATAAAGGGACACTGGTCAGAATTGTAAAATTAGGGCTGTCATGATTGTGAAAACAGGCTGGGGGGGGTGGGGGGGGGTGTTAAAGGGGTTGGACAACCCCTTCTAAATGCCTGTGTTTCACCCCCTAAAATAATACATTTTACATTTCTTTTGTTAAAAGGCTACTCTACTCTAATTGCTGCGGTTTTCTCTTTTTACTTTAAAAGGGGCTTACCAATACTGGGCCCAGGAAGTTGAATACAAAAAAAGGAAAATGATTGATACACACCTCCTAGGACTCCTGGGTCGTGTTTTTTATGGATAGAACTAGTACCTATTAGTTTATGGGGTTGTTCACATGTCCGTGTATTTTCGCTGATGGGTCCTCACAAAATCACGGAGACTTGTCCATCTTTGATCTGGGTCTCGGATCTATCTCACTAATGCAAGACTATGGGTCTGTAAAAAATTTTTAAAAAATCAGTTAGCACTCATGTCATCTTTGTGCTGTTTGTTCAAAAGTAAGCTGGGTCATCCAACGTTATTGATTTATTTTAAAAGAAATCTTACGTTAATTGGCCTAAAAGGAGTCTCTATTATCAGGAAACTTATGTCACCAGGCAGTTTGTTGTTAAAAAAAGGGGGGCTTTACTCATCTTTTCTGGGTCCAGCTCTGAATATCTACTGCTGCTCCTGGTGTCTGCTGTGTTGAAAATCACATTGACTGAGCTTCACCTATTCGGAGAGCTCAGTGGCTCCTGCCTTTTATAGGGGAAGAGCGGTTGTGCTTACTGATTGACAGCGCTGCAGACAATTATAGACACTGAGGCAGTGGTGAAGACTCCGTGCTGGACCCAGGGAGGGTGAGCAAAGTACTTTTCTTTTTCTTACAGCAAACTGTGTTTGGAGACACAACTTTCCTGAAAACAGAAAATTCTTGTAAAGGGTTTTTCCCACTAAATTGTAAGCTATCCCCATCATAAGAGATAAATGATTGCTGGGGGTCCTTCACGGAAGCTAAAAATGGAGATTCCAAAGTTCCCTGTATGAATGGACAAATAGATCGCTTGCGTGACCACAGCTCATGTGAATCCAGTGGAGAATGCAATTAATATAGAGAAAAACTGATTACCGTACTTCTATCTGGCAGGGAAAAAAACACTATGTGTGATCACCTTGTCAGACAAAAATTAAAAGTGGTGCTTCAAGAGGGTACAAATTATTATTATTCTTTCCTCCTCTAGGCCGAGTCTTGTGCATGGCCAGCATGTTCGGAAGAATGGGTTGCCCTTCTCGATCTAGCTACTGTGTTTCCAAATATGGAGTAGAAGCCTTTTCTGACTGTTTAAGACAAGAGATGTACAAGTGGAAGGTAAAAGTCATTACCATAGAGCCTGGAAACTTTACAGCTGCTACAGGCATCTTTACCAAAGAAGGAGTAGAAAACCGAGGACAAGACATGTGGGAGCAAGCCTCAGAAACTGTACGAGCCGATTATGGGAAGGTTTATTTCTCTCATCAGGTTTCCAAAATGAAAGCCTTTGTCAGCTCTGGTGTGAAGGACATGAGTCCTGTTATCAATGTATTGGCCGATGCCCTGACTTCCAAATATCCATACACAAGATACAATCCAATGGACACCTACTGCTGGATAAAGGTTCAGGTGATGTCTCACCTTCCTACTGCCATCGCAGACCGGATTTATATTTAATCAGGAGAGACTGTTGGAGCTTACTGAAGCAAAAAGTGTTCAGGTATCGAACACATAGCAATCTGCTGTTCCAAGCAGGAACTGGTTTTCTTGCAAGGTACTTATAGTATGACATTTGTCATCTCAGTCTTGTTATTCAACAGTGATCAAATGGTATAAATATAGATAATCCACCAGTTACTATAAAATGTCTCTGTCCACCGGAGTGGTACACGAAGGAAGGACATATAGAAGGCAATGTATTAGTAATATATTTAATAGGAGTTTGTCAAGGTTTTTGCAATGTAATCTGGGGACAGCATTTGGAAGGGGATAAAACGCAGAATTCAACGATGTGTCACATGTCAGGTTGTGTGCTGTTGTTTACTTAACCCCTTATCGACCATCGATACGCCTTTTAACGGCGGCAATTAAAGGTACTTATTCTTCAGCGCCGCTTTTTAACGGCACTGAGAAATAAGATTATAGCGTCCCCCAGTGTCGGAAAATCTCCAGGGTCTCAGCTACCCCCAGAACATTATTCTGCTTGTTTTTTACCGACCCCAGTGTTAATCAAGGAATAACGGTAACCGCAAAAAAAAAAAAGGACAATTTCCTATTTATCTCTCTCTTCTCTGATATGATCTAGCGCATCAGAGGAGAGAGAAATGGGGTTCCCCGAGCCCTCACAGTACCTCTGGCACCTCCTGTGTCCCCCGATCCTGTCCCCCGGCCCTTGGCGTCTTCTTCCGAGAAGAAAATGGCGGGCGCAGTACATGACAAGGTTCGAAAAAAATATTTTTATTTGAAATACCTTATTTTTCGGTGTATAAGATGACTGGGCGTATAAGACGACCCCCAACTTTTCGGGGGTCAGCTTATACACCGGGTGTCGTCTTATACGGCGTGTGCAGGGAGCAGTCCCAGATGGTTCCCAGGGGCTGGAGGAGAGGAGACTCTCCTTCAGGCCCTGGGATCCATATTCGTGTAAAAAAAAGAATAAAAATAAAAAATATGGATATACTTACCTTACGACGGCCCCCGCGATGCATGCGGTGGCTTCCGTTCCCAGGATTGCGTGCCGCGAAAGACCTTATAAGGTAAGTATATCCATATTTATTTTTTTTACACGAATATGGATCCCAGGGCCTGAAGGAGAGTCTCCTCTCCTCCAGACCCTGTGAACCATCCGGGACCGCTCCCTACACCATATGCGGCGACCTCAGAGCTCCGCACATGCCGTACCTGGCATATAAGACGACCTCCGACTTTTGAGAAGATCTGCCAGCCGACACCCTGCACCAATAGCAGATTTCTTCTATTGGTTCATTTTGATCACTGTGATAGAGTCTATCACAGTGATCAAAATAAAAATAAAAAAAATAGTATCACCTCTTATTTAGGTAAAAATAGTAAAATTAAAAAATGTATTTATTTCCATTTTTTCGGGGCCTCCTATCTTCATAGGATGACGTCCTCTTCATGACTTCACGCTGCGGCTCCGGCGTACTTTTTCTGCCCTGTTGAGGGCAGGGCAAAGTACTGCAGTGCGCAGGCGCCGGGCCTCTCTGACCTTTCCAGGGCAGACAAAGTACGTTTGCGTCGGAGCCTCAGCGTGAATACAAGAAGAGGACGTCAGCGTAAAAAGATGGGAGGCCCCGGACCGCGACACCCATCGGACCAGACCGCCCCCCCAGTTGAGTATAATCTAACTTCTTTTTCTCATCTTTCAGGATACATCGGGGGCTTATCTACAGCATTACAGAATGCTGTAGATAAGCCCCTGATGCTGGTGTGCTTAGCTCATCTTCGATTTTGGGGGTGACAGGTTCCCTTTAACCCCTTCATGACCCAGCCTATTTTGACCTTAAAGGGACACTGTCACCTGAATTTGGAGGGAACAATCTTCAGCCATGGAGGCGGGGTTTTGGGGTTTTTGATTCACCCTTTCCTTACCCGCTTGCTGCATGCTGGCTGCAATATTGGATTGAAGTTCATTCTCTGTCCTCCGTAGTACATGCCTGCACAAGGTGCAATCTTGCCTTGCGCAGGCGTGTACTATGGAGGACAGAGAATGAACTTCAGTCCAATATTGCAGCCAGCATGCAGCCAGCGGGTAAGGAAAGGGTGAATCAAAAACCCAAAAACCCCGCCTCCATGGCTGAAGATTGTTCCCTCCAAATTCAGGTGACAGTGTCCCTTTAATGACCTGGCCATTTTTTGCAATTCTGACCAGTGTCCCTTTATGAGATAATAACTCAGGAACGCTTCAACGGATCCTAGCGATTCTGAGATTTTTTTTTTCGTGACATATTGGGCTTCATGTTAGTAGCAAATTTAGGTTGATAATTTTTGCGTTTGTGAAAAAATCGGAAATTTGGTGACAATTTTGAAAATGTTGCAATTTTTAAATTTTTGAATTTTTATTCTGTTAAACCAGAGAGTTATGTGACACAAAATAGCTATATAAATAACATTACTCACATGTCTACTTTACATCAGCACAATTTTGGAAACAAATTTTTTTTTTTTTGATAGGAAGTTATAAGGGTTAAAATATGACCAGCGATTTCACATTTTTACAACAAAATTTACAAAACCATTTTTTTTAGGGACCACCTCACATTTGAAGTCAGTTTGAGGGGTCTATATGGCTGAAAATACCCAAAAGTGACACCATTCTAAAAACTGCACCCCTCAAGGTGCTCAAAACCACATACAAGAAGTTTATTAACCCTTCAGGTGCTTCACAGAAGCAGAAGCAACATGGAAGGGGAAAATGAACATTTCACTTTTTAGTCACAAAAATGATCTTTTAGCAACAATTTTTTTTTATTTTCCCAAGGGTAAAAGGAGAAACTGGACCCTGAAAGTTATTGTACAATTTGTCGTGAGTACGCCGATACCCCATCTGTGGGGGGAACCACTGTTTGGGCGCACTACAGGGCTCGGAAGGGAAGGAGCGCCATTTGACTTTATGAATGAAAAATTGGCTCCAATCTTTAGCGAACACCATGTCCCATTTGGAGAGCCCCTGTGTGCCTAAATATTGGAGCTCCCCCACAAGTGACCCCATTTTGGAAACTAGACCCCCCAAGGAACTTATCTAGATGCATAGTGAGCACTTTGAACCCCCAGGTGCTTCACAAATTGATCCGTAAAAATGAAAAAGTACTTTTTTCACAAAAAAATTTCGTTTAGCCTCAATTTTTTCATTTTTACATGAGCAACAGGATAAAATGGATCCTAAAATTTGTTGGGCAGTTTCTCCTGAGTACAGCGATACCTCACATGTGGGGGTAAACCACTGTTTGGGCTCACGGCAGGGCTCGGAAGGAAAGGAGCGCCATTTGACTTTTTGAATGAAAAATTAGCTCCAATCGATAGCGGACACCATGTCGCGTTTGGAGAGACCCTGTGTGCCTAAACATTGGAGCTCCCCCACAAGTGACCCCATTTTGGAAACTAGACCTCCCAAGGTACTAATCTAGATGTGCGATGAGCACTTTGAGCCCCCATGTGCTTCCCAGAAATTTTTTAACGCAGAGCCGTGAAAATAAAAAATCATTTTTTTCACACAAAAATAACTTTTTAGCCCCCATTTTGTTATTTTCCCAAGGGTAACAGGAGAAATTAGACCCCCAAAGTTGTTGTGCAATTTTTCCTGAGTACGCTTATGCCCCATATGTTTGGGTAAACCACTGTTTGGGCGCACGTCGGGGCTCGGAAGGGAGGGAGCACCATTTCACTTTTTGAACGCAAGATTGGCTGGAATCAATGGTGGCGCCATGTCGCGTTTGGAGACCCCTGATGTGCCTAAACAGTGGAAACCCCTCAATTCTAACTCCAACACTAACCCCAACACACCCCTAATCCCAACTCTAGCCATAACCCTAATCACATCCCTAACCCCAACACACCCCTAACCACAACCGTAACCACAACACACCCCTAACCCTAATCCCAACACTAACCCCAACACACCCCTAACCCTAATCCCAACCATAACCCTAACCACAAGCCTAACCCTAACACACCCTTAACCCTAATCTTAACCCTATTTCCAACCCTAATTCTAACCCTAAGGCTATGTGCACACGTTGCGGATTCGTGTGAGGATTTTTCCGCAGTTTTTGAAAAATCCGCAGGTAAAACTTACTGCGTTTTGCCTGCGGATTTACTGTGGATTTCCAGTGTTTTTTGTGCGGATTTCACCTGCGGATTCCTATTGAGGAACAGGTGTAAAACACTGCGGAATTCGCACAAAGAATTGACATGCTGCGGAAAATACAATGCAGCGTTTCCGCGCGGTATTTTCCGCACCATGGGCACAGTGGATTTGGTGTTCCATACGTTTACATGGTACTGTAAATGTGATGGAAAACTGCTACGAATCCGCAGCGGCCAACCCGCTGCGGTTCCGCAGCCAAATCTGGACCGTGTGCACATAGCCTAATTCTAACCCTAGTTCTAACCCTAACCCTAGTTCTAACCCTAACCCTAGTTCTAACCCTTGTTCTAACTCTAACCCTAGTTCTAACCCTAACCCTAGTCCTAACCCTAGTTCTAACCCTAACCCTAGTTCTAACCCTTGTTCTAACCCTAACCCTAGTTCTAACCCTAGCCCTGACCCTAGTTCTAACCCTAACCCTAGTGGAAAAATAAAAGTAAATATATTTTCTTTATTTTATTATTGTCCCTACCTATGGGGGTGATAAAGGGGGGGTTTATTTATTTTATTTTGATTGCTCTGATAAAACCTATCACAGCGATCAAAATGTACCTGGAATGAATCCGCCGGCCGGCAGATTCGGTGGGCGCACTGCGCCTGCGCCCGCCATTTTGGAAGATGGCGCCCATGCGGAAGACGGACGGACAATGGGAGGGACACCGGAGGTCGGTAAGTATGCGGGGGTGGGATCGGACAGCTGGGGGGGTGAGATCGGACTGCGGGGGAGTGGACAGGAGGACGAAGGGGAGGGGAAAACAGGATGGAAGACGGGGGCGGTGATCGGTGGCGGTGGCAGATCGCGGTTTCCAGCCATGGCCGATGATATTGCAGCATCGGCCATGGCTGAATTGTACTATTTCACCAATTTTCATTGGTGAAATATTATGATTGTTCTGATTGAAAGTGAAACATCACTTTCACCGGCCAATCAGAGCGATCGTAGCCACAGGGGGGCGAAGCCTCCCCCCCTGGGCTGAAGTACCACTCCCCCTGTCCCTGCAGATCGGGTGAAATTGGAGTTAACCCTTTTACCTGATCTGCAGGAACGCAATCATTCTGTGACACAGCATATGCGTCACAGGTCGGATTGGCACCGACTTTCATGACGCATAGGCTGTGTCACAGCTCGGGAAGGGGTTAAAAGGTCAATATTGACTTTTTGGATTGCTACTTCCAATAGGTGACACTGGAGTGTCTGTCTTCTTCCTCTGTGAAGAGGCTGCTTGCATACTCAGAAAAATGGTGCAGCCAATAGTGGAAGCATAAAAATGTTTGTGGGGGTGGGATCGGACAGCGGGGGGGTGAGATCAGACTGCGGGGGAGCGGACAGGAGGACGAAGGGGAGGGGAAAACAGGATGGAAGACGGGGGCGGTGATCGGTGGCGGATCGCGGTTTCCAGCCATGGCCGATGATATTGCAGCATCGGCCATGGCTGAATTGTACTATTTCACCAATTTTCATTGGTGAAATATTACGATTGTTCTGATTGAAAGTGAAACGTCACTTTCACCGGCCAATCAGAGCGATCGTAGCCACAGGGGGGCGAAGCCTCAACCCCCCCCCCCCCCCCCTGGGCTGAAGTACCACTCCCCCTGCCCCTGCAGATCGGGTGAAATTGGAGGTAACCCTTTTACCCGATCTGCAGGAACGCAATCATTCTGTGACACAGCATATGCGTCACAGGTCGGATTGGCACCGACTTTCATGACGCATAGGCTGTGTCACAGCTCGGGAAGGGGTTAAAAGGTCAATATTGACTTTTTGGATTGCTACTTCCAATAGGTGACACTGGAGTGTCTGTCTTCTTCCTCTGTGAAGAGGCTGATTGCATACTCAGAAAAATGGTGCAGCCAATAGTGGAAGCATAAAAATGTTTGTGGGACCTCTACATCGATACCAAGCTTTTCATGTCAAAACCAAGTGAGGCTTTCGGAGTCCTAAAGTGACCTTACTTATTTACCATGTTCACTAGCCCTTTAAATTATAATTTATAATTTTCCTTCCACACATAGGTAGAATGAATAGCAACTTGAACCTGTTGGATTTTTTTGTATAACCTCACAAACATTATCAAGCCATATAATTTATACCACATAAAATGCCATTGTAGTATTTAAAAAATTGTGATGTATTTATTAAAAAATTAATATATCAATAAAACAAGTGTATTTTCCAAAGCAACCAAGCCATTTTATTGTATACTTCTGTTCCTAGAGTTTCTTACTCCTTTGAATTGTTAGTGATAACCAAATAAAAATGGATAATAGAGCAGTATTGAAAATTAAATATTCAAATTTATTACATAAATAATACATAGAATACAAAATGTAAAAAGGCACAAAATACCATTAAAATTAAAAATTCAAAAAGCGGCAATACCATAGTGCCAGGTCCAGCAGGGTTGGTACACAGGTCTATAACTGTCTATTCACAGTCAAGGAGTATATATGAGAAAGGAGCATAGAGATAAGAAAATTGTGTATCAAATTATATAAAATGCTTAGTGCATTAATTTTTACATGGTCAGCAGATCTACAAAGCATATGTGAAGTTATACAAATATCAGTTAATCAATGCTCCCATACATAGAATATAACTACTGTAGCATGGCTAAAGGGTGTGTAGTCGACGGGAGGTATGTGTCCCATAGGTGGCTTGTCGCTATGATGTAGCCCAGAGTGTTTTCTTTATTTCACATAACCATGTATATATATGTGTTTCAGGACCTGTGGTGATGTCAGACCACATGTCTAATCATGTGATGGGTTCCAGGGTGTGGTTAGCTCTATATAAGACAGGCTAATGCTTTACACAGGAGATGTGTGGAGGTAACATAGTAACATAGTTAGTAAGGCCGAAAAAAGACATTTGTCCATCCAGTTCAGCTTAACACACTCAGGTGAAACCCTCCTGAGTGTGTTAAGGCTCCAGGACTGAGCCTGAAGGACAGGACACTTGTTTTTCTTCCCTGAGCCAAAGGCTATTTGTTTTCTATTATTTTTGCCATGTGGTTTATGAAGTAATAAACCCTGTGAACTTTTAAAGGAACGTGCCTCCTGAGTGTCAGCCGTCGCACCTGAGTGAGTGAAATCCCTACAATTGGTGGAGAATGCGGGCAGCGTTCCCAGCGGAGACGTAAATTTATTATTGAATATCCTGGGTCAAGTCTGTTGCAAGCCAGCAAGCATTGCTGGGGAAAATGGAGGACCTGCTGAAACACTTGGTCCAGATGCAGTCACAGCAGGAGCAAAGGCAGCAAGAGACCAACAGGCTGTTGATGCGGCAGATACAACAGAGCCAGCAGGAGCAACGGCAGCTGATACAACAGAGCCAGCAGGAGCAACGGCAGCAGATGCAACAGAGCCAGCAGCAGATGCAGCTTCTGGCAACCGCCATCCAGGGCAAGACGAGCGCCCCAACCCCAGGTCTGGCTGATGACACCCACGTCCGGAAGACGGTAAGACGCGCATTGCAGAAAATGACCCCCGGGGATGATGTTGAGGCCTTCCTGACGGTGTTTGAGAGGGTCGCTGAGAGGGAAAAACTTCCGCCAGAGCAGTGGGCAGAGGTACTGGCGCCATACCTGACGGGAGAACCCCAGAAGGCATACTATGATTTGACCTTGCAGGATGCCAAGGAGTATCACAAATTGAAAGCCGAGATTCTCGCACGTTAGGGGGTGACACTGACTGTCAGGGCACAGCAAATTCACTGCTGGGTCTATCACCGGGACAAACCACCTCGCTCCCAAATGTTTGATCTGTTGCACCTGGTCCAGAAATGGCTGCAGCCAGAGTCATCTACACCTGCACAGGTGGTAGAACGGGTGATGATGGATCGGTTTGTTCACTCCCTATACAGTCTTGGGTTGCCCAGGGTGATCCCCAGAATGCCGACGAGCTGATCGGACTGGTTGAGAGATATCAAGGGTTGGAAGGCTCCTTCGAGAGGCAGCCAATGCCGTACTGGGGGTCCCAGAAGGGAATTGAGTCCCAAATAGGGGTGGGGCGTCCAAGGTCACAAAGGGCGGGGGAGGTGGTGCCCAAGGTCCCTACGGGTGATATTATTTGCTGGAGGTGCCACAAGCCAGGACATATAGCTGCTCGTTGTTCCCAGACCACTGAGCGGATGGACTGCAGCATGGGACGCCGTAATTCATACTATGCGTATCCAGCCTGCAGTGTGAACTCTCCACCCAACGAGGGACCTCAAGCGTGTCCCGTAAAGGTGAACGGTCGAGCGGTAATGGTGCTGTTAGACTCGGGGAGCTTAGTGACCCTGGTGAGCGCCACTTTTCCTCTTCACCTGCTCCCGGGAAAGAAGGTCGGAGTGCGATGCATACATGGTGATGCAAAGGACTATCCTATGGCCAGGGTGGACATTGAAATGGCATGTGGCACTGAGTCCCATATAGTCGGCGTCGTTCGGGACTTGTTGCACCCTATAATTATTGGCCGGGATTTCTGTTTGTTTTGGGATTTGTGGGGACAAGGTTCTGAGCTCCCTAGCAAGAGTAGGGAACCAATGAACCCTGGAAGGGGGTCGCCACACCCAGAGACAGACAGGTTTCCTTTTTGTGCTCTGGTTGGGGATGAGGAGGAAGTGTCCCCTGCATCTGACATTCTGGAGTTAGAGGTAACCGGTGAAAATTTTGGGACTGCCCAACATAGGGACCCCACTCTGAGGGAAGCCTTTAATAATGTCACAGTTATTAATAGCGTTGTACAGGAGTCGGGGGCAGACACAAGATTTCCCTATTTTCTGATGAGTGGGGAGTTGTTGTACCGGGTCACGAAAATAAGGGAGGAGTTGGTAGAGCAGTTGGTAGGGCCGGGTCCATATAGACGGAAAGTGTTGGACATGGCCCATTCACATATCTTGGGTGGACACCTAGGGGTGGAAAAAAACGCAGGAACGGGTTGTGCAGAGATTCTATTAGCCTGGGTGTCACCGGGAAATAGTGAACTATTGCAGGTCCTGCCCTACATGTCCGCTAACTGCTCTTACTCCTCATTTCGGGAGCCCCCTTGTGCCATTGACCATTATTGAGGTGCCGTTCGAGAGAATTGCCATGGACTTGGTCGGTCCCTTAGTTAAATCAGCCCGGGGCCATCAGTATATATTAGTCATCCTGGACTATGCCACACGCTATCCTGAGGCAATTCCCTTGTGAAATTCTTCCTCGAAGAGTATAGCCCGCGAGTTGGTCCATGTGTTTTCCCGGACAGGTCTGCCGAAGGAGATCCTGACTGACCAGGGGACACCTTTCATGAGCAAGGTGATGAGGGAGTTATGCAAAGTCCTGAAAATCTCCCAGTTGAGGACCTTGGTGTACCATGCCCAGTCAGATGGTCTTGTTGAGAGATTTAACAAGACACTGAAGAGCATGCTGAGAAAAGCTATAGAGAAAGACGGTAGAGACTGAGACTGTCTCTTACCATATCTGATGTTTTCCATTCGTGAAGTTTCACAGGCCTCCACAGGGTTCTCACCGTTTGAGCTTCTATATGGTCGACATCCGCGAGGACACCAGGATATAGCCAAGGAAACCTGGGAAGCCGAAGTCACGCCCCACAGAAGCATCATTGAGCATGTGGCCCTGATGCAGCAGAGGATTGCAAAGGTGATGCCTATCATGAAAGAACACCTCCTCCAGGCACAAGAAGCTCAGGCCAGGGTCTACAACCGGTCTGCAAGAGTTAGGCAGTACAATCCGGGAGACAGAGTTCTTGTGTTAGTTCCGACGGTGGAAAGCAAGTTCTTGGCCAAATGGAAAGGACCATATGAGGTTGTCGAGAAACGTGGTGAGGTAAATTATAAAATTCATCAACCAGGAAGACGGAAACCATTCCAAGTTTACCATGTCAACCTCATCAAGCCATGGTAAGATAGAGAGCCGGCAGTAACTCCGTCTTTGTTAAGCAACCCAGAAGGGGAGGTTGGAGCGGTTACTATAGCGGAGACGCTATCGAAGACCCAGAAACAGCAGTGCCGGGAGTTACTCCAGAAAAACAGAGACCTGTGTTCAGAGTTGCCAGGATACACGGAGGTCATAGAGCACGAGGTCCTAACAGAGCCACATGTGCGGGTGAATGTGAAGCCCTATCATATTCCTGAGGCTCGTCGAGAAGTAATCTCCAAGGAGGTGGAGCGTATGTTGAAGCTTGGAGTCATTGAGGAATCCAAGAGCGGTTGGTCGAGTCCAATTGTCCTGGTCCCAAAACCTGATGGAGAGTGGAGGTTTTGCAACAACTATCGGAAGTTGAATGAGGTCTCCAAGTTCGACGCTTATCCCATGCCCCGCGTTGATGATCTCATCGAAAGGCTTGGGCACGCCAGATATATAACCACCTTGGATTTGACGAAGGGGTATAGGCAGATCCCCATGGCACAGGAAGCCAAGGAGAAGACGGCGTTTTCTACACCAGATGGATGCTTCCAATATGTCCGGATGCCGTTTGGCCTACAGGGAGCATCCTATTCTCTATCTGAGTAGAAAGCTGTCTTCATCTGAGAAGAACTACTCAGTCGTAGAAAAAGAGTGTTTAGCCATAAAGTGGGTGCTGGACACGTTATGGTACTATCTGCTGGAACGTAAATTCAGACTAATATCTGACCATGCCCCGCTTAAGTGGATGAGGGAAACAAAAGGTAGAAATGCTAGGGTCACCCGTTGTTTCTTAGCCCTGCAGGACTTCAGTTTCCATGTGGAACATAGGGCCGGAAAGCTGCACGGTAATGCTGATGCCCTATCAAGAATCCCTTGTTTAGTGGGGGAAAGTGCCAAGCCCCACGGCTTTAGGCAGAGGGGGGAGGTATGTAGCATGGCTAAAGGGTGTGTAGTCAACGGGAGGTATGTGTCACATAGGTGGCTTGTCGCTATGATGTAGCCCAGAGTGTTTTCTTTATTTCACATAACCATGTATACATGTTTCAGGACCTGTGTTGATGTCAGACCACATGTCTAATCATGTGATGGGTTCCTGGGTGTGGTTAGCTCTATATAAGACAGGCTAATGCTTTACACCGGAGATATGTGTGGAAGTGAAACCCTCCTGAGTGTGTTAAGGCTCCAGGACTGAGCCTGAAGGACTGGACACTTGTTTTTCTTCCCTGAGCCAAAGGCTATTTGTTTTCTGTTATTTTTGCCATGTGGTTTATGAAGTAATAAACCCTGTGAACTTTTAAAGGAACGTGCCTCCTGAGTGTCAGCCGTCGCACCTGAGTGAGTGAAATCCCTACACTAAGCCAGATATCAATCCACAGTGGATGGCAAAATACCCTAACCTGGAAAGGCCAAGCTGGGTGTCACTTACTCAATGTTGTACCCAGCCAAATTGAGAGTGGTCGCCGAGGGGGCAGTACAATTTATTTTACGGAGGATAAGGAGGCACTCAGATGGCTGGACAGCAACGAACAACACTTGCGCCAGGCAAAATTAAAGGACTCAGCGGGTTGACGGGGTCGCTCTTCTTTTTTACTGATGTATTTTTTGGAAGGTCCCGATGGCCCCTTTTCTTCCTCCATGGTATTGGTATTTTTATTTTCAGGTTTTTGGGATCGTCTTTATGGATCTCTGTTGGTCGTATTTTTTGAAAGAATTGGCAACTGTGCTGATTTACCTGGCTGCAATCTACAAGTCATGTGGAAGTCCCAATAGTTTGGGATAAGTGGCAGGACTGTTGGACGGGGTTAGCAGACTGTTTTGGATAAAGTGCGCTCTCCCCTCCATGTTAGGAGGGGATGGAAAGACGGGATTGGGTTTTGCTGGGAGTTTTTTTTGCTGTTTGGGGGAGGAGGAAAAACATTTATACAATGATCACTGTTGTTATGGCTTCAACTGTACCTGTATGAAAAAATGCTGGACAATATGTTCTGAGGAAGGAAAATGTCTGGAAGAATGGGAGTTGGAAAGTCAGGGGTTTGGCGTCTAGTGTGAAACGGCAAGCTGTATTTACATTTTTGTGTGATGCCAAGCCGTCAGTGATTTGCTTGCAGGGAACTCACATGATTAAAAAGAGAGATCACATTTTCTAGCTAAAAGATGGGTACAGGCGGGATATCATGCCACATATTCAACATATTCCAGGGGTTCAGTATTCTCATTTGTGCTGGGGTACCTTTTGAGTATCATAGCGTGATTAGACTAGATTGGTAGATTTGTATGCCTACTTTGCAAAATGTATGGATACTGGATGTGGCTGGTCTCAACATATATTCCTCCGCCAGTGGGAGACTGCTCTACAGAGTTTTGGAGATAATGGAAGAAACCCCGGGGGTACCATTTCTGATTATGGGTGATTTTAACAACATTCCAGACACATATTTGGACAGGGGTAGACGGAAGCCGTTGAGACAGGCAGGTAATTGCACACCATTTGTAGCGGTCCTGAAGGAAACTGCTTCGCATGATTTATGGAGGATTTCTCATCCTGGTGTGTATAAGTATTCCTGTTTTTCGTCCTCCTTTTTCAACTTTGTCAAGGATTGACCTGGTATTGGGCAATACTCAGATGTTGGGCCTTGTTGGGGAAGTAACATACATGGCTAGAACGATATCAGATCATTCCCCCCATGAGCGTGACACTTGAGGAGGATAGTGGCAGCACAGAGATTCTACACATATAACTGCTCTGGGGGGAAAGGATGGGTGTCATGCTGGTAGCAGGGCAGTTTTAGTGGTGATGACGGAATACTATTCGGATCTTTACAAATCACAGGTGTGAGGGGCGTGGTTTGCAGGCGATAGGAGCGGACGTGCTCCTGCATAGCTCCTGTTAATCCCCTATTTTCAGCTACTTCAGCTTACTTATTCGGAGTATATTTGGTCCTAAAACCTGTAAAAATATGCCTGGACTGAGAAATAATAAGAAAAAAGATGACACATCAAAAAAATTTCCTTTGCCGAGACGGGAAGGTACCGGAGGGAAGCCTAATGGAGGCCTGCGTTCCCCTGAGGTAAAAGTGACTGGACATTTACCTCATAAATTGGATCACTGCCAAAACCCAATGGTATCAAAGCCTTATAGATCTAAGGCTAGGTTCACACTTGCGTTGTGCAGTCCGTTCAACAAATCCGTTAAATGGACTGCACTAACGCAAGTGCCGACTTTAGCACTGCGCTAGCGCAGATGGAGCATCTGCTAGCTCCATCTGCGCTAGCAGTGCGCTACTAGTGACGGACCCGGAAACGCTGCAGCCTGCGTCTCGGGTCCGTCACTCAATGACGGCAGATCGCTAACGCACAGCCATTGTGGGTGTGCGCTAGCGATACGTTCGCCATTGCAAGCAATGGTGGCGTTAACGGACTACGTTATACCGTGTTATGCCGCGGTGTAACGTAGTCCATTAAACGGGTTCACACAAAGCAGTGTGAACCCAGCCTAAGAAGACCTGTCGCACATCTGTAATAAAGACTCCTGCTATAAAGAGGGAAGGGAGTGCTGCAAAGCAGGTCAAAGGAATTCCATTCTGACAGGATAATGAGAGAATCCTCAGAGGATCATCATATACAGCAGGTCCCAGCGGGGAAGGTTATCTTGTTTACACAAAATGAAGGAAAACAGAGAAAGGTTCTCAGGAATGACACTTCTCGTCGACCATCTGATAAGATAAGCAGAATACCAATACTTAAATCCAAAATTCCTCATCAACCACCTAATATATTGAGCTATAACACTACTAAAGGACACATGACTAAACTACAGTTAAACGGGGCCAAACGTCTACCTAATGGGAATAATGTAAGTTTGCAACTTGGTTATTTACCAGAAGATACCCTTTCTAATTCCATACATATTACCAGTGACCACAATGTGGAGAAAATTAAAAGGATGTTTCCCAATGTAACTTCCTGCTCTCCTAAATATGCTAAAGAAACAATAAATACCTTCTCCAAAGACGAATATGTTTTATCTCATAAAGATTTAGAAAATAATTTGGATCAATCAAATGGGTCCCTCAACTTATTGGGACATTTGAAGAGTAGTCACTCTGAGGAATTTTTTGAAGAGATGGATTCTTTTGGTTATATAGGTGGTTATTAATCCGATGACATGGATCCTGACGATATCTTATCCTTATATTTATTATTATTATTTATTTATATAGCACCATTATAATAATAATAATAATAATTTTATTTATATAGCGCCAACATATTCCGCAGCGCTTTACAAATTATAGAGGGGACTTGAATAAACATTACAGCATAACAGAAATACAGTTCAAAACAGATACCAGGAGGAGTGAGGGCCCTGCTCGCAAGCTTACAAACTATGGGGAAAAGGGGAGACACGAGAGGTCTCCACCATTGATTCCATGGTGCTTTACGTGAGAAGGGGTTACATACAAGTTACAGATATCACTCACAGTTTAACAAACTAACAATGACAGACTTATACAGAAGGGCGAGGACCCTGCCCTTGCAGGCTTACATTCTACAGGATTATGGGGAAGGAGGCAGTAGGTTGAGGGTTGCAGGAGCTCCGGTGTTGGTGAGGCGGTAATGAATTCATATTCATTTCCTTCCTCAGAAGATTCAAAAAGTTGTGAAAATTCCAAAACCATAAGAGAATTTCCACAAAAAAATGATTCTGGAAAATTGGTACAAAGAATTAGAAGGGCAATGCGCTTCTCATAATTCATTAATAGACAATATATGAGCCACTGAGGATCATCCATCAGAAAATTTCATGATCAACATGTGCAAGGCCCTTATATTATCGGTGAATATTCTAAGAAAAGATTCTATTAAAGATGACAACTCAAAAATATCTTCTGAAAGCGAAACAGAATTAGTTGATTCTACGCATTTGAATATAGCTAATGCATCCGATACTTTCATCAAGAAACTTTTTAAAGATACTTTTTCGCACATAGCTGATGCTACACTTTCAAATATTAAAGGGGCATCTAACAGATCTTCCGATGTCGCAGAAAGAAATAATTCCTCATACAAAGTTTACGAGACTTTACACACTAAAGGAATGCAGGATCTCTCTACAATCTCAGATTCATTGGAAAACATCCAGAAGGATATTACTTCCTTCAGAAACAGTCTAGCTAATTTGGAAGACTTCAAAAGGAAAAACAATATGAAGTCGGTCCAAAACTTCCAGTTAAGGGATTACATTTCTTCGCTAATTTCTCATCTAATTCCTAACGCCAAAGGGGAAAACTTAATTGAAAAGGCCTTTAGAGTACGCAGGCCATCTGCTCTTCCATCTGATGTTGCTACAGATGTTATTGTCTCATTTTACCCCAACTGGGTAAGAAACACACTACTGGGTATATCAAGAGCCAAGATTCCTCTCTTCTCCGTATAGTCATTTAACTTTTTTGAAGACCTATCTAAAGAAACTCTGCAAAAGCGGAAATTATTTCAATCCACTACACGTGAGCTTCTAAAAGCCAGAATACCCTACAATTGGACTCAATTCTCTACGCTACAAATTAAATTCATATCTAAACGGATTACTATTTCTTATCCAATGGAAGGAGTGGACTTCCTGAAATGTGGGCTCTCCTGGTCTCCTTTCTATGTCCAAATCAAACCTACGTCCCAAGTGAATAAGTACTACAATCAACATTTATTGAAGTTGGTAACTTTATTATTCAAGTTCCTAGAAAAGCGGTTTTCCATTAATTCCTCACTTGTGGCTTGTAAATGAACCGTACTTTGCCCCCACAAAGTCCTAGGATTACCTTTAGGTGATTCCAGACACGACAGGCCCTTATATACATCATACTTACTTTTTTATTGAGCGGTTTGTGTAAGCTACAGTATATAAATATGTATGCCTGTCTTTTCTTTTTCCTTTCACCCTTTTTTCCCTTACCCTTTACCTCTATTAAATTTATAAAATCAATAAAATGTGTGGGGAAAACAAATCACAGGTGTGGCCAACGGAGGAAGAGATGGATGGTCATTTGGCGGAGTTACAGCTCCCCAGACTCTCGGCAGATGACCAGGGGCTTCTTGAGGAGCCTTTTAATTTGGAGGAACATGATGCCACACTGGCCTCTAGGCCTAATGATAAAGCCCCAGGGGTGGAATGGATCCCGGGAGAGGTACATGAAAAATATAAAGAGACGCTTCTTCCTGCTTTGCTGGAAATGTATGATGCCGCTTTTGGTGGAGGGGAAGTTGCCTTGGTCCATGCAAGAGGCAGTAATTGTTGTGTTGACAAAACAAGGTAAGGATCCAGCCTCTTATCGTCCAATCTCACTATTGACGACAGATGTAAACATTTTGGCAAATATGTTGGCTGCCTAAATAAGGTGATAACAATAATACATCGGGATCAATCCGGGTTTATGGCCAATAGTTCTACAGCACATAACCTCAGGCGATTGTTTCTCAATATGCAGGCAAAAGCGGATGTGGGCCGGGGGCCTGTGGTGTCTCTGGACGCTGCTAAGGCATTAGTGTGGAGAGGAGGTATTTGTGGGTGGTCCTGAGGGCTATGGGTCTTGGCGAGAAATTTATAAGGTGAGTGCAGATGTTATACGTGTCTTCGAGAGCTAGGGTATGGGTGAATGGCTTTTTGTTTGGGGATTTTCCCTTGTACAGGGGAACGCGGCAGGGGTGCCCTTTGTGTCCTCTGCTGTTTGCGATTGCTATAGAACCTCTGGCGGTGGCGATACGGAGGGATAGGGATATATAGATATGGAAGTCATGAAGAGAAGATAGCCCTGTACGCGGATGATGTATTGTTATTTCTGGAAGATGCGCAGGAGTCTTTGAGGGTGGCTATGCATAGCACTACTAAATTTGAGGCTCTTTTGGGACTATCTATTTGGCCGGGTTCACACTGCGTCCAGGCAGTCCGTTAGACGGACTACGTTACACCACGGCATAAACGCGGTGTAACGTAATCTGTTACGGCCGCCATTGACTGCAAAGTCGGATGCATCGCTAGCGCACACCCACTACATGGTCACTACAACGGCAGTTTGCAATTTTCACTCGGCAACATCCACAGCTGCCTGTTTCTGGAAAACAACCATGAAATCAAAATCATCACAACACCTGTAGATAAATTCCCAAAGGGGTATAATTTCCAAAATGGGGTCACATAAGGGGGGGGGGTTCTGCTCTTCTAGCAATTAGGGGCCCTGTATATGGAAAATCTGCACTCCAGGAGGCAAAAAGCGCTCTACTCCTCCCAAGACTCTCCGTATGGCTACTTAGGACTGTACAGTCACATATGGGGTATTGCCACATTCAGTAGAAATTGTGGGGCAAATTATGATGCCATTTTTACCCACTTCCTGTGTGAAAATGTAAAATCTGCAACTAAAATTTTAGGTGGAAAAATGTACTTATTTTTTCTTCAGTCCCCAACGGTATAAAATTCTGTGACACACTTGTGGTGTTAATATGATGACTGCATCAGGGCCCTGCTCCTGTGGGTTCCCTGCTCACACAGGTATGTGCTGCTGCTGGGGGTTCCCTGCTCACACAGGTCTGTGCTGCTGCTGGGGGTTCCCTGCTCACACAGGTCTGTGCTGCTGCTGGGGGTTCCCTGCTCACACAGGTCTGTGCTGCTGCTGGGGGTTCCCTGCTCACACAGGTCTGTGCTGCTGCTGGGGGTTCCCTGCTCACACAGGTCTGTGCTCCTGCTCCTGGGGTTTCCCTGCTCACGGAGCAAGCTCAAAGAATTGATCAATTGTTTGCTAAATGTCTCATTTTAAATACAGAAATCAATATGTCCATTTGCACTTATTGTATTGCGTTCTGACCATAGGCAGCGCTGGCTTCTCCTCTTTCTTGTTCCCTGCTCACACAGGGCCATGCTCCTGCTCCTGGGGGTTCCCTGCTCACACAGGGCCATGCTCCTGCTCCTGGGGGTTCCCTGCTCACACAGGGCCATGCTCCTGCTCCTGGGGGTTCCCTGCTCACACAGGGCCATGCTCCTGCTTGTTCACTGCTCACACAGGTCTGTGCTGCTGCTGGGGGGGTCCCTGCTCCTGCAGGTTCCCTGCTCACACAGGTCTGTGCTCCTGGAAGTTCCCTGCTCACACAGGTCTGTGCTCCTGGAAGTTCCCTGCTCACACAGGTCTGTGCTCCTGGAAGTTCCCTGCTCACACAGGTCTGTGCTCCTGGAAGTTCCCTGCTCACACAGGTCTGTGCTGCTCCTGGAAGTTCCCTGCTCACACAGGTCTGTGCTGCTCCTGGAAGTTCCCTGCTCACACAGGTCTGTGCTCCTGGAAGTTCCCTGCTCACACAGGTCTGTGCTCCTGGAAGTTCCCTGCTCACACAGGTCTGTGCTCCTGCTCCTGGGGGTTTCCTGCTCACACAGGTCTGTGCTCCTGCTCCTGGGGGCTCCCTGCTCACACAGGTCCATGCTGCTGCACTACTTCCAAACAAGCACTAAACTCTTTCGCGCCTAAGTATGGTTTCCATAGGAACGACAAAGCGCGGTAGGCGGGGCTACAACATCTTCGCTCTAACGTCGGAAGTGACGTCAGTAGAGACGCTGCTGATGACGTAGCGGGCGGTGACAGGGTGAAGCGCGGCCGGTGCTGGCTGGGCGTGTTCTCACACCGGGACGCAGCTCCGCACGGAGAATGGAGGAGCAAACACACAGGCCCATTAAAGGCATTCTGAAGAACAAGAGCTCCGCAGCCGCCGGCGTCCGTGTGCTGAGCAAGGCGGAGCTGAGCCGGGACAGAGAGGACGACCAGAGGTGGGAGTGCTGCGGTACCGCACGGGGCAGCAGCCGGGGGTGACATGGAGCCCGGGCAGGTGCTCGTCGTTTATCACGGAGTAGTGGAGTTATTCCGCCTCCTCAGCATTTCCTGTATCCAGTCAGGGGGATTTTCTAGATCTCCGCTTGCTGTCGGTCAGTGAGAACTTTTCCTGGGCACTGCCGGTGGGTAATAGCCAGGTTACAACAGCTGTGCTCATCACGTGACCATGGCAGACTAGGGAGCAATGTCAGCAAGCAGAGATCATAACCTGTGAGATGTCACATACTGGCACAGGGGACTTGTATGCAGCCGGAATGAGGACCCCCCTCGCCCCCTCACCTATCGGGCTGGGTGCCCCCCACAGCCATACTGACACCGGATGGGAACCCTTATCACACGGGCGGTCGTTTTATAGCAGAAATGAACAAGGGGTCATCTGAGTTTGGACAGAACCCTGCAGTAACTTTGTGACTATTCCTGCAGTGCTCGCTGTCACGAGTCCCTGGTATCGCCCAGACTGGGCGGCCCAGTGCATGTAAGATCCCATTCAGCCTCCCTCAGTAGATGTGAGGAAAGTCAGATGAGTAGTCGGCAATGGAGCACAAGTCGCACAATGTCCGTGACTGGGAATATCCGAGAATCCTGACAGTGTGCACACCGCGTACTGACCGGTCCGCTATCTGGAGTCCGGGTGAATGCCGGCTCTTGTCTCTCACCTGGGCATCCCATTTACATATTTATTTAATTTACAATTGGTACAGTGCTTCCAACAAAACAGAACTATAATAAACAGGACACACAAAAGGGACACAATAAAGAGACCTCTTACTAATTAGAAGGGAGCGGAGCAGACCCAGTGTCATTTGGGAATATCTGCAGTCTTGGTTGTGGCTCCCAGGTTCGACCATGATGAGATATTTTAAAGGGGAAAATACTAAAACCCTATGTGTCATATTTGTCTATACCTATGCCTATGGTAGATTTTGCCTATGGTAGATTTTTTACAGTGTGCAGGAAATCAGCGATTCCGCAGAATTAATGAACATGTTGCTTTTTTTTCCGCGATTTGTTTTTTTCGCGGAAAAAAATCGCAACATTTGCACAAGTTTTGTGGATTACATTGAAATGATTGGGAACAATATGTAAGCGTTTTTTTCACGTTTTTATCGCATTTTTATAGAAAAAAACCGCGAAAAATACAGAACGTGTGCACATAGCCTTACAACTCCCTTCTCTGTGTACCTGAATTGAGAGAGGGAGGGGGATGTTTTGAGTGAGATAATATTAAGGCTAGGTTCTCTTTTCGGGTGAGCGCTAACAGACAGCGTTGCACGGCGAAATTAACGCCGTGCAACGTGTCCGTTAGCGCTCCCATTGCCAGCAATGTTAATGCGCATTGCTAGTGCGTGCCATTTTCGGCACGTGCTAGCGATGTGCCGTTCTTTTGTGGCGTGCCTCGGACGCTGCTTGCAGCTAGCGCTAGCGGGGACATTTAACGCGACCCCTAAAAAGACATTGCGTTAGCGCAATCCACTAGCGCTTAGCGCTAAACGGATTGCCCTAACGCAATGAGAACCTAGCCTAATATTGTTTACCTTGAGATAGTTTATAAACCCTCCTCTCACACATCCAGTACCCAGCAACCACAGAATGCAGAGTAAGTGGACATGCTGGCTGGGGCATATCTTAAGGTACCGTCACACTCAGCAACTTTGCAACGAGAACGACAGCGATCTGTGACGTTGCAGCGTCCTGGATAGCGATCTAGTTGTGTTTGACACGCAGCAGTGATCTGGATCCCGCTGTGACATCACTGGTCGGAGCTAGAAGTCCAGAACTTTATTTGGTCGCTAGATCGGCGCGTATCGTCATGTTTGACATCAAAAACAACTACGCCAGCAATGTGTTACATGGAGCGAGAACAATAAGCGAGTCGCCGTTACGTCACTGGATCGCTCCTGCATCGTTCTGTTTGACGTCTCTACAGCGACATAAACAGCGACGCTCCAGTGATCGGCTCGTTGTCTATATCGCTGCAGCGTCGCTATGTGTGACTGTACCTTACTGAAGTCAAGCTGCAACACCAGGCTCTCCCATCATCACTTTGGTAAGAATTACGAATAACGGTTTTAAGCTCCGTTTTTTTTATTGGAATATGTTCATATTAGTACAACAACGTTATCTTCCAAGTTTCATTAGGATCTTTTTAGGGATTCAGTCTTTATGCGCCATATTCTGCCATACCTATGCCTAGTGTGTTATCACGGTTGGAAACGGAAAAACGTTTTTGAGCTCCGTTTTTTTAATTGGAATATGTTCATATTAGTACAACAACGTTATCTTCCAAGTTTCAATAAGATCTTTTTAGGGATTCAGTCTTTATGCGCCATATTCTGCCATACCTGTGCCTAGTGTGTTATCACGGTTGGAAACGGAAAAACGGTTTTGAGCTCCGTTTTTTTTATTGGAATATGTTCATATTAGTACAACAACGTTATCTTCCAAGTTTCATTAGGATCTTTTTAGGGATTGAGTCTTTATGCGCCATATTCTGCCATACCTATGCCTAGTGTGTTATCACGGCTGGAAACGGAAAAACGGTTTTGAGCTCCGTTTTTTTTATTGGAATTAGTTCATATTAGTACAACAACGTTATCTTCCAAGTTTCATTAGGAGATTTTTAGGGATTCAGTCTTTATGCGCCATATTCTGCCATACCTATGCCTATGGTAGTCTTTTTTCTAAAGTTGAATGTTTTTAATCTATTTTTCCTTTCCACTTAACTCTATTTAAAAATAAATTAGCGGAGGTTAAACTTTAATTGCGTTTTCAACAAGGCAAACCCATACATTTCTATATAGTAACTTTACATTTGAAATAAACACTGAATCCCTAAGTATATCTTTATCGAAAATTTTTGCCTTAGGCCGACCTCACACTAGCGAGTTTTACGGACGTATGAGCGGTTCATAAAATACGGATTGCATACGGTACAACGCTTCTCTATGCCCCTGCTCCTATCAGCCGTATTTTACTGATCCGTATTATACGGTCTTCTACGGCCATAGAAAATCGCAGCATGCTGCGTTTGTCACCGTATTGCGCAAAAAAGATACGCCAATGAAAGTATATGGGGGCCAGAAAAATACGGATTACACACGGACCAACAGTGTGACTTGCGTGAAATACGCAGCGGTGTTAGAGAGAAAAGCCGGAAATTCAGTGCGGTGTACAGTAAAATCACACTGACAGCTTAGAGTAGAATAGGTACAATAAATGTGTACACATCGAATAGATATATATAGATGTAGATATACTAGATGGTGGCCCGATTCTAACGCATCGGGTATTCTAGAATATGCATGTCCACGTAGTATATTGCCCAGTCACGTAGTATATTGCCCAGCCCACGTGGTATATTGCCCAGCCCACGTGGTATATTGCCCAGCCCACGTAGTATATTGCCCAGCCCACGTAGTATATTGCCCAGGCACGTAGTATATTGCCCAGGCACGTAGTATATTGCCCAGCCACGTACTATATTGGCTAGCCACGTACTATATTGCCCAGCCCACGTAGTATATTGCCTGTGACCGCAACGTCATCACAGGTCCTGCGCTCATACCAACCCTGGGACCGGAAGCTGCCGTAGACTACAAGGGGCCCTCAGAAAGGTGAGTATATTTTTATTTTTTAAAATGTGACAAACCTGGCTGGGCAATATACTACGTGACTGGCCAATATACTACATGGTTCTTTGCTGTATACTACGTCGCTGTGCAATATACTACGTGGCTGGGCAATATACTACGTGACTGGCCAATATACTACGTGGCTGGGCAATATACTACGTGACTGGGCAATATACTACGTGGCTCTGTGCTGTATACTACGTCGCTGTGCAATATACTACGTGACTGGGCAATATACTACGTGGCTGGCCAATATACTACGTGACTGGCCAATATACTACGTGGCTGGGCAATATACTACGTGACTGGGCAATATACTACGTGACTGGCCAATATACTACGTGGGCTGGGCAATATACTACGTGGCTAGGCAATATACTACGTGACTGGGCAATATAGTACATGGCTGGCCAATATAGTACATGGCTGTGCAATATCCTACGTGGGCTGGGCAATATCCTACGTGGGCTGGGCAATATCCTACGTTGGCTGGGCAATATCCTACGTGGGCTGGGCAATATACTACGTGGCTCTGTGCTGTATACTACATCGCTGTGCAATATACTACGTGACTGGGCAATATACTACGTGGCTGGGCAATATAGTACGTGACTGGGCAATATACTACGTGGGCTGGGCAATATACTACGTGGGCTGGGCAATATAGTACGTGGCTGGGCAATATAGTACGTGGCTGGGCAATATAGTACGTGGCTGGGCAATATAGTACGTGGCTGGGCAATATACTACGTGGACATGCATATTCTAGAATACCCGATGCGTTAGAATCGGGCCACCATCTAGTGTGTGTGTGTGTGTGTGTGTGTATACATATATATATACATATACACACACATACTATGCGTAGACATTTATCTTAGCTATGCTATTCTAACCTGTCACTGTGATTTTACTGTACACCGCACTGAATTGCCGGCTTTTCTATAGAACACCGCTGCGTATTTCTCACAAGTCACACTGCTGGTCTGTGTGTAATCCGTATTTTTCTGGCCCCCATAGCGGCCCTGCGCTTAGTAACCCGATATTTACCCTGGTTACAGGTGAACACATCGCTAGATCGGTGTCACACCCGCCGATCCAGCGATGACAGCGGGTGATCAGCGACCAAAAAGAGGTCCTGATCATTCCCCAACGACCAACGATCTCCCAGCAGGGGCCTGATCGTTGGTCGCTGTCACACATAACGAGATCGTTAGCGGGATCGTTGTTACGTCACAAAAAGCGTGACGTTGCAACGATATCCTTAACGATATTGTTGTGTGTGAAGGTACCTTAAGGCAAACATTTTCGATAAAGATATACTTAGGGATTCACTGTTTATTTGAAATGTAAAGTTATTATATAGGAATGTATGAATTAACATTGTTGAAAACAGAATTACATTTTTAAGCTCTGTTTTTCTTGCTGGAAAAAGTTCATATTAATGACAAACTTATTTTCAAAGTTTCATCAAGATCTTCTTAGGGATTCAGTGTTTATTTCAAATTTTAGTTACTATATAGAAATGTATGGGTTTGCCTTGTTGAAAACGCAATTAAAGTTTAACCTCCGCTAATTTATTTTTAAATAGAGTGAAGTGGAAAGGAAAAATAGATTCAAAAAATTCAACTTTAGAAAAAAAACTACCATAGGCATAGGTATGGCAGAATATGGCGCATAAAGACTGAATCCCTAAAAAGATCCTAATGAAACTTGGAAGATAACGTTGTTGTACTAATATGAACTAATTCCAATAAAAAAAACGGAGCTCAAAACCGTTTTTCCGTTTCCAACCGTGATAACACACTAGGCATAGGTATGGCAGAAAATGGCGCATAAAGACTGAATCCCTAAAAAGATCCTAATGAAACTTGGAAGATAACGTTGTTGTACTAATATGAACATATTCCAATAAAAAAAACGGAGCTCAAAACCGTTTTTCCGTTTCCAACCATGATAACACTGTAGGCATAGGTATGGCAGAATATGGCACATAAAGACTGAATCCCTAAAAAGATCCTAATGAAACTTGGAAGATAACGTTGTTGTACTAATATGAACATATTCCAATAAAAAAAACGGAGCTCAAAACCGTTTTTCCGTTTCCAACCGTGATAACACACTAGGCATAGGTATGGCAGAATATGGCGCATAAAGACTGAATCCCTAAAAAGATCCTAATGAAACTTGGAAGATAACGTTGTTGTACTAATATGAACATATTCCAATAAAAAAAACGGAGCTCAAAACCGTTTTTCCGTTTCCAACCATGATAACACTGTACGCATAGGTATGGCAGAATATGGCGCATAAAGACTGAATCCCTAAAAAGATCTTAATGAAACTTGGAAGATAACGTTGTTCTACTAATATGAACTTATTCCAATAAAAAAAACGGAGCTCAAAACAGTTTTTCCGTTTCCAACCATGATAACACACTAGGCATAGGTATGGCAGAAAATGGCGCATAACGACTGAATCCCTAAAAAGATCCTAATGAAACTTGGAAGATAACGTTGTTGTACTAATATGAACATATTCCAATAAAAAAAACGGAGCTCAAAACCGTTTTTCCGTTTCCAACCGTGATAACACACTAGGCATAGGTATGGCAGAAAATGGCGCATAAAGACTGAATCCCTAAAAAGATCCTAATGAAACTTGGAAGATAACGTTGTTGTACTAATATGAACATATTCCAATAAAAAAAACGGAGCTCAAAACCGTTTTTCCGTTTCCAACCATGATAACACTGTAGGCATAGGTATGGCAGAATATGGCACATAAAGACTGAATCCCTAAAAAGATCCTAATGAAACTTGGAAGATAACGTTGTTGTACTAATATGAACATATTCCAATAAAAAAAACGGAGCTCAAAACCGTTTTTCCGTTTCCAACCGTGATAACACACTAGGCATAGGTATGGCAGAATATGGCGCATAAAGACTGAATCCCTAAAAAGATCCTAATGAAACTTGGAAGATAACGTTGTTGTACTAATATGAACATATTCCAATAAAAAAAACGGAGCTCAAAACCGTTTTTCCGTTTCCAACCATGATAACACTGTACGCATAGGTATGGCAGAATATGGCGCATAAAGACTGAATCCCTAAAAAGATCTTAATGAAACTTGGAAGATAACGTTGTTGTACTAATATGAACATATTCCAATAAAAAAAACGGAGCTCAAAACCGTTATTCTGTTTCCAACCATGATAACACACTAGGCATAGGTATGGCAGAATATGGCGCATAAAGACTGAATCCCTAAAAAGATCCTAATGAAACTTGGAAGATAACGTTGTTGTACTAATATGAACATATTCCAATAAAAAAAACGGAGCTCAAAACCGTTTTTCCGTTTCCAACCGTGATAACACACTAGGCATAGGTATGGCAGAAAATGGCGCATAAAGACTGAATCCCTAAAAAGATCCTAATGAAACTTGGAAGATAACGTTGTTGTACTAATATGAACATATTCCAATAAAAAAAACGGAGCTCAAAACCGTTTTTCCGTTTCCAACCGTGATAACACACTAGGCATAGGTATGGCAGAAAATGGCGCATAAAGACTGAATCCCTAAAAAGATCCTAATGAAACTTGGAAGATAACGTTGTTGTACTAATATGAACATATTCCAATAAAAAAAACGGAGCTCAAAACCGTTTTTCCGTTTCCAACCGTGATAACACACTAGGCATAGGTATGGCAGAAAATGGCGCATAACGACTGAATCCCTAAAAAGATCCTAATGAAACTTGGAAGATAACGTTGTTGTACTAATATGAACATATTCCAATAAAAAAAACGGAGCTCAAAACCGTTTTTCCGTTTCCAACCATGATAACACTGTAGGCATAGGTATGGCAGAATATGGCACATAAAGACTGAATCCCTAAAAAGATCCTAATGAAACTTGGAAGATAACGTTGTTGTACTAATATGAACATATTCCAATAAAAAAAACGGAGCTCAAAACCGTTTTTCCGTTTCCAACCGTGATAACACACTAGGCATAGGTATGGCAGAATATGGCGCATAAAGACTGAATCCCTAAAAAGATCCTAATGAAACTTGGAAGATAACGTTGTTGTACTAATATGAACATATTCCAATAAAAAAAACGGAGCTCAAAACCGTTTTTCCGTTTCCAACCATGATAACACTGTACGCATAGGTATGGCAGAATATGGCGCATAAAGACTGAATCCCTAAAAAGATCTTAATGAAACTTGGAAGATAACGTTGTTCTACTAATATGAACTTATTCCAATAAAAAAAACGGAGCTCAAAACAGTTTTTCCGTTTCCAACCATGATAACACACTAGGCATAGGTATGGCAGAAAATGGCGCATAACGACTGAATCCCTAAAAAGATCCTAATGAAACTTGGAAGATAACGTTGTTGTACTAATATGAACATATTCCAATAAAAAAAACGGAGCTCAAAACCGTTATTCTGTTTCCAACCATGATAACACACTAGGCATAGGTATGGCAGAATATGGCGCATAACGACTGAATCCCTAAAAAGATCCTAATGAAACTTGGAAGATAACGTTGTTCTACTAATATGAACTTATTCCAATAAAAAAAACGGAGCTCAAAACCGTTTTTCCGTTTCCAAAAAATTTGACCCCTACATTCATGTATTGCAACTTTATGTCAAATAAATACATATGTAAATAAATTGGTTACTCTGCTTCAAATGGAGTGAAGTGGAAAGGAAAACTAAATTAAGAAAATGAAACGGTAAAAAAAAATCTAAAGTAGGCAGAGATGAATACGACTAAAATATCTACCATAGGCATAGGTGAATTTGCCACATAGGGTTTTAGTATGCACCTTTTAAAGGGTCCCATCCAGACCCCTCCTCCTTGTCAGGTGAGTGAGCATGGCTAATTATATGCAAGGAATAACGGCTGCAGGACATCCTTCTGTCGTGTCCTATTTTCCCATACGACGCTCTTAGGCTACTTTCACACTAGTGTCGCATGACGCAATGCATCGCGGCGACTTACTGACGCATGCTGTGAAAGCGCAGCACAATGGGGGCAGCGGATGCAGTTTTACAACGCATCCGCTGCCCCATTGTGAGCTCCGGGGAGGAGGGGACGGACACAAGGCACCAAACATGCAATGTTTTTTGGTGCTGACGGTCCGCCACAACACAACGCAACCGTCGCACGACGGTTGCGACGTGTGGCAATGCGTCGCTAATAGAAGCCTATGGAGAAAAACGCATCCTGCAGACAACTTTGCAGGATGCGTTTTTTCTGCAATACGACGCTACTGTGAAAGTAGCCTTAGTGGAATAATACAGCAGCATTGTTCCCAAGCATTTTTTCACCACAGACCAAACATGATTGACACATCCATAATTCAGGTCAATATTACATTTCTGTGCTTTCCCAAAGGCAGAAATCCTAGTGAAAGAAACCATTATATCCCCTGAGAACACATCCATGGATTGTTTTGGAGTCAGATTATTATAAATATTGTGCCATTCTGATGTCCCTGGGCTGGAGACAGCTAGTCTGCAGAGGGGCAGTGAATGTTACCTGCTCCTTAGGGTAGGTACACACGATCATTAACCCCTTCATGACCCAGCCTATTTTGACCTTAAAGACCTTGCCGTTTTTTGCAATTCTGACCAGTGTCCCTTTATGAGGTGGTAACTCAGGAACGCTTCAACGGATCCTAGCGGTTCTGAGATTGTTTTTTCGTGACATATTGGGCTTCATGTTAGTGGTAAATTTAGGTCAATAAATTCTGCGTTTATTTGTGATAAAAACGGAAATTTGGCGAAAATTTTGAAAATTTCGCAATTTTCACATTTTGAATTTTTATTCTGTTAAACCAGAGAGATATGTGACACAAAATAGTTAATAAATAACATTTCCCACATGTTTACTTTACATCAGCACAATTTTGGAAACAAAATTTTTTTTTGTTAGGAAGTTATAAGGGTTAAAATTTGACCAGCGATTTGTCATTTTTACAACGAAATTTACAAAACCATTTTTTTTAGGGACCACCTCACATTTGAAGTCAGTTTGAGGGGTCTATATGGCTGAAAATACCCAAAAGTGACACCATTCTAAAAACTGCACCCCTCAAGATACTCAAAACCACATTCAAGAAGTTTATTAACCCTTCAGGTGCTTCACAGCAGCAGAAGCAACATGGAAGGAAAAAATGAACATTTAACTTTTTAGTCACAAAAATTATCTTTTAGCAACAATTTTCTTATTTTCCCAATGGTAAAAGGAGAAACTGAACCACGAAAGTTGTTGTCCAATTTGTCCTGAGTACGCTGATACCTCATATGTGGGGGTAAACCACTGTTTGGGCGCACGGCAGGGCTTGGAAGGGAAGGAGCGCCATTTGACTTTTTGAATGAAAAATTATTTCCATCGTTAGCGGACACCATGTCGCGTTTGGATAGCTCCTGTGTGCCTAAACATTGGCGCTCCCCCACAAGTGACCCCATTTTGGAAACTAGACCCCCCAAGGAACTTATTTAGATGCCTAGTGAGCACTTTAAACCCTCAGGTGCTTCACAAATTGATCTGTAAAAATGAAAAAGTACTTTTTTTTCACAAAAAAATTCTTTTCGCCTCAATTTTTTCATTTTCACATGGGCAGTAGGGTAAAATGGATCATAAAATTTGTTGGGCAATTTCTCCCGAGTACGTCGATACCTCATATGTGGGGGTAAACCACTGTTTGGGCACTCGGCAGGGCTCGGAAGGGAAGGCGCGCCATTTGACTTTTTGAATGGAAAATTAGCTCCAATTGTTAGCGGACACCATGTCACGTTTGGAGAGCCCCTGTGTGCCTAAACATTGGAGCTCCCCCACAAGTGACCCCATTTTGGAAACTAGACCCCCCAAGGAACTTATCTAGATGCATATTGAGCACTTTAAACCCCCAGGTGCTTCACAGAAGTTTATAACGCAGAGCCATGAAAATAAAAAATAATTTTTCTTTCCTCAAAAATGATTTTTTAGCCTGGAATTTCCTATTTTGCCAAGGATAATAGGAGAAATTGGACCCCAAATATTGTTGTCCTGTTTGTCCTGAGTACGCAGATACCCAATATGTGGGGGTAAACCACTGTTTGGGCGCACGGCAGGGCTCGGAAGGGATGGCACGCCATTTGGCTTTTTAAATGGAAAATTAGCTCCAATCATTAGCGGACACCATGTCACGTTTGGAGAGCCCCTGTGTGCCTAAACATTGGAGATCCCCCAGAAATGACACCATTTTGGAAACTAGACCCCCAAATGAACTAATCTAGATGTGTGGTGAGGACTTTGAACCCCCAAGTGCTTCACAGAAGTTTATAACGCAGAGCCATGAAAATAAAAAAAAAAAATTTTCTCAAAAATGATCTTTTAGCCTGCAATTTTTTATTTTCCCAAGGGTAACAGGAGAAATTTGACCCCAAAAGTTGTTGTCCAGTTTCTCCTGAGTACGCTGATACCCCATATGTGGGGGTAAATCACTGTTTGGGCACATGCCGGGGCTCGGAAGTGAAGTAGTGACGTTTTGAAATGCAGACTTTGATGGAATGCTCTGTGGGCGTCACGTTGCGTTTGCAGAGCCCCTGATGTGGCTTAACAGTAGAAACCCCCCACAAGTGACCCCATTTTGGAAACTAGACCCCCAAAGGAACTTATCTAGATGTGTGGTGAGCACTTTGAACCCCCAAGTGCTTCATAGAAGTTTATAATGCAGAGCCGTGAAAATAATAAATACGTTTTCTTTCCTCAAAAATAATTATTTAGCCCAGAATTTTTTATTTTCCCAAGGGTTACAGGAGAAATTGGACCCCAAAAGTTGTTGTCCAGTTTCTCCTGAGTACGCTGATACCCCATGAGTGGGGGTAAACCACTGTTTGGGCACACGTCGGGGCTCAGAAGGGAAGTAGTGACTTTTGAAATGCAGACTTTGATGGAATGGTCTGCGGGTGTCACGTTGCGTTTGCAGAGCCCCTGGTGTGCCTAAACAGTAGAAACCCCCACAAGTGACCCCATTTTAGAAATTAGACCCCCCAAGGAACTTATCTAGATATGTGGTGAGCACTTTGAACCCCCAAGTGCTTCACAGACGTTTACAACGCAGAGCCGTGAAAATAAAAAATCATTTTTCTTTCCTCAAAAATTATGTTTTAGCAAGCATTTTTTTTGATTCCCAAGGGTAACAGGAGAAATTGGACCCCAGTAATTGTTGCGCAGTTTGTCCTGAGTATGCTGGTACCCCATATGTGGGGGTAAACCACTGTTTGGGCACACGTCAGGGCTCGGAAGTGAGGGAGCACCATTTGACTTTTTGAATACGAGATTGGCTGGAATCAATGGTGGCGCCATGTTGCGTTTGGAGACCCCTGATGTGCCTAAACAGTGGTAACCCCTCAATTCTACCTCCAACACTAACCCCAACACACCCCTAACCCTAATCCCAACTGTAGCCATAACCCTAAACACAACCCTAACCGCAACACACCCCTAACCACAACCCTAACCCCAACACACCCCTAACCATAACCACAACCCTAATTCCAACCCTAACCCTAAGGCTATGTGCCCACGTTGCGGATTCGTGTGAGATATTTTCGCACCATTTTTGAAAAATCCGCGGGTAAAAGGCACTGCGTTTTACCTGCGGATTTTCCGCGGATTTCCAGTGTTTTTTGTGCGGATTTCACCTGCGGATTCCTATTGAGGAACAGGTGTAAAACGCTGCGGAATCCGCACAAAGAATTGACATGCTGCGGAAAATACAACGCAACGTTTCCGCGTGGTATTTTCTGCACCATGGGCACAGCGGATTTGGTTTCCATATGTTTACATGGTACTGTAAACCTGATGGAACACTGCTGCGAATCCGCAGCCAAATCCGCACCGTGTGCACATGGCCTAATTCTAAAGGTATGTGCACACGCTGCGGAAAACGCTGCGGATCCGCAGCAGTTTCCCATGAGTTTACAGTTCAATGTAAACCTACGGGAAACAAAAATCGCTGTGCCCATGCTGCGGAAAAACTGCACGGAAACGCAGGGGTTTACATTCCGCAGCATGTCACTTCTTTGTGCGGATTCCGCAGCGGTTTTACAACTGCTCAAATAGAAAATCGCAGTTGTAAAACCGCAGTGAAATGCGCAGAAAAACCGCGGTAAATCCGCCATAAATCCGCAGCGGTTTAGCACTGCGGATTTATCAAATCCGCAGCGGAAAAATCCGCAGAGGACCAGAATACGTGTGCACATACCGAAACCCTAACCCTAACCCTAGCCCTAACCCTACCCCTAACCCTAACCCTAACCCTATTCTAACATTAGTGGAAAAAAAAAAATTTCTTTATTTTTTTTATCGTCCCTACTTATGGGGGTGACAAAGGGGGGGGGTCATTTATTATTTTTTTTATTTTGATCACTGAGATAGATTATATCTCAGTGATCAAAATGCACTTTGGAACGAATCTGCCGGCCGGCAGATTCGGCGGGCGCACTGCGCGTGCGCCCGCCATTTTGGAAGATGGCGGCGCCCAGGGAGAAGACGGACGGGACCCCGGCTGGATCGGTAAGTATGACGGGGGTGGGGATCGGAGCACGGGGGGGGGAATCGGAGTGCGGGAGGGGTGGAACGGAGCACGGGGGGCGTGGAACGGAGCACGGGGGGGCTGGAATGGAGCACGGGGGGGTGGAACGGAGCACCGGGGGGGGGTGGATCGGAGTGCAGGGGGGGGTGATTGGAGCACGGGGGGGTGATTGGAGCACGGGGGGAGCGGACAAGAGCACGGGGGGGAGCGGAGCACTGGACGGAGGGGAGCCGGAGCAGTGTACCGGCCAGATCGGAGGGCTGGGGGGGCGATCGGAGGGGTGGGGTGGGGGCACACTAGTATTTCCAGCCATGGCCGATGATATTTCAGCATCGGCCATGGCTGGATTGTAATATTTCACCCGTTATAATGGGTGAAATATTACAAATCGCTCTGATTGGCAGTTTCACTTTCAACAGCCAATCGGAGCGATCGTAGCCACGAGGGGGTGAAGCCACCCCCCCGGGCTAAACTACCACTCCCCCTGTCCCTGCAGATCGGGTGAAATGGGAGTTAACCCTTTCACCCGATCTGCAGGGACGCGATCTTTCCATGACGCCGCATAGGCGTCATGGGTCGGAATGGCACCGACTTTCATGACGCCTACGTGGCGTCAAAGGTCGGGAAGGGGTTAAACACTGAGGTTTGGGTGCTGCGTACTTGTGCAGCATACAGATGTTACAGCATAGTGGATTGGATTTCTTAAAATCTTATACCCACTATATGCCCAGTGACCTCTGCGGATTACCCGCGGAGACGGACATGCGGTGCATCTTTCCAGACCGCAGTGTGTCAATTCTCCACAAGAGAAGTTTCACCCGTACAATGTATTGGACGCGGAAAATCTGCACAGTTCAGTGAACACATGTGGATTCACCTGCGTTCAATAGAAGGCAGCGCTTTAGATGTAGCAAACGTTACCTCCTTAGCATCTCTTTGGTAATGAGGAGTCGCACAGAGAGAAGTACATTTGGTCTTCCTGTAGACTGTCACTCCTGAATGATGCGGTTATCTCCTTACATCCTATGCAGTGATTACAAATTTTTAATCACATTACCCATAACACAAGTATATTGCAGAACTGTATTCCTTTTTTTATTATCCAAACCCTCTATTTGAAAACTTAAAATCTCCCTGAAGCGTTAGTGATTGCTATAGACAATTCCTCCTGCCCCATATTCCTTTATATTGTATGTTAATGGATGGACACAATGTGCCCCCACGGAATATCGGGGATGGGACAATGGATGTCATTAGTGAAGTTTCCCTACCACCTGAAAACACCCTGATCATTGTTATGAAGCGTGCCCCTAGAACCCATAGTCCTGATGGTTGTTGTGACATGTAGGTTATTTGCACAGGAGGATTGAGTTTTGCACATTAATTCCTCTGATGTTGCAATATTACATGACAGCTTTTGCCTCTTATAGAGTTATTCCCAAAATATCAAGCTATGCCCTATATATGGGAGAAGCTATTCATTTACTGATATCTGGGGGGTCTAACTGCTGAGAACCTCCGTGATCTGGAGAACAGGGCTTTAAAGGGACACTGTCACCTGAATTTGGAGGGAACAATCTTTAGCCATGGAGGCGGGGTTTTTGGGTGTTTGATTCACCCTTTCCTTACCCGCTGGCTGCATGCTGGCTGCAATATTGGATTGAAGTTCATTCTCTGTCCTCCGTAGTACATGCCTGCACAAGACAATCTTGCCTTGCGCAGGCGTGTACTATGGAGGACAGAGAATGAACTTCAATCCAATAATGCAGCCAGCGGGTAAGGAAAGGGTGAATCAAACACCCAAAAACCCCGCCTCCATGGCTAAAGATTGTTCCCTCCAAAATCAGGTGACAGTGTCCCTTTAAACTCTGAAACCAGGGCACAAAGTTCCATCTTAGTGGAAATGAAGGTCGAGCATTCGCACTTTTCTCCATCTGATGTCTGTGGGACTGAGTACAGGGTGGGCTATTTATATGGATACACCTGGGTGGGCCATTTATGAAGATACATCCAAAATGGCCGCCATAGTCACCACCCATCTTGAAAAGTTTTCCCCCTCCTATATACTAATGTGCCACAAACAGGAAGTTGATATCACCAACCATTCCCATTTTATTTAGGTGTATCCATATACATGGCCCACCCTGTACAACACTCGGCGCTGTTTCTGGCAGTCCCATAGGCAATAAATGGAGTGGAGATCGAGCATACACACTTCCACTCTATTTAATATGGGGATTTACAGAGTCAGATTCCATGACCTTGTTCTTGGGATCGCAGGGGGTAAGACCCCGTAGTGATTAGTAATTTATCTCATATCACGATTTTGAGAATAATCTTCTAACTTGTCCTTTCTCTTCAAGCACCTGTAAGGATACTTTGGCACAGGTTACATGCGATTTGTAAGTCAACCATGTAATGTAGAATAAAGCCTATGCATTTAAAGTTGCATGCGGTCATAAATCCAACAGTGTTGGATTTTTTGCAGTTGATCACAGTAGTTCCCATGCTGCATCGCAACCCTGGTGACCATTATTAGATTGCGACTCCACAATCCTCCTGTCGCCATGTAATCCTAGCCTGATAAGAGTGGCTTACATTAGTTCTAACATCGGTATGTCTTCTGAGCGCCATAGAGGATAATTCCAGTTGCCAAAACCATTCCTATTGCTGCTATAGATACTTGTAGAAAAGCCGCGGAGACACCATCACGTGTTTCTCAACGTAAGCAATAAATAGTCAGGTCTTTCACCGGGAAGGAACAACCACGGGAAGGGCAGCATCCAAAAAGGAAAACCACCTATGCCAAAACATGGCATCCATCCACAGCTGTTTCGGGGTATTTGCCCCCTCATCAGTGTGGGGTAGCTGCTATAGATACTGTCACTCTGCCCTGTAGAGTGCACGGGATTATTACTGATGCAGAAATGTATCAGGTATGGCACTGGCAAACACTAGCAGATGCTTTTTTTAGAGCTATACTGGTCTCATACATAGTTTTCAGGTGTTTGTCATTTGAATTGGCCTGATCAGCAGGACTAGGCACAGATTGCCATCTTTCGTCTAATATTGAGCACCATAGTCCTTTGATCTGCTGATCATGGCGGTGTCATTGAAAGGCCTGACGTGATGATGCTTTGAATCCATACATACAAGTGCTTCTCACAAAATGAGAATATCATTAAAAAGTTAATTTATTTCAGTTCTTCAATACAAAAAGTGAAACTCGTATATTATATAGACCAGGGGTGGGGAACATCAGGCCCCAGGGCCATCTACGGCCCTCGATGACCTTTTATCAGGCCCCCGAGGAGATTCTCAGGGACCGCATTCTTGGGCAGGGACGTGTATTTTGATTGCCACCAGCTCATTAATTTCTTCTTGCTCTGTTAGCACACACATGCAGTGTTCACTACTGAACACTGAAGGGCATGCAATGAAAGATTACATCCTGAAACCAGTGCCAGAGTCAGGATGTACTTTGTGGGCAGAGTTTGTATGGCCCCCAAAGGATGGTATAAATATCCAAATGGCCCTTCCCAGAAAAAAAGATTCCCCACCCCTGATATATACTGTCATTACAGACACTGATCTATTTCAAGTGTTTGCTTCTGTTAATGTTGATTATTATGGGCTGCAACCAATGAAAACCCAAAAGTCATTATCTCAGTAAATTAGAATAATTAACAAAAAACACCTGCAAAGGCTTCCTAAGCTTTTAAAAAGTCTATTTCAGTAGGCTCCACAATCATGGGGATGACTGCGACTTTACAAATGTCCAGAAGGCAGTCATTAACACTCTCCGCAAGGAGGGTAAGCCACAAAAGATCCATTGCTAAAGAAGCAATATTTTGTATTGAAGAACTGAAATAACTTTTTGATGATATTCTAATTTTGTGAGAAGCAGCTGTAGATGTGAACACGGTATTACCATACCTCATGTTTAGTGAATAGAATTATAAAGCAGGTTAAGATTTTGTAATTGTGGCTCATACTTAGTTTCTAAACTAAATAAGCAATGGCGTTTATCAGACTTGGTGCCAAGTCTTTAGGCCACGTGCGCACGTTACGGAAAGTGGTGCAGATTTTTCCGGACTGATTTTGGTTAATCCGCAGGTAAACCGCACTGCTGATTACCTGCGGAATTACCGCAGATTTGCCGCAATTTTTTGCGGATTCCACTTGCAGTTTTACACTTGCGGATTCCTATTGAGGAGCAGGTGTAAACCGCTGCGTAATCCGCATAAAGAATTGGCGGAATAAACAACGTTCCCGCACGTTTTTTTCTGCAGCATGTGCACTGCGGATTTTGTTTTCCATAGGTTTAAATGGTACTGTAAACTCAGGGAAAACTGCTGCAAATCTGCAGTGGCCAATCCGCTGCGGATCCGCAGCAAAATCCGCAACGTGTGCACATACCCTTATGGCTCTGTAATGTGAATGGGTGAGATATTACAGAGCCATCTATGGAATGGCCTCCATTAGCCGCTCTGATTCAGCCATGCATAATTGATAAGCCATGTTCAAAGTTTCTTAACATTTTGCTTTCGTTATTTAGAAGTATTATTTTATCTTTGGTTAGTCTGAATCATTTTTCGCTTACACTAGAAATATTTTGTGACCCATAGCCATTCTTTTTTCCTTAAGTGCTGCTTTTTTTTTCTTTTCTTTTTTTTTTTTTTTTTTTAAATAAAAAAACCATAATTATATATATTTTGCACTCTTTCTTCTGCAGTAAGAAGTCACAGAAGTGGGATGAGATGAATATTCTTGCCACTTATCATCCTACCGATAAGGACTATGGCTTAATGAAAATTGATGAACCAAGTACTCCTTACCACAGGTAATATTCATGTCATAGGTAGTAGTTCATATGTGACTAGATGGTAGCCCGATTCTAACGCATCGGGTATTCTAGAACTCGTATGTAGTTTATTTATGAAGATTTTAGAATACATTGAATACACAGGATTCGGCCGGCCGCGACCAATTAGCGACCAATGCCACTGATTGTTCGCGGCCGGCCACATATTATATAGCACAGCCCGCGCACTATATAGCACAGCCTGCGCAGTACATTGCACAGCGTATATTGCCCAGCCCATGTAGTATATTGCCCAGCCCAAGCAGTATATAGCAATGTGGGCACCATATCCCTGTTAAAAAAAAAAAAAAAAAAAAGAATTAAAATAAAAAAATAGTGATATACTCACCCTCCGTTGGCCCCCGGATCGAAGCGGTTACCGACTCTCCTCGCGCGCTCCAGTCTGAAGAGTGCATTGCGGTCTCGCGAGATGATGACGTAACGGTCTCGCGAGACCGCAATGCATGGAGCGGTCACCGGGGCGTCGCGAGGAGCGAGAAAGGCCTGTTCCTGATCCAGGGGGCCGACGGACAGTGAGTATATAACGATTTTTTATTATTTTTAACATTAGATCTTTTTATTATTGATGCTGCATAGGCAGCATGAATAGTAAAAAGTTGGTCACACAGGGTTAATAGCAGCGTTCACCGAGTGCGTTACACCACGGTCAACGCTGCCATTAACCCTGTGTGAGCGCTGACTGGAGAGGAGTACGGAGCGGGCACTGACTGTGGGGAGGAAGGAGCGGCCATGTTGCCGCCGGACTGTGACCGTCGCTTATTGGTCGTGACAAAACAGCCACGACCAATCAGCGACTTGGATTTCCATGACAGACAGAGGCCGTGACCAATTAATATCCGCGACAGACAGACAGAAAGACGGAAGGTACCCTTAGACAATTATATAGTAGATTAGTAGTCTGCATTTCTAGACAGAACCTTGTGCACATGCGACCTGCGTGAATAGCTTGCCACGTGAGAATGTTGTAGCATGGGAGAACCTTTTTTTGTGCCTAAGGCTATGTGCACACATCAGGAATCTTTGCAGAAATTTCCTGACAAAAACCCCAGGAAATCCGCATGCGTTTTGCTCGCGTTTTTTTCCGGAGGTTCCCAATGCATTAAATAGCGGGAAATCTGCAAAAAATCCACAAAATTAATGAACATGTTGCGTTTTTATCGCGGAAAAAAAAAAGGAACATCTGCACAAAAATTGCGGAATGCATTAAAAATGATGAGATGCTTAATGTATGCTTTTTTTTTTTAAGCGGTTTTGCCGCTGAAAACCCCCGAAAAAGCGCAAAAAATCCGGAACGTGTGCACATAGTCTTAAAGAGGACCTTTCACCAAGGTTCCTACTGTACAATCCTGCAGGGAAATCTATCTGGTAATGCACACTTGGACTGTTTAAGTGCCAAACACTTAGTAATGATCAATCTCTGCAATGGAGAGGCAAAATGGGGAAAAAAAGCAAACCTTTTATTCTGCTCTACAGCCACTATTACATCATGTGCCCAGATCAACATACTGTAGTATAACCTATTTTTGGCGGCACTTTAAAGCCTGCTTTAACCCCTTCATGGCGGAGCCCTTTTTTGTTTTTGTGTTTTCGTTTGCAAAAAAATTGCAATCCCACACTTTTGTTTTGTTTGGCTTTTTTGCTAGGTTCACTAAATACTAAAACTGACCTGCCATTGTGATTCTCCAGGTCATTACGAGTTCATTGACACCAAACATGTCTAGGTTATTTTTTTTTTTTTTATCTAAGTGGTGAAAAAAAATTCCAAACTTTGCTTAAAACAAAAAAAAAGAAAAACCTATTCTGATACCCATAGCGTCACAATTTTTCGGGATCTCGGGTCAGGCGAGGGCTTATTTTTTTGCGTCCCGAGCTGCCGTTTTTAATGATACCATTTTAGTGCAGATACGTTCTTTTGATCGCTCGTTACTGCATTTTAATGCAGTGTCGCAGCAACCAAAAAAATGTAATTCTGGCGTTTGGAATTTTTTTCTCGCTACGCCGTTTAGCGATCAGGTTAATCCTTTTTTTTTTATTTTTTTTTTTTAATTAGTAACATAGTAACATAGTTAGTAAGGCCGAAAAAAGACATTTGTCCATCCAGTTCAGCCTATATTCCATCATAATAAATCCCCAGATCTACGTCCTTCTACAGAACCTAATAATTGTATGATACAATATTGTTCTGCTCCAGGAAGACATCCAGGCCTCTCTTGAACCCCTCGACTGAGTTCGCCATCACCACCTCCTCAGGCAAGCAATTCCAGATTCTCACTGCCCTAACAGTAAAGAATCCTCTTCTATGTTGGTGGAAAAACCTTCTCTCCTCCAGACGCAAAGAATGCCCCCTTGTGCCCGTCACCTTCCTTGGTATAAACAGATCCTCAGCGAGATATTTGTATTGTCCCCTTATATACTTATACATGGTTATTAGATCGCCCCACAGTCGTCTTTTTTCTAGACTAAATAATCCTAATTTCGCTAATCTATCTGGGTATTGTAGTTCTCCCATCCCCTTTATTAATTTTGTTGCCCTCCTTTGTACTCTCTCTAGTTCCATTATATCCTTCCTGAGCATCGGTGCCCAAAACTGGACACAGTACTCCATGTGCGGTCTAACTAGGGATTTGTACAGAGGCAGTATAATGCTCTCATCATGTGTATCCAGACCTCTTTTAATGCACCCCATGATCCTGTTTGCCTTGGCAGCTGCTGCCTGGCACTGGCTGCTCCAGGTAAGTTTATCATTAACTAGGATCCCCAAGTCCTTCTCCCTGTCAGATTTACCCAGTGGTTTCCCGTTCAGTGTGTAATGGTGATATTGATTCCTTCTTCCCATGTGTATAACCTTACATTTATCATTGTTAAACCTCATCTGCCACCTTTCAGCCCAAGTTTCCAACTTATCCAGATCCATCTGTAGCAGAATAATATCTTTTCTTGTATTAACTGCTTTACATAGTTTTGTATCATCTGCAAATATCGATTTTACTGTGTAAACCTTCTACCAGATCATTAATGAATATGTTGAAGAGAACAGGTCCCAATACAGACCCCTGCGGTACCCCACTAGTCACAGCGACCCAGTTAGAGAATATACCATTTATAACCACCCTCTGCTTTCTATCACTAAGCCATTTACTAACCCATTTACACACATTTTCCCCCAGACCAAGCATTCTCATTTTGTGTACCAACCTCTTGTGCGGCACGGTATCAAACGCTTTGGAAAAATCGAGATATACCACGTCCAATGACTCACCGTGGTCCAGCCTATAGCTTACCTCTTCATAAAAACTGATTAGATTGGTTTGACCGGAGCGATTTCTCATAAACCCATGCTGATATGGAGTTAAACAGTTATTCTCATTGAGATAATCCAGAATAACATCCCTCAGAAACCCTTCAAATATTTTACCAACAATAGAGGTTAGACTTACTGGCCTATAATTTCCAGGTTCACTTTTAGAGCCCTTTTTGAATATTGGCACCACATTTGCTATGCGCCAGTCCTGCGGAACAGATCCCATCGCTATAGAGTCCCTAAAAATAAGAAATAATGGTTTATCTATTACATTACTTAGTTCTCTTAGTACTCGTGGGTGTATGCCATCCGGACCCGGAGATTTATCTATTTTAATCTTATTTAGCCGGTTTCGCACCTCTTCTTGGGTTAGATTGGTGACCCTTAACCCCTTACCGGCATCGGACGTACTATACCGTCCGATGCCGGCTCCCCTGCTTTGATGCAGGGCTCCGCGGTGAGCCCGCACCAAAGCCGGGACATGTCAGCTGTTTTGAACAGCTGACATGTGCCCGTAATAGGCGCGGGCAGAATCGCGATCTGCCCGCACCTATTAACTAGTTAAATGCCGCTGTCAAACGCAGACAGCGGCATTTAACTACCGCTTCCGGCCGGGCGGCCGGAAATGACGTCATCGCCGACCCCCGTCACATGATCGGGGGTCGGCGATGCTTGTGAATGGTAACCATAGAGGTCCTTGAGACCTCTATGGTTACTGATTGCCCGTCGCTGTGAGCGCCACCCTGTGGTCGGCGCTCACAGCACACTTTCAATTCTGCTACATAGCAGCGATCAGCAGATCGCTGCTATGTAGCAGAGCCGATCGTGCTATGCCTGCTTCTAGCCTCTCATGGAGGCTATTGAAGCATGGCAAAAGTAAAAAAAAAAAGTTTAAAAAAATGTGAAAAAAATAAAAAAAACATAAAAGTTTAACCCCTTCAAGACCCAGCCTATTTTGACCTTAAAGACCTTGCCATTTTTTGCAATTCTGACCAGTGTCCCTTTATGAGGTAATAACTCGGGAACGCTTCAACGGATCCTAGCGATTCTGAGATTGTTTTCTCGTGACATATTGGGCTTCATGTTAGTGGTAAATTTAGGTCGATAATTTTTGCGTTTATGTGTGAAAAGATTGGAAATTTGGCGAAAATTTTGAAAATTTCGCAATTTTCAAATTTTGAATTTTTATTCTGATAAACCAGAGAGATATGTGACACAAAATAGTTAATAAATAACATTTCCCACATGTCTACTTTACATCAGCACAATTTTGGAAAAAAAAAAAATTTTTTCTAGGAAGTTATAAGGGTTAAAAGTTGATCAGCGATTTCTCATTTTTACAACAAAATTTACAAAACCATTTTTTTTAAGGACCACCTCACATTTGAAGCCAGTTTGAGGGGTCTATATGGCTGAATATACCCAAAAGTGACACCATTCTAAAAACTGCACCCCTCAAGGTGCTCAAAACCACATTCACGAAGTTTATTAACCCTTCAGGTGTTTCACAGCAGCAGAAGCAACATAGAAGGAAAAAATGAACATTTCACTTTTTAGTCACAAAAATGATCTTTTAGCAACATTTTTTTTATTTTCCCAAGGGTAAAAGGAGAAACTGGACCACAAAACTTGTTGTCCAATTTGTCCTGAGTACGCTGATACCCCATATATGGGGGGGAACCACTGTTTGGGCGCATGGCAGGGCTCGGAAGGGAAGGAGCGCTATTTGACTTTTTGAATGACAAAATTAGCTCCAATCTTTAGTGGACACCATGTCGCGTCTGGAGAGCCTCTGTGTGCCTAAACATTGGAGCACCCCCACAAGTGACCCCATTTTGGAAACTAGACACCCCAAGGAACTTATCTAGATGCATAGTGAGCATTTTGTACCCCCAGGTGCTTCACAAATTGATCCGTAAAAATGAAAAAGTACTTTTTTTTCACAAAAATTTTCTTTTAGCCTCAATTTTTTTCATTTTCACATGGGCAACAGGATAAAGTGGATCCTAAAATGTGTTGAGCAATTTCTCCTGAGTACACTGATACCTCATATGTGGGGGTAAACCACTGTTTGGGCGCACGGCAGAGCTCAGAAGGGAAGAAGCACCATTTGACTTTTTGAATGAAAAATTAGCTCCAATCTTTAGTGG